>NC_134400.1:58940105-59285954 GCF_050003625.1 Haematobia irritans | reverse complement strand
CTGCACAATTCCATTTTAAATGCAGAGTACACCTGTACTTGCTACATGAGTACATCTATTTGAGAGAGTCGCAAAACAATTGGTACACATTTTAATGAACATCCAAAGCCACGAGTAACTTCTTGTTGCTACTCTGATGTCTTCACTACCAACAAACACATATTCCTCTTTCTCTCTTATTGAAGTGTACTCAGATTGATCACGTCGAGTATGTTGCGAGAACAAAACTTCATAGAGTACTCCATGTACCACGTGAAGTTTCAGAAATACAAGAAAACAGTTACTCTCCATAATATATGTTTTCGGATTGATATAAAGAACGGAAAACGTTAAGGTAAGTGTGTGACATACATAAATATATGAAATATGTGACATACATACATATCTATGATTAATAATAATGGAAAGTTTTGCTTCGCACATAGCTAAGCAATACTTGTGGTACCACGTGAAGTGAAGAGAATCCATGTTGTACTTTTTCTCAAGTACTTACATTTTTATTGTTCCTTTTTTTCGGAACACATATTGTTTCGGATAAGTACTTGGTGGTATTTGACAAGCAAGCGTTCTCTTCACTTCACTACTTGCGCTCTGAGAGAAAGACAGTGTATGTACTATATTCGACAGCAAATTGCATACATGTAGTGAAAAGTTATTCGATGCAGACCTCTAGTAGCTGTCATGGTCACCAGCAGATAATTATCGTTATAAGTTACATTTATATAGCATAGTTTGGAGCGCCCACGAGCCCAAGGAAACATAACATTATTTAACAGAAACATACATTTGTTTGCCACGTGGAGCAGTGGTTAGCATGTCTGCCTTGCATGCAAAGGGTTGTGGGTTCAATCCCTGCTCCGACCGAACACTTTTTTTTGTTTTTTTTTTTTTTTTTAATTTACACATTTATATTTATACAATATTAAATTTTATACTGAAACTTCGAAATGTGGGTTATTAAAGATTTATAGTCATTAACAGTGCTCGATATAAACGAAATTGACTGATTTTTGGATAAAATGTTATTTTTTTATTGCAAAAATAACAATTTTCTAACAAAAAACTGTTTTTGATACAAAACTTTAAAATTTGGAAGGAATTCAAAAACTAACAAAAGAAGAACGTGGAGTCGAGTATAAACATACATAAATAATTTTATAATATAAACATAAATAAACATGAACAGTTTTTTACTAGCATTTAACACCATCGCTCTAAAATGCCTTTTATTTTTCTTTAATAATTCATTTTGAAGAAAATAAACTTTTTAAATTGTTTTAGCTGCAAAACTCGAACTTAATGCCCGCTTTTATATTTGAAGGTGTCCGTCAACTCCTCTTGGACTACCTATTAATAAAGAGAAACTAAACTTTGTTTTTATACATTTTACTGTGTAATTTTTCACTATTTCCTCCTTATTTCATTTTGCTGTCCCAACTCTAAAAAGAGTATAGTGCCCTTTCGTTATTTTTATGATTTCTTTTAACGAACCAAGAAAAAAATTGTGCCCATAATACCAAAATGATAAACAAAACACATGTCCACAATACATATTCTCTTGGTTCCGAATGTCCATTCTCTTTATTCAAATTAAATAATATTTAGACTTAAGCATATAAAATTTTTGGCCTTATCATAAAACAGTTTTCCGAAACAACATACCAGCGTTTCACAGAAATTGTTCTCTTTTGATTCTTTCGCTGTGTTATGTTGATATCTTTCGTCAACTCTCCCGGTTTCCATTTCTTTCTCTATACTCTCTCTGTCGCTTTGGATAAAATATCACAACATATGTATGTTTAGTCGAAATTTGTAAATTTATATATGTTTGCAGTCACACATATGATTTTTATGAAACATTTATGCCCCAAACATAATATATTCTAACATATTAACATAGATGTCCCAAACATTTAGTGTTAGTTTAGGAACATTACATGTTTGCACTTAAATATATTGTGTTTTAAAATTGTGCCCGAAACACATTTTGTTTATATCGGAACATATGAAAAACATATTTTTCTAAGAGTGTATAGAATGCTACATTTATTTATTTTTCTTTTTTCATTTTTGATTAATCTTTTCTCGCTTTTTTCATATTTGTTCATGTTTTATTATATATAAATTTTGTTTGTTTATTTATTTTAGTTTTATGGTTATTTTTTGTTTTACCCCATTTTATACACCTTTCAATTTTATTTATAATATTGTAATTTTTATATCAATTTAATTTGAATCGTATATTTTTTTGTTTTAATTTAACTACTACTTATTTTATATATTTTCTTTCAATTTCTTCTTTCCATTTTGTAATATCATAGGTAACATTTTTTCTTCATGTAACTTTGGACTCACAATATCAAATGTAAATTTACCAAAACTTTTACTCTTAGGTATTATAATGTTATTATTTTATATTAAATGGAGAATTGTAACATGTACTGTAAGTATAAGAATCTAATATTCTTGTTGTACATGTCATAAATAAAACAATCAATTAATATCTTAGTCATATCCTACACACTGTAATGCCAGAATTCCACAGAACGGCTGAGCTTTAAATAAGGCTCCAAGTCGACCGACTTGACCAAATAATATATCACAACCCACACTTGACCACATATCTTGGCGAGATCTAACCAATATCCTTGTAAAATCGCCTCTGATGAGTAGCAAAAATTGTAAATATTACTAAAATTGTCCTATATCTCGAACACATATGTATCGCCTGATAAATCATAAATGCTCTTTTGTACAATTGCATTAAAATTCTCTCGCTTCATATTCCAATATTTTTATACCCTAAACCACATACTGGTCATGGTATAATAACTTTGATCTGTCAAAAAATGTGCCCACCAGAAATATTGATTTTAGACCCCATAAAATATATACCGATCGACTCAGAATGACCTCCTGAGTCGATCTAGCGCTTGGTGTCCGTCCGTCCATGTATTTTTTGTTGGCAGGATTCCGGTCGCAATTATTAACCGATTTGGATGAAATTCGGTATATGGCGTTTTTCTGGACAAAGGACGAACGCTATAGAATTTGGGAAAAATCGGTTCAAGTTTAGATATAGCTCCCATATATATGTATTGCCCGATTTCGACAAATGGGGTCAGATTTCGTTCATTTACTAACCGATCGGAGTCAAAATTGCCGCAAAGTAATCCAATTGACCATCCTTTAAGTGTGGCAAAGTTCATCGAAATCGGTTCAGATTAGATATAGCTCCCATATATATGGATCGCCCGATTTTCCCAAATTTGGCCATAAGTCCCTTATTTATGTACCGATCTGACTCAAAGGTAGCCAAATCTAATCTCCCATATATATGTGTCGCCCGATTTTCACAAATTTGGCCATAAAAGCCTTATTTATCAACCAATCTTACTCAAATTTGTCTTACTCTAATGTTCTATAGCGGTGACTTTATGTACAAAATATCATCCAATTCGTTCAGATTTAGATAAAGCTCTCATATATAAGTTAACGTTGTGTTATGTTTATCACCTATGGTGAACCTATCAATAAAACAACGATATTTTGGATTGCTGTCCAACTATGTGGACGTGTAAATACAATCTGCCGTTATTTTTTATTCTTCACTTAATTATAGCTACACGCAAAAAAATAATTCTTTCCTCCCAAACGAAATTTTAGACAAACAAGGTTCGTTTCTCATTTGCTTTTCGTTGAAAGGAAGTGTATTTGGAAGAAAAGCAATATTTTTTTTTGTGATAAACGTTTATTCTTTTCCAGGATGTAAAAACAATTTCATAAGACTAACTCAAAAAAATTTTTTCTGGCTAATTGCATTTTCCCTCACATCTTTCCCACTTCCACGACGTTTTTTAGTTCTTAGCACCTTTTTCTGTAACACAAACAATGTAGAAGAAATTATACGATTTTATAAATTTAAAATTTTTTTTACCTTTCGCCTGGACGGAGAATCGAACCGCGGACCATGCAATTTGTAAGCCAACACACTATCCACTGAGCCATGTAGCCATTATTGTCATCAATAGACAATTACCCATATAACTAAGTTATATTTATATAGCATAGCTTGCGGCGCCCACGAGCCGATTAAACAAAGTTTATTTAACAGAAAAATACATTTGGTTGGGCACCGTGGAGCAGTGGTTGCTACGTCTGACTTGCACGCCAAGGGTCGTGGGTTCGATCCCTGCTTCGACCAAAGTTTTTTTTTTTTTTTTTTTTTTACATATATTCCAGATATGATCGGAAGATTCCGAAAAATTTTCAACATTACATTCTACTATATTAAATTTTTACTATGAACTGTAAAACGTGTCTTATTAAAGACATAAATTTAGAAAAGAACAGTGTTTGATATAAACGAAATGGACTGTGTTGTTGGTTCAAAAATAACTTTTTTTACTGAAAAAATAAAAATTTTGTAACAAACGAATTTTTTGGTGATAAAAGTGTACACTTTTCGAAGCAATTCAAAAAACTCTAACAAAAGAAAAACGTTTTCGGTACACGTTTTCCAAACGTTTTTTTTCTTTGCGTGTATAAACAATTGAATAATACGGTGAGAAAAATGCTGAAAATGCAAATATTAATATTTGCAGGTTGAATACCAACGCCACTAATAAGCGCATCAGCATTTCAGCAACCAACTAGAGGTGTGTTGAAATATGATGCGCGAAGTGTCTGCGCGTGTTGTTACTTAGGAGGTAGGGCTAGATAATTACGGTTAGTAATTATGATACGTTAATTCTATGGTTAGTAACTTAACATGTGTTAACTTATATATAGCGCCTGATTTCCAAAAATTTGCCTCTTATAACCTTATTTTTGATCATGGTAGTCTCATTTATTAACCGATCGTACTCAAATTTAGCACAAGGTAATCTCCTGTAATATCAACAAAATCTGCAAAATATAATCCAAATCGGTTGAGATTTAGATATAGCTTCCATCTATATATGTATCACCCGTTTTTGAAAAATGTACTCCTTATAACGTTATTTCTGACCATAATAGCCTTATTTGGGCCCGATCTTACTCTTATTTAGCACAAGGTAACTTCTGTGGTATCAACGAAATCTGGAAAATGGATATAGCTCTCATATATATATATATATATATATATATATATATATATATATATATATATATATATATATATATATATATATATATATATATATATATATATATATATATATATATATATATTATATATATATATATATATATATATATATATATATATATATATATATATATACAGTTATGGTCAAAAAATAGGGTCACCTCCCTCTATTCAAAACAAAATGGAACAAATAATTTTTTAATTTCAAATACTTGCATTTTTATTTGTATTTTGCTTTAAGTATGTCTATTCTACTTATATGAACAAAAAATTTAATGTTAGCTTATCACTACACAAAAAACAAAACAAAAATGTTAAAGTCCTTAAAATTCGGGTGGACAAAAAAATAGGGTCATGTGTAATAAAACATATAAATACCTAAAAATAACTAAAATTATTAACACTTTTAACTAGTATTTTGTCGTAAAGCCTTTATTTTGCAAAACTGCTTGACATCTCTTTGGCATTGAGCCCACCAATGCTCTACAGGTTTCCCTTGGTATAGAGTACCAAGCCTCTTGAATTTTTTCCCATAATTCGTTTTTATTCGATGGGTTTTCCGTTCCAATTTTGTGTTTTACTATTTTCCACAAATTTTCAATCGGATTTAAGTCGGGCGATTGTGCTGGCCATGGTAATACCTTTACGCCATTATCACCAAACCATTTTTTAACAATACCTGAAGTATGTTTCGGGTCATTGTCTTGCTGGAAAACCCATTTCAAGGGCATTTCCCATTCAGCATAGGGCAACATTACTTCATTAAGGATATGGCAGTAAAGATTTTTATCCATATTTTCTTTTATCCAATATATTGGTCCTACTCCATACCAAGAAAAACATCCCCAAATCATGATGCTTCCTCCACCATGCTTGACAGTCTTTTTAGTATATCGGGAACATAATTCTTTATTTTTTGGACGTCTAACCCATTGTCTGCCATCACTTCCAATCAAATTAATTTTGCTTTCATCAGACCAAAGCACATTTCGCCAGTTTTGTCCATATACCGACCCTTGCCAATTTATGTGCAGTTTTGCAAACTCTATACGATTTTGCCGATGCCGCTTGGTCAATAATGGGACTTTCCTCGCCGATCTTCCAAATAAATTAAATTCCACTAGTCGGCGTCTTACGGTTCTATCAGAAATTTTCAGCTCTTACTCGCGCTTTATGCTTCTGGAAGATTTAAAAGGATCCCTACATGACAATATTTTTATGTGGTTGTCTTCTATTGCAGCAGTTTTGCGGGGTCTACCTCGTGGACAGTTATTAGTTTTCTCTTTTAAGGCATTGAAAACAAAATTTTGAGATCTATTCACGATTTCTGCGATTTGCCGTTGACTTTTGCCTTTAGATTTTAAATTTATTATAATGGATCTCTCTTCGTCGGTACAATGTTTTGCGCGACCCATATTTTTTGGTATATGCAACTTGGCGATAGGTGAAAGTCTATGAAGATGACTCAGGAATCTCAAAATTTACACTAACAGATCACATTTAACTATCAGTTATGTTTATTTACGTAGATTACACAAAGTTGTAATTGTAATTTACCGTTGACCCTATTTTTATGTCCATCCTTTTTTGTGACATTTATCACTATGGACCAATTTTCACATTCTTATAGTAACCAGATGTTGCCAGATTTTTGTATTTATTAATACTCACCATGAGTAATAATTTAAATGAAAAACGTTATGAAATAAGTTTAAAAATTCTCTAAAATAACTAAACTATTTTCGGCACTTATAGTGACCCTATTTTTTTGACCATAACTGTATATATATATATATATATATATATATATATATATATATATATATATATATATATATATATATATATATATATATATATATATATATATATATATATATATATATATATATATATATATATATATATATATATATATATATATATATATATATATATATATATATATATATATATATACATATATACATATCGCTCCATTTTCCCAAACTTGGCCATAACACTCTTATTTATTAACCAATGTTGCTCAAACTTCAATTACGGGAATTTTTTTCGAATTTCCCGGGATCCAGGTCAATGGGAAACCTGCTTTGATGTGGCACACATTTAGATATCTGAATAAATTAGAAACTGCCTAAAGCTACGGTTATAAGGCGCTGTCTGGACAACTAACAATTTATATTATACTAAATTAAGAAAATTTTTGATATAAAATTTTGTTTACGATAGTCACAATGGACAGTTTCTTTATATATAGTGGGATTTTTTTGTAACATTAAAACTTGTATGGAAATGAAAGAAACTTATTTCGATGTCACCATCGTAAAACAGAGTCACTATATGTCACTAGTTATATGTACATGTTCGGTCAATATTCCCAGAAGGAATACACCATCTCTATTTGAAATTAAAGTAACTATCATAATAAAAGTTGCCAAACACATCCTTGCAATAATTATGAAAATATTTTGAAATTATGCAATTGCAAAAGTGGTTATATGAGGTGAAATGACCCATTGTTTATAAAGGTTTACTTAGTGTACCAGTCTATTGAAATGTCGGTTTACAGAAATATGACGATAAAAAATAGGAAGAGCAGCCTACTTTTAAACATTTGGTAGGCCGTTAGGACCTGGGCTAGACCCACGACTATATATGTCGGACAAGGCAACTATTACTACTTGGTACATATTCAAATAGGAGAATGCAATTTCCAAAGTTATTGAAAATGTTTACTTAAATTATTTCATTTCATAGTTTATTTTACTAAACAAATATAACAAACACATTTAAGTTATATTATATATTCTTCTCTACTTAGGCTAAATTATACCCCATTCACATGAGGCTCAAAATCTACTCAAAATGGATTTTAAGTCCCTTATTTACAAAGACAGTTGAAAATAGTTAAAGTAGATTTTGGAAATGTAATGAGAATGACGATTTACCCAACGGTACTACAAATAATGTTTTTGTAGTATTTATCCCTCCATTTTATATAAAATACTGCAAAGAAAACTTCCCGGGATTTCCCGGGAAAGTTGAGTTGACGCAAATAGCGGCGTAGACTGTACAAAAATAGATGGCGGCTTCATTCTCTTAGAAAGTTTTTGTTTGAGTGGAATCCGGGAAAATTCGAAAACAAATACTTCTAAAATTGGGTACTAAGTTCTGATTTTGAGGCACAAGCAAAAATATATTATTTCCTTCCAAACGAAATTTCTGTCCAAGAAACGTTTTTGGCGATAAAAATTTGAACTTTTCAAAAAAATACGACAAACTTTGCCGAGACACATTTTCCAAAATTTTTATTTACGTTTGCATGCAAAATTAAAAAAAAAAAAAAAACAAGTAAGGAAAGTCTAAAGTCGGGCGGGGCCGACTATATTATACCCTGCACCACTTTGTAGATCTAAATTTTCGATACCATATCATATCCGTCAAATGTGTTGGGGGCTATATATAAAGGTTTGTCCCAAATACACACATTTAAATATCACTCGATTAGGACAGAATTTGATAGACTTCTACAAAATCTATAGACTGAAAATTTGGCTAATGCACTAGGGTGGAACACAATTTTAGTAAAAAATTATGGGAAACATTTAAATCTGAAGCAATTATAAGGAAACTTCGCAAAAGTTTATTTATGATTTATCGCTCGATATATATGTATTAGAAGTTTAAGAAAATTAGAGTCATTTTACAACTTTTCGACTACACGCTCACAAAAAATCGTTTCTGTAACATATACTCCCAAACATATTTTGCTTCAAGCATATACATTTTTGGGTATTGCCCAAACATTTATATGTTTGATCTCTACCAATATATAATATGTTTGAAAGCATATTGGTCTAAACAATATATGTTTGGGTAGTCTAAGTTCCAAACATTCTCTATTTTTGCATCCAAATTCAATAATGTTGTCTTCCAAAAAACAGTATGTTATTATGTGACCATATATTATGTTTGGAAGCATTTTGCACCCAAAATATTATATGCTTAAAAAAAATTTTCCCAAACAATATTGTGCTCAAATTTTATTTATTTATTTATATATTTACAATCATAATGAATTATGAAAATAAACAGGTAATATAGGTGCTAACAACATAGGTTTTCGACCTGAATGCTCAAAAATTTGTTTCTGCCCAATTGTATATTCCCCGACATCTTTCTCACTTCACGAGATTTTTTAGTTCTTAGCACCTTTTTCTGTAATACAAACATTGTAGAAGAAATTATTCAATTTTATGATTTTTTTTATTTTAATTTACCTTTTGCCGGACGGGGATTCGAACAGCGGACCACACAGTTTGTAAGGATCAAAGAAGTAGCTGATCAATTGCCCAAGGAAAAATAAAATGTTAATTTTGTAATAACAAGCAACAACCACCAACTTAGTTCAATATCGCTCCCTGTTAAATAGCGCTCCAAACTACCAAACACATATATGTTTATAGGCTATTTCTAAATTAATATATGATTGCATCCAAGCATATTATATTTACATACATTTTATGTCCCAAACATAATATGTTCTAACATATTAACATATATGTCCCAAACATGTTATGCTAGTTTATGAACATTATATGCTTGCACTCAAAAATATTGTGTTTAAAAATTTGTGTTCCAAACATATAATGTTTATAGCCAAACATATGAAAAACAGTCTTTTTCATCCGTGTAAGCAGTGGCGATTTTACAAGGAAAATATTGGTCGAAATCAGAAAAACATATACATGTCAACCAAATTTGGCACGCATAGCGCCAATGCTAATTCTATATATTTTCCAAGTTTTTTGAGACTCATAAAATATTCGGATGTACGGAATTTTAGAAAGATCAGTTGATATGCACGCCAATTATGACCAGATCGGTGAAAAATATATATAGCAGCTATATCTAAATCTGAACCGATTTTTTCCAAAATCAATAGGGATCGTCTTTGAGCCGAAACAGGACCCTATACCAAATTTTAGGACAATTGGACTAAAACTGCGAACTGTACTTTGCACACAAAAATACATCAACAGACAGACAGACGGACAGACGGACATCGCTAAATCGACTCAGAATTTAATTCTAAGACGATCGGTATACTAAACGATGGGTCTCAGACTTTTCCTTCTTGGCGTTACATACAAATGCACAAACTTATTATACCCTGTACCACAGTAGTGGTGAAGGGTATAAATACACCCGGAAGAAAGTCAACGATATTTTTCATAGGCGATTTAACTTTATTTTAGTTCATGAAACTTAGTTTCTTTGATGAAGTTAATTAAAAATGACAAAAAATGTATACAAGCGAAGTACATAATTTCACTAAATTTAAAAATAGTTCACAATTTACTTAACCCTTTCACTACCGCAATAAACCTAATGATAGAAACTTTTATTTTTCTTTGTTTTTACTTGTACTAACAGCATGTAGAACAAAAATTGTCATTTTGGAAACCTACCTCAATTACTTCAAGAGCTATATGAGCTTGCTCTGAAAATTTGATTCTTGAATTGTGATCAAATGGCCTTACGAAAATAAGCGCTATTTGAACTATAATATCTTTCAAAGTGTGAGAAAAAATACAAAAAAGAACCCGTAAAAGTATCAGCTATAGTTTTTGTATAAATGTCCATTTACTAGAAACATACAGTACAAAAATTGTCTAAAATTTTCGTATTTTTCGTTTAAAAAAGTTTACAAAAAGTATTTTAGACCTCACCAATATGGACAATATTTATAGCTTATTTAGATTAAAGCCTCTACTTTAAAATAACATCGAGAAATAAATCGAAACTAATTGGGAAAATAGAATTTGGTGTCTTTTTCCAATGTCCTTCTAAGTGGACATGGGTAGTGAATGCATTTTACTTGTATTGTGTTTATAAGATTCTCCAATAAGCAAATTTTTCTTAAATTGCGTCTGTCTTGAAATGCATATAGCGCTAAAGACATTTTCAGAAGTTTTGGCTGAAATTTCTCCCTTAAAATATTACATTTTCTTAAACAACCGAAAAAATTATTATTTTTAATAAATTTCCTTCAATTTGAATTTATTTGTATAATGTTGCATTTAGTGAAACAATTTAGTTAAAATTTTCTAAAATAAACCATATTCTTTCGTGGTGGGTTAACTTTCTCCTGTGTGTAGAGACGTTCTCATGATAACAGTCTAGCTCTGTCCTGATTCTTAATAATATTAAAATTATATTTTTATTAAAATAGTGAAAATATCGAATAAACCATTTCCATAATTCCATAACCATAATAAAAAGTTTATTTTTTTTTGGTGGTTGGGTACATTGTGCTTCTTGCAAAATACGTTAATATAAAGGGTATTTGTCTTTTCTTGCAGAGTTACAATTACGACACAATCGAAGGGCTGACGTCTTCAACTTTATGTTTGATGGAGATGCTCTGCAGTTCACGAGGACAATTTTACATGTCTTCTTGTGGGGATATGATTGGATTGTTGAAAACAAATCGGATATCCTCTACTCCATGTTCTCCGATAATTATTCCAAACAACGAAAAGAAATTGTCATCACCGTATATAAAGCATTTAGGTATTCAAATTCGACGACTCATGCTTACAAATGGATCGAAAGTCGTCATAAAATACCCAATGGAATAGGTCATTGGGTAGAGATTGAAATTGAACAATTGCACTACTATTGGATGAAAAATGAACACGTTGACCAGTACATTATTGTTCGTGGAAAAGAACCATGGATGCAATCTGCATTTTCAACTGGTATTAAAAACAGCAGTGAAACTATGGTAAGTTGTTTATTCAATTCGATAAACACAGGTCAAATATTCGACAGAAATTAAAAAAGGATTCTTCGCCACATCAATAACTTTTAGCCCATATTACACCCTCTAAAAAATAAAAAAATAAACGTGTTTTGCAGGATGCACATATATATTTTGAATTCATCATCAATAAATGTTTTCCATTGAATCATATAGTTCTTTAACACATATTATATTTATGAAACATTGATGCTCCAAACATAATATATTCCAACATATGTGTCCCAAGCATTACATGCTGTGGTATATTTCAGGCTCACTTAGACTATTCAGTCCATTGTGATATCACAGTGGTGAACTTCTCTCTTATAATTGAGTGCTGCATGATTCCATGTTTAGCTCAATGACAAGGGACCTTTTTTATAGCCGAGTCCGAAGAGCGTTACACATTGCTGTGAAACCACTTAGAGAAGCTTCGAAACACTCAGAAATGTCACCAGCATTACTGAGAGGGGATAATCCGCTGCTGAAAAACTTTTTGGTGTTCGGTCGAAGCAGGAATCGAACCCACAACCAGGGCTACCAAAAAAATTCAAGAAAAATAGTCACTTTTTTCTGAAAAAATCATCATAATCGGCACTTGCATTTTAAAAATCGTCCAAAAACGAGAATTTAAATAATAATAAATAATAATAAACAAAAAAACAAAAATGCACAATAACAAATTTCAATAAAAAAGCATAAGAAATGCAGTTTTGTATAAAAACAACTAAAGCATTTGTATACAATGATATGCTACGCAATTCAAAAAATAATATAATTTTTTTCTAAATATTGTTTCTAAAATATAGGTACTAATGTAGTTATTTCTGTATGTGTTTTTTATACTGTTCTACAATTCTATTATAATTAGTACATGTTTGTATTACCCATATATATGCATCGCATGGTTTCCCTAAATTAAGCCATAATATCCTTATTTATTAACTTTCATTTTCACAATAATAAATTAATGATTTTTCAAGCTCGAGGTCTTTTTTGAATATATTATTTATTTTTCATAATATTTCGCGATTGCCTTATTGAATCGCTTCTTCATGGGGTCTACAATAGATTTTTAGAAATTACATTTCATAAATATCACAGTATTAAAAAATTATAAAATTTTGAATAAGTCTACAAATTATTTTCTTTTAGTCAATAATTGTCAATAAGTCTTATAAATTAATGTTATTTTATAAATATCGGACGGATATATTTACATCACATTTTACAATTATCAGGCGAACAGAAAATTACACAGTAATACCACAAATGACTTACATGCATAATATAGACAACACAAAATACTTAAAGCTACCCAGCAAAAAAAGCGTCGCCAAAAAAGTAATGAAAATGTTCTTTTTGGACCCGGAAGTGGTGCAAAACTGACGCAGAAGCGATGAACTTAACATGGGCTTGTCATAGGACAGAAGTCCTCCATTTCAACTGTCGTTGCACTGAATTTGCATCACTTCTTTAGATGTGATCCGAATTCAATGTTTTGGATGTAAATTAAAAAATTCTGTGATATTTCGTCAAATAAATAATTTTTATAATTTTTTATAATTTTTAATGGATTCTAACGCTTGTCGGAAACGTTTGACCTCCACTATTTTCAAAAATTCAAAATTTTTCAGATTGGATTTACCATTTTTTTCGACAAAATTTAAATGATTTGTACCATTTTATGAATTCTTACTCTGTTTTTAACCTAATTGAAACAAAAAAAGTTAAAATTACCCATTAAAAGTATGAAAAAACAAGATTTAAAAAATAGAATTAAAAGTACTTCCTTGTTAGTTAAAATAAAGAACATCATTGGGAGTGCATCTTCTGGAAGTGCTTTTGGAAGAACTTCCAAATTTTTTTGCTAGGTACTGTATATTCACTACACTCGTCGGATGTACACAGTCTTACACAAGTTTACATACGGTTAAATAATTTATATTTTCATTAAATAATCAAATTTTAAAAAATATGCATATATATCCTTTCGTTTTAGTAAATTAATTTGAAAATCAAAGTAATTGTTAATTTTCAAGAAGATTGTTTTGGTATGGGTTATAAACAACAACAAGAAACATGTTTAGTTAAGAGGTAAAAAACTCAAGGGTATGTAAACTTATGTGAGACTGTGTATGTATTGCACTGAGTTGTTTCCACTATTGCACGATGATCACTACCATGTATTTGTTGTTTCCTTTTCCGAAGCAAATGCGTGTAACATTGAACACAGAAAAAAAGTGTCTTGTAAATTTAAGGACCGTTTTAACTTCCACATAGTTCAACAAATTTACTGTAATATAGTTCATTTTTCGTAACCACAACGAAAATTAACTTAGCTAAAGGAAAACTTATAAAAATTCAGTAAATGTTTTTAAGTTCACTAACTACGAAATGGGAAGGATGTTTCCTTAAATAAATTTCCAACACAGTAGTTAATGCATCGTTGATTCTATTATAAAACAAGTAAGGAAAGTCTAAAGTCGGGCGGGGCCGACTATATTATACCCTGCACTACTTTGCAGATATAAATTTTCGATACCATATCATATCCGTCAAATGTGTTGGGGGCTATATATAAAGGTTTGTCCCAAATACATACATTTAAATATCACTCGATTTGGACAGAATTTGATAGACTTCTACAAAATCTATAGACTCAAAATTTAAGTTGGCTAATGCACTAGGGTGGAGCACAATTTTAGTAAAAAACAAGTAAGGAAAGTCTAAAGTCGGGCGGGGCCGACTATATTATACCCTGCACCACTTTGTAGATCTAAATTTTCGATACCATATCATATCCGTCAAATGTGTTGGGGGCTATATAAAGGTTTGTCCCAAATACATACACTTAAATATCACTCGATTTGGACAGAATTTGATAGACTTCTACAAAATCTATAGACTCAAAATTTAAGTTGGCTAATGCACTAGGGTGGAACACAATTTTAGTAAAAAATTATGGGAAACATTTAAATCTGAAGCAATTATAAGGAAACTTCGCAAAAGTTTATTTATGATTTATCGCTCGATATATATGTATTAGAAGTTTATGAAAATTAGAGTCATTTTTACAACTTTTCGACTAAGCAGTGGCGATTTTACAAGGAAAATGTTGGTCGAAATCAGAAAAACATATACATGTCAACCAAATTTGGCACGCATAGCTACAATGCTAATTCTCCTCCCTGTGGAAAATTTCAACTAAATCGGAGCAAAAAATTGGCCTCTGTGGGCAAATGAGTGTAAATCGGGCGAAAGGTATATATGGGAGCTATATCTAAATCTGAACCGATTTCAACCAAATTTTGCACGCAAAGCTACAATGCTAATTATACTCCCTGTGCAAAATTTCAACTAAATCGGAGCAAAAACTTGGCCTCTGTGGGCATTTGAGTGTAACTCGGGCGAAAGCTATATATGGGAGCTATATCTAAATCTGAACCGATTTCAACCAAATTTGACACGCATAGCTACAATGCTAGTTCTACACCCTGTGCAAAATTTCAACTAAATCGGAGCAAAAAATTGGCCTCTGTGGGCAAATGAGTGTAAATCGGGCGAAAGCTATATATGGGAGCTATATCTAAATCTGAACCGATTTGGCTGATATTTTGCAAGTTTTTTGAGACTCATAAAATATTCGGATGTACGGAATTTTAGGAAGATCAGTTGATATGCACGTCAATTATGACCAGATCGGTGAAAAATATATATGGCAGCTATATCTAAATCTGAACCGATTTTTTCCAAAATCAATAGGGATCGTCTTTGAGCCGAAACAGGACCCTATACCAAATTTTAGGACAATCGGACTAAAACTGCGAGCTGTACTTTGCACACAAAAATACATCAACAGACAGACAGACGGACAGACAGACGGACATCGCTAAATCGGCTCAGAATTTAATTCTAAGACGATCGGTATACTAAACGATGGGTCTCAAACTTTTCCTTCTTGGCGTTACATACAAATGCACAAACTTATTATACCCTGTACCACAGTAGTGGTGAAGGGTATAAATACATGGGGAATATAAAAATCTTACTACGAAATGTGGACAATTTACTAAGAAAAAATTTTGTATGAAAAAAAAAATTGTAGTAAAAATTAACTTAACGACATTATCGATTCGTATGATGGCTACCTACAGATTATTTCCCTTTTTATTATATGTTGGAGTGTTTTTCCTCACATTGAAAATTTTAGATAAAGTAGAATAAATAGTAGTTAATATAATCCTTGACGGGTGTATATTATTTTTATAGATTCCTCATAAATTTATTTAACTTATAGATAGAATTCCAACTAATCAATAAACGTGCTACTGGAAAATGAAGTGAGAAGAGAGTAATGAAATCATTGCATCATGTGAGGGAGTTTTTAGATATATTTTGTGTATATCTCGTATGATTGTTTGTTATTGCGTCATTTATGCTGTTGCTGGTTGTTTTGATTCTAGAGACAATGGAATGTTCCTTGTGTGTTGTTGGTATCTTTTGTGGTGAGAGTTGTTTTCTTGCAATAGCGAGATCAGAAAGGGATCGTGTGTGTGTGGAGTTGTTTTTCTTTACGGCAGGTATATATCCTTTATGACTATT
This sequence comes from Haematobia irritans, assembly GCF_050003625.1. Lineage (NCBI taxonomy): Eukaryota > Metazoa > Arthropoda > Insecta > Diptera > Muscidae > Haematobia > Haematobia irritans. The sequence goes on along the minus strand of NC_134400.1, from coordinate 59,269,410 downwards.
TGTGTCTTTGAGTTATATTGCTGCATTCAGTTCTGTTGATACATTTATGAAGTGCACACGTGAATTTAATTTTGCAAAATTGTACGTGCGGTATTGGTGTTTATTAATGAAAATACATTTATTTCGAAACATTTTAGAAACTGAGAAGTGAATGATGTGATGTTAGAGAAATCAAAAACGCTTTTTATCGATAAAAACAAATAACAGATTAAGGAACTGTATATTTCTGTTAATAGTTTAAAATTAGTGCGGATTTCTAATTGATTTACATAAGAAATATACAACATGAGTGGTAATAGGATGATCTACGAGTATATTTATTCTACATCTGGATCACAGGTTGGAGATGCAACCAGTTTTTTGAATCTATATTTTTTTTATGTTACAGTAACTCCTACAGGTGAGTACTAAGTTTGAGTTTAGCCGCTTAAATTAAAAATAAATCACTAAGAAAAGTATAAAATTATACGTCTTCGATACAAATTTAAATATAACTTGATGGAGAATAGCCCAAACCAAGTTTTTTATAAAGGTTATTATTTTATAATGGATTATTAAGGAAAAGTTTTCATGAAAATGGCGATTTTAGCCGCTAAACTCGAACTTAATATCCACCTTAAATACTAAATGCTATACTGACAAGTGGAAATTATGTCTTATTTTATAATATTTTTTATTTCAAATATATTCTGAGAATAATTTCAATAACGTCCCATTAGTCCATGGACATGATTCCAATAATGTACATACTGGATGGATTTTTCAATGTTGTAAGTTTTTCTATAAACCGTATTTTGTCCGTTTTTAATAAAATCAAAATTTCAATTTATTAAAAATAATTATTTTCATTTGCAGGTAGACAGGCCTTGTAATGGTATTTTTTTTTTTTTTGGATATTCTTACTGTTTAATGCTAACTAAGCTGAAATCCTTATTGGCTCTAGGAAATACTCTTGAAAACCGTAAGTTAAAACTCAATATGTACGATAGAATTTGATAATATTTTTCTTATATTTTGTTTAACTTTGCAATTTCATATGCTTATAAGGCAAATGCGCCCAACAAAAGTTAGCCAAAATCGATGAAATTGGACAACAATTCAATGAATATAGCAACTTATGCCACATATTTTATTCATATGGATGGAAAACATGGACATTTAAATTAATTAGTTTAGGTTGTGGTTGCTCTTTGCACAGTGCTGTTTTTGTGACATTTGAACTGGCGCTAGCCAAGTTTTCCATTTTCTTCAAATTCCGTACATCCGAATATTCTGTGAGTCTCAAAAAACTTGCAACATATCAGCCAAATCGGTTCAGATTTAGATATAGCTCCCATATTGGTTAAAATCGGCTCAAATTTAGATATAGCTCCCATATATATTTTTCGTCCGATTTGGACTTATATGGCCTCAAAAGCCAGAGTTTTGCCCTAACTTGCTTCAAATTTTGCACAAAGAGTACGTTTGATAGTATCGGTAAGTGTACCAAATTTGATTGAAATCGGTTCAGATTTAGATATAGCTCCCATATATATCTTTCGCCCGATTTACACTCATATGACCACGGGAGCCAAAGTTATTCTCCCATTTACGTGAAATTTTGCAGACATTGCAGAATTATTATTCAAACTGTGCATGTCAAATTTAGTCAAAATTATTATATGTAGCTCCCCTATATAGGTACACCATAGTTGGGGAAATATGGTAGACTGTTTCATATTATAAACCCATTTCAATGGGATTTTCGTCCAATTGACTGGATAGTTTCCACAGAGAATTTATATAGCTCCCAGCAAATTTGAAGTAGTTGAGATGGTAACATTGCACGACGGGAGCCACCGTGGTGCAATGGTTAGCATGCCCGCCTTGCATACACAAGGTCGTGGGTTCGATTCCTGCTTCGACCGAACACCAAATATTTTTCAGCAGTGGATTATCCCACCTCAGTAATGCTGGTGACATTTCGGAGGGTTTCAAAGCTTCTCTAAGTGGTTTCACTGCAGTGTGGAACGCCGTTCGGACTCGGCTATAAAAAGGAGGTCCCTTGTCATTGAGCTTAACATGGAATCGGGCAGCACTCAGTGATAAGAGAGAAGTTCACCAATGTGGTATCACAATAGACTGAATAGTCTAAGGGAGCCTGATACATCGGGCTGCCAGCTAACCTAACCTAACCTTGTCTACAGAGTGGTGAAGGGTATAATATAGTCGGCTCCGCCCGACTTTAGACTTTATTTACTTGTTTTTCTCTGGAACACTTTAATCCACAAATACCTTGATATAGTCCTAATCTGGACCCCTGGACATACCAATATACAAGGTAATGAATTTGCAGATAAAACTGCAGAAAATTTCAACTGCAGAGATATATCAAAGTATATTAGTAAACACTTTAAACAAAGCAATCATACATATGAGAAAGCTAATAATTGGTACAAAACAGTCAATCCCGATCGAAAATCTATTAAAGACTACTTAAGTCCTGGAATAGGAAAATTCAAAAGATTAGATGTGATCAAAATAACCAGACTATGACTGGGTCACACCAAAGTCACTCATCAACAAATATTAAAAATACAAAATTTACCAACTTGCAATTGTCCCGATGAAATTAATAAGAATATTCAACACATACTGTCTGAATGCTATGAAACTCGAACAGCCAGACGTCAAGTTTTCGATGAATCTGACCCAATACTTCCACAGAAAATAATATACATGACATTATAAGATTTTTAAAAATTGCTAATTTATACCAAAACATTTAGTTTACATATAGAGTAATAATGCTTTAGTCCAGTTTGCATATATAAAGTACTTTATAAAAAATAAATTATATAATATAATAAAAATATTACCAACCAACATACACGCACAGAAAAAACATGTTTGGACATGGTTGCCGCATCCATTTAATGCTTATTTAGAGTATGTAATTGTCCCGAAAACCATGTATTTTGTCTTTGTAAAAATAATTTTCGAGCGGAGAAAAATATATGTTGGCAATAAGCATTTAAATGGTTCTCAAATGCCGCAAACATGTTCTATTATTTAAATGATAGAACTTAAGACCATTATATGGTCAGGAAAATCATGTACCTGACCATTCAATTTTTTTTTTAATTTTTTGCAGAAAAAAAGTATTTTTATAGTTTACGTATAGACATGTCTACAACCATTACATGGCCATAAAGACCATGTACATTGTTTTCGTGACCATTTAATTTTTTTGCAGCGACAAGAATTTTATAAAAACATTGAGCAGGTACACACGATTTTCATTTTGCGCGTCAGTCGTGTGTTGATTGTTTCTTGGAATGGACGGAAAATACGGAATTATTGTGTTCTGTGTTAATTTATTTATTCAGAAATGGCACGAGGTTTTATGTGAATACAAAAAAGGAAAGTGTAATTGAAAAAAATGTACCTGGTTTTTGTTCTGCATTTTGATATATGGTATAATTTATTTTTATTTGCAGTTACATCATGTCTGCGTTTGTACATTTGATGGGCACGAAGTAAATATGGAATGATTACTTATTGTTGAAATTGAACCAAACTAGAGTGTGTAAAAATATGTGATGTTTGTGTGCACGACATTATAAATACAAATAAACAATGAATTAGTTTATAAATATATAAAAACAAATGAACAAAGTTGATTTTGTGTTTTCTTTTCTCAAGTGGCGTCCTTTTTTCGACGACGAAAAAAGTTTTTTCATAAAAATCAAAACATTTTAGGTTGTGACCATGTTCTTTTAACTAGAAGAAAAACATTTTTGACGAATAACATAACATTTTAGATCGTGACCATTGTCTTTTAATGGAAACAAAAATCTTTTTATCAATATAATAACATTTTAGATGAGGACAATAGTATTTTTCTTAGAACCATGTTCACTGAGCCAACATGGTTGCAGGTTAAAATGTTACATGGTCGCCGCAAAAATAGCTGCTATCATATTAGTTTGCTCTTCGAATATGATTGTGACAATCATGTTTCTTCTCTGCGTGTATAATCCAACAAAAGCTATGAATTAAAATGAGCTTAAAGCCTACGAAGCTTTAGTCCTTGCTTTCAATTAGCTTAAAATTTTAATCTTAAGTTAATTGTAGATAAATAAATAAACAAATATAATTGTAAGCTTTGACTGCTAGGGTTTTAACATAAGCTTGTTCGGAATTACAAAAAAAAAATGTGAATCAGATAAGTATTGCGTTTTTAAAGTTGGATTGAATTTTACAGGCTACATTTTTAAGGAAGTTTATGATTTCAGTCATATTACAATCTAAGTGCAAATTATTCAAAATATCCAATAAATTTTTGTTGGGTATATGTTGATTGCAAAGTGTTTTAATATGTGGACATTCGAGTAGATCTTTCATAAATATTAATAGAAGTGACTTACAAAACTGACATTCTTTTTTATGTTTTTGTCGAATAAATGATTGTGTGTTAATTTACAATAACCTAAACGCAGTCGCAGTAATTTGATTTGGTCATTTCATGTATCCTTCGCGTGAAGCTTTGTAAAATGTACTTGTTAGTGTTAAGTTCCCTATACCAGTTTGATGTAATATTCCATAGATCGCATTGTGTTTTATAATTTTTTAATACTGTGATATTTATGAAATGTAATTTCTTAAAATCTTATATGGCAATCGCGAATTATTGGGAAAAATAAATAAAATATTCAAAAAGATCTCGAGCTTGAAAATCATTAATTAATTTTTGTACCATAAAAAGGTCGAAGAAATCAAAGAAAATAATAACTTTAAATTTCTCTATCTGAGTATTGTCAAATGTAGTCTCTCACCGTATCTCTTTTGTTGGCTTTTCGGGGTAAACAAATGACTTACAGTAACAATTTTTGAACGGAGCTAACATCGTCATTTTCGTGACAAAAATCGGAAACTGCTATTTTTTTTGCCGAACTTTTTTGCACTTTGCACTCTCGTGCGAAAACTAAATTTTATTTCACAGTTTGGGATTTTTAACAACCATTGATAAATTCTTCCTTGTCATAAAGGCACAAATGAACTAAAAGTAAAGATTAAAAAGTTATTGGTGTCACATTGTATGAAAAAGATGTGATGTTTTAGTTAGTATTGAATTTATTTGTACGGTCATTTAACTTTATACCCACGATTAGTTCATAAAGTTGTTGAGACTTACTGGGATTTAAGGAAGTTGCAGGGAAGGGCAAATTTCGTAAAAAAGATTCAAAATAAACTAAAGCAACTATTTTTCAATAAACTTATATTAATATTAGCATCAACGGACTCGATTCTTTCTATTCAACCGTGTAACGGAACGGACGTGTTTTTTAATACCGGATAATAGCTACCTACTAATAATTTCAAGTGTGGTGGGGTATTAAGCCACCATGCAGCGAAATTCAAAGTCAACCACTGGGTTGCTAACTTCAGGGCCCAGTGGACGGGTATCGACTGGAGTTATAAATATGGGCAATGACCAAGAGTTAGGCCCAATTAGTCGACCTGTAGACGGGTCGACAGGTGGCGACACTCTGACAAGTCGAACGTTTTCTAAGGTAACGACATCAAAAGGAGGTAATCCCTCACGAAAGAGATTCAAGGAACGCAGAAATGCTTTGTTTATCCTAAAGAAATTAGGATCAGTCGACCCAAGCTCGTTGTCGGCTAAACAAAGCGATTCCTTAAAATGGGCTCAAGGAATTCTTGAGACTGGAAAAAGGGAACGATCGCCGGATGAGCTGCCATCCTCCAAAAGGGATCAAAGATCGTTTGCCTCAGTTGCTAAAGACAGCCTTATGATGGCTACCATTAATAAAGTAGCATTGGACGGTATGGTTCCAAAGCAAAAATGGGGGGAAATTGAGAATGCTCTGTCTGTCGTCTACTCACAGGTGCTGGAAAAGTTTCCCGGCCCAGATCGTCGACACCAAGAGGCTGGTGAAAGTCGCATTTGAGGACCAGAGGTCTATAGAATGTTTTAAAGCTGCTCTGATACTAATTGGTGAAGTTTGGGAAGGAGCTGCTCTAGAGTTAGTCGAGAAGAAAGACATACCGGCTAGACCTAGAGAACATGCGTGGATACCTCCAAACCCTTCTGACCCTGGATCTATTTTAAATAGGCTGAAACGATGCAATCCAGATCTTCCAACAGCTGATTGGAAGGTTGGCCGTTTGGATGAAGTGGATGGACCAAGACGGCATGCAGTGTTTATATTGCACACTCAGTCTTTGCCACATCTAGCAAAGTCTCAGGGCCGTGTATGTTATGGCTTTCATTATGGACAAGCCTGTGTCTGAATCAGAAGTAAGCGGATCCTCTTGCGAAGTCGAGGGGGATACCAAAGTTGAAGACAAGGATAGATACCGGACATTCTGATAGATAGAGGACATTCTTGATGACTCGATTGAATCGGCTGATGTGACGGTTGTTGAATATCTCGATGGTCCTACGGCTCCGCCAGATAAATCTTCATCATTGTAAGGCTGCATGTGCTGCCTTAAAAGTTCTCCTGATGAAAGGGGCATAGACATAGTTCATATTCAAGAACCATATGTTTATAGAAACGAAATATGTGAATTAAGTACTCCGGGGTTCAAACTATTGCAGTATACTGGTAATGATGTAAATCGATCCTGTATAATTGCTAAAAACGAGCTTAACTTGTTTGTGCTTCCTTCAATGTGCAATGCAGACACTGTCGTTGCCAATTTAGAAATAGCCAAATGCAAATATTGGGTATCTGCGGTCTACATGGGACATGACAGGGAGATGCCTCCATGTGCCGTTAAGACCGTAGTGGAGGAGTCACTGAAAACAAAGACGAAACTCATTATGGGATGCGATGCGAATGCAGATCATAGTATATGGGGAAGTAGTGATACTAATGCAAGGGGAGAGTCGCTAATAGAGTTTATTTTGCGTACTAAGCTGGTAGTTTACAACAAGGGAGATGCCTCAACCTTTGTCACTAAAAACAGGCAAAAGGTTTTGGACATCACCTTGGCCTAGCAAGACGTGGATTGGCAGGTTTTAAGTGAACACAGCTTCTCAGATCATCGCTACATCAGTTTCAAATTTGATGTTCATACCACCAAGACCATATTTCCGCCAAATGTTAGGAAAGCTGACTGGAATAGGTATAGGGAATCGTTCAATATGATGATACCGGAAATAACAGAGACAAATATGAAAAATGTGCAAGATATCGAACACGCAGTGGAGCGGATTACTAAGGCCTTCAACATCTCACTGAAAGCTGCTGCATGCCCTAGAGGGAAGCCAAGGGCAAAAAATTGACCACTATGGTCTACGGAATTAAGTAATATGAGGAAATCCTGCAGGAAGCTTTTTAACAAAGCAAAGTCCACCAGAGCCCCTGAGGATTGGGACACTTACAAGAAGAATCTGAGAGGATACAAGCGAGAACTGAGAAAGGCTCAGCGTAACTCTTGGAATGATTGCTGCAGCAGTATTGAGAATACGTCCGAGGATTCCAGACTACGGAAGGTTCAAGCATCCACCAACTCCGCTCCAGGTTTCATTAAAACATCGGAGGGCAATTGGACAACGTCAAGTGAGGAGACGCTGGAGGTACCATTGGACACGCATTTTCCTGGAAATCAGACGGTTGAACCAGGTTCTGGCGGTGCCACAGTGGCTCAGCGGTCGTTTCCTATCGAGGAATTTGTATCGGAAACTAGAATAAGATGGGCGCTAAATAGCTTTGGACCATTCAAATCCCCTGGACCTGATGGAATTACTCCGGCGGAGTTACAAGCTGTATCTGACAAAATTATCCCCTGGTTGTCGGTGATATATAAAGGATGTATCAACTTATCATATATCCCAGGAAAGTGGAGGGAAACAAAAGTTGTTTTCATACCTAAAGCGGGAAAAGCCTCTCACTCGAGGGCGAAGGATTTCCGACCAATCAGCTTATCCTCATTCCTACTTAAGACTCTGGAGAGGATGATAGATATTTATCTTAGAACTAGCATCGATTCAAGTTTGTTCTCGAAACGACAGCATGCATACTCGAAGGGCAGGTCTACTGAGACCGCATTGCATGAACTAGTCATCTTTATTGAAAGCTCACTATCTGTCAAAGAATACACAATTGTGGCGTTTCTAGACATCGAAGAGGCGTTCAGTAATGGTCATCCAAGCTCGATATTAAATGGACTGATAACTCTGAATGTTGATCCATGTATACTTAGGCTGTTAGACGAACTTCTAATGAAGAGACGTATTTCAGCCACACTAGGACAAGCAAACATACAATGGTATGTGAACTGAGGCACTCCCCAAGGAGGAGTTCTATCACCTTTTCTTTGGAATGTTGCTATAAATAACCTTCTGGTTACCCTAAAAAAAGAAAGGATAAAAGTGGTGGCATACGCAGATGATGTGGCTCTAGCAGTCAGGGGAAAATTCCCATCCACAATCAGCGATATTACTCAGAGGGCCCTCCGGATGACTGAGAAATGGGCGAAAGATAATGGTTTTTTTGGGTAAATCCTGCAAAGACAGAAATAGTCATGTACTGCAAAGATCGCAAAACTCCCACGGTTAGGCCCATATCCTTAGGGGGTATTGAAATTGCCTTTGGTGAGTGTGCAAAATACCTTGGCGTTATTTTGGACAAGAAGCTGAACTTTAAGCTTAATATTAAAGAAAGAAAGATAAAAGCAACGGTAGCTTTGTACTCGTGCAAAAAGGCAATAGGAAAAAAGTGGGGACTAAAACAAAAATTGTGCATTGGCTATACACGGCAGTGGTTAGATCTATTCACCAGCCAACAAGCTTGGACAAAGTTCAGCGTATGGCGTGTTTGTGTATTCAGCAAGGGTGGAACAAATGCCCTTAATGTCATGCTGCATCTATTGCCTTTAGACATTTTGACCAAACAGTCAGCTGCAACAACGGCTGTGCGGTTGCGCGAGCTATCGCTGTGGTCGGAAAAAAGTTACGGTCACAGTTCGGTCCTCAAAATAATTCCGGATGTGCCTAACGTAGTGAATTACACTTTGGCGATACCACTTTTCGACAAAAAGTTTGAGACTCTAATCCCCAACAGTGAGACGAGAGACAGACCCCGGGGAATAAAGAATATATAGATTTCTTCACTGATGGCTCCAAATTGGATAGACAATTGGGTTTCGGAGTATATTCTATTGATTTGGAACTTCGAATACACTGAAAAAAACAGTGAACCCTTTTCCATTGCAAAATGAACTAAACTGTAGTAATATTGACCATGATTTAGCCCTTAAGATTTTTTCAACTTGTCTAGTTTATAATTCTCTTAAATTGTAGTTCATCTATTTTTGTATTTTAGTTCACTTGTACAACACCATAAGATTTATATACCCCTACCAAGTTAAGAAGTCAGTATTATTTTGGTTTACTTGCTTATTTTTAGGGAAACCTGATAATAAAAATTGGTTATCAGTCTCTTTAAAATCTCGACGACTAAACTATTTTTAAATCAATCATTCCACAGTGCAGAGAAATTAAATAATTAAAGGAACAACAAACCGTTTTACTATTATGAAAATTTTCATACATTAAAATTAAACTTTCTTTAAGCAAAAGTACTTTATTATTAAAACTTATGATGAAAGTTCTTAATACAATGTTTTTTGTGAATAAAAATTATGACCACGTGGAACAAGAAAGTAGTTCATTTGAGCTCGCTGTTTGGACATTTTGACTTATCCGTTTTTTATTCATCGTAGGTAAATTTATCACATATCTTGCTGAAAAAAATGGAGGCAATAATGGAAATTGTTAAAAATTAACACCATGTAATAAAATATAATTTTTTATTTTAGCTTGTAACTTACCATTTGTGGTGGCATTTTATCAAATGGTGTAAGGAATTCAACTTTTATTTGGAAAACGTATCTCATAAAATTTGTACCTGAAACAATTAGAGAAATAATGAAGTATTCTATATAAACTCATAAAACTGTGTTGTTATCCATGTGAAGGATATAATAAAATAAATATTCTAGTTGAAAGAAAGCCAAAGTTTTAATATAAAACTTACCAATTCTCTATTAAATTGTACGCTGAGGGGAAATATAAAAAGTTGTCCAAATTTATTTGGGCTACTCTGAAATTAAATATTTATTTTTTACATTAAATAAAATTAGTAAATAGGTTTCCAAAAATTTTAATGAAAAAATTTAATGAAAACTTACCAATTCTCTATTTTTTTTAAATTTGTTCGAATACATCTGGAGTTGCTCTGACATTAAATATTGCTTTACAACAAAGAAAAACATTAAACTGGTTTCCAAAAAAAATTAATTAACAAATAATAATATACATATTATTATTTGTTAATTAATTTTATTAAAAAAACAATACTTACCAATTTATGACTAAACTATAAGCTGAGATATAACAAAAATTTTCCAAATTCATCTGGAATTGAATATTAGTTTTTTTACATTGAATAATAAAAATTTCAATACACTTTCAATTTCAACATATTTTCCTAAATATTCTTAATAACTTTTCACTAAACTACCAATAAAATATTAATAACTTTCATTTAAAAGGTTTAATAAACAAACACCAATATATGTCTCAAAATTCCAAAATATTCCATGCCTTTATATTCCCCTGTTGCATATTAAAAGATGCAACAGCCCACGCCAACGCCAACTATACAACTGAAGCATGCCAAACAAATCCAAGCAAAGCCAAAACATTCCTACAACAACAAAAACACATGTGCCTTTATTGAAAACAACACCTCATCCAGCCACATAAACCATCCACGAATAACAAACGCACACACAAACCACTAAATGAACAAAAATAAAAACAACCCCACGCTCATGTATACACAACAAAACTCAAGTAACATCATCTTTACATTAATCACATTCCACTACACCGAAAGAATTTTCTTCGTAAAAAGAACGAAAAATTTCGTTAAAAGTACGAAATTTGTCATTGTTTTACAACCAAAGAAAGTTTTCATTAAAAGTACGAAATATTTCGTACTTTTTACGAAAAAAGTTCTTCCAAAATTTTCGTAGTAAAAAAATTCGTACTTTTTATGAAGAATCTTCGTAATTTTTATGAAAAATCTTCGTACTTTTTATGAAACAATTTCGTTCTTTTTATGAAAATGTTTCGTACTTTTTATGAAAAATTTTCGTAGTTTTTATGAAAAATTTTCGTACTTTTTATGAAGAACTTTCGTACTTTTTTTTCAAAAATGTTTGAACTTTTAGAAAAAAAATTATAGTCGAAAGTGCATTTGGTTATAGTTACAAGTGTGAAAAATGACATCACTACTTTACATCTTAAGTTTTTGAATAATTTTTAGTTTTATTGCTTCACTTTTATTCATAGCGCGCTATCACCCAAATGAGAAGTAGAATAGACTTGCATAAAAAATAGAATAAAGGAATACACTCAAGCACATTATAAAAGACAATTTAATGCCGCGAACGGAATTTTTACAACTTCAATGAAACTTCTTCGTTATTTCTAAGAAAATGTTTCGTACTTTTTATGAAGACATTTCAACGCAGAATGTTAATGTAGAATATTTCGTAGAAGTTTCGTATATTCGTAAAATATTCTTCGTAAAATTTACGAAAATTAATGAAAATTTCGTTATTTTAATGAAGAATTCACGAAGAATAGTTAATGAAGAATTCTTCTTAAAATTAACGAAGAGAATTCTTTCGGTGTATGCCGATAAAGATCTCTCATCGCATCTGCTCACAATTTACTCTAAGAATAATATTCGTAAAGGCACACCAGTTTATGAACGATGAAACGTTTAACTTAAAATTTGCAAAAACTTCATGAAATTTTATCTACCATTTTTGACGAAAATGTCTATAAATTTAATTACATGCGAACTAAAAATATTTCATTGGGTAATTTTCTACAAACAATTATTAACTATAGGAATTGTCAGTAAGAAATTGCTATCCACTTTCAAGTTCATTTTTCGTAAAAAAATATTTTCCCATACAAAAAAAACTTATAGTAAATTGCACTTATTATTTAGAAAGTACTTTACATTTCACAAGTAGTTTTATAGCATGACAAACGAATTTTTAACTACCAGTTAAGAAATTTTTTAAGGAAATTTCCATCGTATTTTGTAGGCCATGAACTAAACGATTGCTACTTAGAATTTGTAAAATTTCCTTTCGAGTAGTTAATTTTCGTTGAAGATACGAAAAATGAACTAAAATTCTGGAAAATTATTGTAAAAATCTTCTTAAATTTACGAGACACTTTTATCTGTGTAGCGAAAAGATTACCTAATCACTGTAGTGTTTTTCAGGGAGAAATATTAGCAATAAGAGAGGTGGCGAATTGGCTGAGAAGTAATGTTCCAAAAAATGTGGGCATTAATATATACTCAGACAGTCAACCTGCAATAAAATCCTTGGACTCTGTGTTCAACTCGAAAACGGCCATCGACTGCCGCAAATCTCTCAATGAGATGGTTGAGCAGTACAATATTCATCTAATATGGGTGCCTGGCGATAGGAACATACCGGGGAACTGCGAAGCGGATGAGTTGGCAAGGCTAGGGACTACCTTACATATTCCAGGGGAACTAGAATCTGTTGGTATGCCTCTGGCTACCATCAAGCTCATGCTGCGTGAGAAGGCTGTTATGATGACAAATATTCAATGGGAGAATTGCAAGGGCTGTAACGACACCAAGCAAATATGGCCCCATTTAAAATTAAACCGCATACTAGATATGCTAGTGTTCTCGAGACGTCAGATATCACTCCTGATATCTGCTATAACGGGTCGCTGCCTGATAGGCGATTTTGCAAAAACTATTGGCGGAAGTATAATGACTATTGTATGAGCTGTCATGATGCGGGGGAGAAGGAATCAATTAAACACCTCTTGTGTGAGTGTCCAGCATTTTGTGTAAAGCGCAAGCAACTTTTAGGAGCATATAGCTTCAGATTACTGGCGGATCTGGAAAACGTCAACTTAAGCAGTCTGCTAATGTTTTTGGAACAATCTGGTTGGTTCAACAAAGAAAAATAATCAAGAAGGTTCAGCAGTTAAAACTAGAAGAGCCCATATGTAATAGGTACTTTTAGTTAATGTGGTATCACAATGGATTGAACAGTCTACGTGAGCCTGAATCTTAATCGGGCTGCCACTTTAACCTAACCTATCAACGGACTTCTTTTTGTGTACACATGGACACATCGGATTAATGTGATATTATTTGTTCAAAGTTATCATGTATCCTACGAGTCTAAATAGGCCCATTGATCAGAAGTATAAAAGTTGTCAAATATATCAAACCAAGGGTTTTGACCAATACTATTTTTGTATCGGGACCAATTTAGCCACCTCCATGGGAGGATTAGAAGTGCATACCAAGAAGAAGTTTTTTCTTTTCTGAGGAACAAAATGTTTGACAACCGAAGTGCTCACTTGATGCTGAAAATTTGACTTTATCGCTGCATATAAGTGAGAACTAAAATGGACATTCGACGCTAATAGATCAAGTTTCAAAGGAGCCTATAGACGCAAAAAATTAATTTCTATTCTGCGAAACTATATTTATACCAACAAGTTTTCCATTTGTCCCTAAAGTTTCTTCTTTCAAACCTAACCAAATTTGTTGGGGACAAACAAAGAAAAAGTTCACTGGTCTATAATTTCGATTCTGAGGAAATTATTATTTTTTTTTTGTGTATTACGCATAATAAAATGTTTAAAACAGAGGTGGTAAATTTCTTTTAAGTAAAATCTCAGTATAGTCCCCTGTAAAGAAATTAATAATACTCCTTACATGAATGTGTGGTTGTAAGTCACTAATTTATTCTAAAACTATTCAAACTTATATATGTTACTAAATCTTAAACTAGCTACAATCTAAATATTCTAAAGTAAAGATAAGCACATACTTATACAGCACTATCTTGTATTTTTTACCCTTTAAGACTAGTACTAAGATAACGTTTTCGCACGAAAACCTGCTATACTCCATATAAAAAACGTTAGCGCGGAATAAATGCGAAATCTTTGTTTTGAGCATTTTCAAACACATATTTATACAACCCTGGATTTTTCGCACGAAAAAATAGGCTGGTATATTATTTCGCATAAATAGGTTAACATCCCTGGGCTTGAGACCCTATTTACGGAGATAAATAAAGATATTCGTTTTTCGCAAAAACGAACTTAGTACTGGGCATTTGATAAGATTCTATGACCACGCATGTGCAGCACATTGTATATGTATTGAGTTATAATTTTATTTTCATTGCCTGCCATAAAACTTATCTATCCTAAAAACATATCACATATAGTGCATGTTTAGAAATCTAAACACTCCCATAATAGTTGATTATTAAACAATTATGACTAAGAAATTATTCTTAATTCTATTATATTGTAAAGGTTATGTGTTATGTTATCGAATTTCTTAAATATTTTTAGACTCTGTATCTCGAGGTTGCATCGAAGAATAAAGGAAGAGCAAAACGAAACGCTGGACTGGATTGTCAAGAAAACGATAATGAAATAAGATGCTGTCGCTATCCTCTCAAAATAAATTTCACCAATTTTGGATGGAACTTTATTGTTGCTCCGCAGCATTTCGAAGCGTATTTTTGCAATGGTGAATGCAATGTGGGATATTTGGAAAAGTATACCCACACTCATATTACATCCCTTACCATATCGGCCAAACCATGCTGTTCTCCCCAAAAATTGAGTCCTCTTACTTTATTATATTTCGATATGACGATGAAGTTAATGTATAGCACTATTCCTAACATGTCCGTTGAAAAATGCAGCTGTTCTTAAAAAAAGAAAAATCTGAAAATAGAATATCACATAGTTCATATTACGTGAGCATATCTTCAAGCATAAAGCTACTTGAAGTTTCAAATAGATTGTATTTCCAATATCGATTTTTTATCGTAATTCCAAACATAAAATACGTATCTACATACAATTATAGAAGGTATCTATTAACTGATTCAATGGTAAATTAACAATTTTATTAATAAAAAAATAAATATTTTCCAAGATTTCAAAAAACCAACAAAAAATTAATAAATGAGTGTTCTTAGTTTCATCGAGTCACAGCTGCGGAAAATAAGTATATATATGTAAGAGAGTAGTTAATCGCCTACACGGTTGAAAAAGACTGTTTATCATATGTTTGGCTATGAACATTATATGTTTGGAACACAAATTTTTAAACACAATATTTTTGAGTGCAAGCATATAATGTTCATAAACTAGCATAACATGTTTGGGACATATATGTTAATATGTTAGAACATATTATGTTTGGGACATAAAATGTTTGTAAATATAATATGCTTGAATGCAAACATATATTAATTTAGAAATAGCCTATAAACATATATGTGTTTAGTAGCTTGGAGCGCTATTTAACAGGGAGCGATATTGAATTAAGTTGGTGGTTGTTGCTTGTTATTACAAAATTAACATTTTATTTTTCCTTGGGCAATTGATCAGCTACTTCTTTGATTCTTACAAACTGTGTGGTCCGCTGTTCGAATCCCCGTCCGGCAAAAGGTAAAATTAAAATAAAAATAAAAAAATCATAAAATTGAATAATTTCTTCTACAATGTTTGTATTACAGAAAAAGGTGCTAAGAACTAAAAAATCTCGTGGAAGTGAGAAAGATGTCGGGGAATATACAATTGGGCAGAATCAAAATTTTGAGCATTCAGGTCGTTGTTAGCACCTATATTACCTGTTTATTTTCATAATTCATTATGATTGTAAATATATAAATAAATAAAATTTTGAGCACAATATCCTTTGGGAGAATATTTTTTAAGCATATAATATTTTTGGGTGCAAAATGCTTCCAAACATATTATAAGGTCACATAATAACATATTGTTTTTTGGAAGACAACATTATTGAATTTGGATGCAAAAATACAAAATGTTTGGAACTTAGACTACCCAAACATATATTGTTTAGACCAATATGCTTTCAAACATATTATATATTGGTAGAGATCAAACATATAAATGTTTGGGCAATACCCAAAAATGTATATGCTTGAAGCAAAATATGTTTGGGAGTATATGTTACAGAAGCGATTTTTTGTGAGGGCGTAGGATATCACAATGGAATACATTAAAAAACAAAGTAAATAGAAAATGAACTACTTTTTAACTAAATACTAATGTTCAAGAAGTTAGAATTGCAATTTTTGCGATTTAAAAGTTGTGCTAGGTTTGTGTCAAATGACCGAAATATTTCGCTTTTGGAACAAAATTTTTGCAGAGTTTGACGTTTTTTTGCGATAAATGTAAACAGAATCCTTCGATTTACGTCGTAATTGGTTCCCGAATTTGACGACGTTAATTGAAACGACGTAAACCGAATTGAAAATTGCTCATCCTAAGTTCATTTAATTATGCATTTATAAAATTTAGGTCATAAACAAATGAAAAACCATTATGTTGTATACATATAAAAAAACATCGCCACTTCAACAATTGTGTTATATATGCAGTAGCAATCAGAATTTGGCGAATTTTCGATAAGAATTTCAGAAATAAATGTTTCGATGTCATCATCGTTGGTACGTATTTCATTTATCCCAGCAAAAACTCTAATTACCCGGTAATCTTGTAGGTAAGCTTGTTTAAAAATTAATAACCACTTATTAATTGTCATCGCTCCGGATGACATTTACATACGCATGTCCTAGGAGGAAAGTGCTTCTCCCAGGCATACCTTTGACCATGAAATAATTAGTGCTTTTAAAGCATATAATCACCTAATATGTAATCACTTATTCGTAGATATACCAAAGTTTGCAAAATAACCACTTATTGTCTCAGGCAACCAAATCTCGAAAATATTGACTTCTCTAGCCGATTACAATGGATCAAAATATGGCGAGTAATGCTGTAATATAAACATTACTTGAATAGAAACGAATATTGTAGATATAAACAAGTATATACGGCCGTAAGTTCGGCCAGGCCGAATCTTGTGTACCCTCCACCATGGATTGCGTAGAAACTTCTACGAAAGACTGTCATCCACAATCGAATTACTTGGGTTGTGGTATCTTAAAACATCGTTTTCTAAATTGTGAATTAGTCCATACGTGGTAGAGAGCCAGAATTGAAATATGGGGGTCGCTTATATGGGGGCTATATACAATTATGAACTTGATATGGACCAATTTTTTGTGATCTGGGATCGATTTATCTGAGGGCTATATATAAATATAGACCGATATGGACCTAGTTAGGCATGGTTGTTAACGGCCATATACTACCACAATGTACCAAATTTCATCTGACTCGGATGAAATTTGCTCCTCCATGAGGCTCCAAAACCAAATCTCGGGATCGGGGCTATATGTGATTATGGACTGATATGGACGACTTTTGGCATGGCTGTTAAATATCATATACTACCACCACGTACCAAATTTCAACCAGATCGGATGAATTTTGTTTCTCCAAAAGGCACCGGAGGTCAAATCTGGGGTTAGGTTTATATGGGGACTATATCTAATTATGGACAAATATGAACCAATTCCTGCATGTTGTTGGATAACATATACTAACATTACGTACCAAATTTCAACCGAATCGGATGAATTTTGGTCTTCCAAGAGGCTCCGGAGGTCAAATCTGGTAACCGGTTTATATGGGGTTATATATAATTATGGACCAATTTCGACCAATTTTTGCATGGTTATTAGAGCCCATATACTAACACCATGTACCAAATTTCAGCCGGATCGGATGAAATTTGCTTCTCTTAGAGGCTCCGCAAGCCAAATCGGGAGAACGGTTTATATGGGCCGATTTCGACGAATTTTTGCATGGTTATTAGAGACCATACACTAACGCCCTGTACCAAATTTCAGCCGGATCGGATGAAATTTGCTTCTCTTAGAGGCTCCGCAAGCCAAATCTGGGGATCGGTTTATATGGGAACTATATATAATTATGGACCGATGTGGACCAATTTTTGCATGGTTGTTAGAGGTCATATGCTTACACCATGTACCAAATTTCAGCCGCATAGGATGAAATTTGCTTCTCTTAGAGGCTCCGCAAGCCAAATCTGGGGATCGGTTTATATGGGGACTATATATAATTATGGACCGATGTGGACCAATTTTTGCATGGTTGTTACAGGTCATATGCTGACACCATATACCAAATTTCAGTCGGATTGGATGAAATTTCCTTCTCTTAGAGTCCCCGCAAACCAAATTTGGAGGTCCGTTTATATGGGGGCTATAGTAAAAGTGGGCCGATATGGCCCATTTACAATACCATCTGACCTACATCAATAACAACTACTTGTGCCAAGTTTCAAGTCGATAGCTTGTTTTGTTCGGAAGTTAGCGTGATTTCAACAGACGGACGGACGAACATGGTTAGGTTAGGTTAGGTTAGGTGGCAGCCCAATGTAACAGGCTCACTTAGACTATTCAGTCCATTGTGATACCACATTGGTGAACTTCTCTCTTATCACTGAGTGCTGCCCGATTCCATGTTAAGCTCAATGACAAGGGGCTTCCTTTTTATAGCCGAGTCCGAACGGCGTTCCACATTGCAGTGAAACCACTTAGAGAAGCTTTGAAACCCTCAGAAATGTCACCAGCATTACTGTGGTGGGATAATCCACCGCTGAAAAACTTTTTGGTGTTCGGTCGAAGCAGGAATCGAACCCACGACCTTGTGTATGCAAGGCGGGCATGCTAACCATTGCACCACGGTGGCTCCCGGACGGACGAACATGCTCAAATCGACTCAGAATTTCACCACGACCCAGAATATATATACTTTATGGGGTCTTAGAGCAATATTTCGATGTGTTACAAACGGAATGACAAAGTTAATATACCCCCATCCTATGGTGGAGGGTATAACAAAAATGTAAATGTAAATCTAAATAAGATTACGGGCAAATTATTTTCACAGTTAAAATATAAATAAATGTTGTTGTTTAAGGGAGTTAGATTCACATTATGTTCGAAATCTACTAAAGGTGGATTTTATATATCCGTTTTTATAAGGCAAATGACAGTTGAAGTCGATTTTGAAAGTGTGAAGTCGATTTCGAAAGTGTAATGTGAATGAGGTATAATAAAGCATTTATTTAAAATGGTAATATCATTCATTTAAAACACAATTATTATGAAATATTCGTGAAGAATATTCCTTAACGGAAAAATCTTCAGAATTGCCGTTACATAACACATTATTTTTGAGTTTTTTTTTTTAAGTAAATGCTCAATTATGTGAATAATTATACCTAATGGTACCGTCATTTATTCTATTTTATTAAGGCATTAACGGCCAAATGCATTACATTTTGAGAATATCAATTCAAAAATTACCGAGAAGTATTTATTATTGCCATTACAAGTTAGTCATTATAACTCACCGCAATGTAAGTTGTAATGCTGTATATTGGTTGTACTTCTTTTGATTTTATGACCAGGCGCCCTTTAAACATAATGTGGTTTGTCGCTTTCACAGGGCAACTCGCAGTTGAATAAAATTTTTGCAAAGATATTTTATTGCCTGCTTTTAGGCGATAGTTATAACAACAGGATGTTGTATTACATTAGAGTTTTATGCATTGCTGTTACAAAGTAGAGCTTTTAACCTGCCAAAAATATTTCAACCGGCAAAACCATATATCATATTAAATGCTGCACAGCAACTTAAACAACGGCAGCATTATCACTTTTGACACTTGCGATCACAAGTGTACTGTCACACCAGTGTTGCCAGGTGATTTTTTATTCTTCCCCCCCAAATCTTAAAAAAAAAACCCAAATTGGTCTAGACATTTTTCAAAAACCCCCAAAAATTTAAGAGTTTAAATAGTAAAAAAGTGGTCCCAAATTTTGTGAAAAAAATCCCGTTGTGATACACTTTAAAAATTAAATTTAATACAAATATATACTGAAAGAAGAGGTTTCTTTTCTGAATACTGAAATTTTAGACAAACTAATTTTTCTTTTGGTGCTAAACAATTTCCTTATAAGTAAACAAAAATCATTAGATGAAATCATTACAACACTTGTCACAAATTCGGGTTTATTTACTCTTAAGGAAAATACTTTATAAACAAGGGAATTTCGTCTTTCTAAAATTTCGTCCCTGAGGAATGCAGGCAAAATAAAATGTATAAATGTTTTAAATCAAATTAATTTAAAAAAGCGGGTTATAAAATATAAATAATAGAAATAAAAAATAAACAAAATGTAGGCAAAACAAAATAATTCAATGTAAAAATCTTTTAAATCAAATCAATTAAAAAATCGGGTTATAAAATATAAATAATTGAAATAAAAAATAAACAAAAATTAAAGTTATTCGCTAAAATTGTAGGCGAGAAATTATAAGACCGAAATTTAACTCTTAAAAATCTTTCCGCTGCTAAGTTAAAATACGATTTTTAATTTCTTTTTAATTGTGTCATATATTAAAAATGCCCTTTCAACAGAAGCGTTTGAAAAAGATGGGTTGACTACCCGCATCTTTTTATACCCTTCACCGCTACTGTGGTACAGGGTATAATAAGTTTGTGCATTTGTATGTAACGTCAAGAAGGAAAAGTCTGAGACCCATCGTTTAGTATACCGAGAATTAAATTCTGAGTTAATCTTGGGCAAAATCGTTCACCATAGTGATTCGGACTCGTCGTTCCTTTTGTACAAAGGAACTAGTTCCTTCAAATCGTTCCTTTTCGTTCCAGCTTTTTATATTTGTCATCACTGTCATCTACTAAAGGCAGAGATAACATTGTTTACTTTGTGCAACGAAGTTTGTGGTCAAATGAAAGATACAAAAAATATTAAAAATTGATTAAAATTACTTAAAATATTCGTTTTGTTTGTTATTGTTGGCTTCTCTTCAATCGTTATTGTTGTTTTTTTTTTTTTTTTTTTTTTTGATCTCAGCTTAAAGCCATGCATTGACTAAACTACAAGTGTAGCTTAACCAACAGAGGAAAAGTATGCTTGTCAAATTTATTTGGGCAAAGCCCTATAGACTGCAAGATGGTTGGATGTACAGCTGTTTCGGAATTACCACATTCCTCATTAGCATCCTCTACTTGCAGCAAAACTATCAACCAATTATCAGAATAAATTCGGGTAATTCACTCAACCCAACGTGAACTACACTTGAACCTCCCGAAAAAGGGTTTGATAGTCGGCTACTGCCTAAACAAATTTGCCAGCATATCTCTTTTCCTTTGCCAAACTCAAATCATCGATTTGTATGTATTTGGCTGGGTTTGTTTTTGAGCGTGCTTCCTCTATCTTCATTCGTTTTGTTTGTTATTGTTGGCTTCTCTTCAATCGTTATTGTTGTTTTTTTTTTTTGATCTCAGCTTAAAGCCATGCATTGACTAAACTACAAGTGTAGCTTAACCAACAGAGGAAAAGTATGCTTGTCAAATTTATTTGGGCAAAGCCCTATAGACTGCAAGATGGTTGGATGTACAGCTGTTTCGGAATTACCACATTCCTCATCAGCATCCTCTACTTGCAGCAAAACTATCAACCAATTATCAGAATAAATTCGGGTAATTCACTCAACCCAACGTGAACTACACTTGAACCTCCCGAAAAAGGGTTTGATAGTCGGCTACTGCCTAAACAAATTTGCCAGCATATCTCTTTTCCTTTGCCAAACTCAAATCATCGATTTGTATGTATTTGGCTGGGTTTGTTTTTGAGCGTGCTTCCTCTATCTTCATTCGTTTTGTTTGTTATTGTTGGCTTCTCTTCAATCGTTATTGTTGTTTTTTTTTTTTTTGATCTCAGCTTAAAGCCATGCATTGACTAAACTACAAGTGTAGCTTAACCAACAGAGGAAAAGTATGCTTGTCAAATTTATTTGGGCAAAGCCCTATAGACTGCAAGATGGTTGGATGTACAGCTGTTTCGGAATTACCACATTCCTCATCAGCATCCTCTACTTGCAGCAAAACTATCAACCAATTATCAGAATAAATTCGGGTAATTCACTCAACCCAACGTGAACTACACTTGAACCTCCCGAAAAAGGGTTTGATAGTCGGCTACTGCCTAAACAAATTTGCCAGCATATCTCTTTTCCTTTGCCAAACTCAAATCATCGATTTGTATGTATTTGGCTGGGTTTGTTTTTGAGCGTGCTTGTGTTTAGGCAGTAGCCGACTATCAAACCCTTTTTCGGGAGGTTCAAGTGTAGTTCACGTTGGGTTGAGTGAATTACCCGAATTTATTCTGATAATTGGTTGATAGTTTTGCTGCAAGTAGAGGATGCTGATGAGGAATGTGGTAATTCCGAAACAGCTGTACATCCAACCATCTTGCAGTCTATAGGGCTTTGCCCAAATAAATTTGACAAGCATACTTTTCCTCTGTTGGTTAAGCTACACTTGTAGTTTAGTCAATGCATGGCTTTAAGCTGAGATCAAAAAAAAAAAAAAAACAACAATAACGATTGAAGAGAAGCCAACAATAACAAACAAAACGAATGAAGATAGAGGAAGCACGCTCAAAAACAAACCCAGCCAAATACATACAAATCGATGATTTGAGTTTGGCAAAGGAAAAGAGATATGCTGGCAAATTTGTTTAGGCAGTAGCCGACTATCAAACCCTTCTTCGGGAGGTTCAAGTGTAGTTCACGTTGGGTTGAGTGAATTACCCGAATTTATTCTGATAATTGGTTGATAGTTTTGCTGCAAGTAGAGGATGCTGATGAGGAATGTGGTAATTCCGAAACAGCTGTACATCCAACCATCTTGCAGTCTATAGGGCTTTGCCCAAATAAATTTGACAAGCATACTTTTCCTCTGTTGGTTAAGCTACACTTGTAGTTTAGTCAATGCATGGCTTTAAGCTGAGATCAAAAAAAAAAAAAAAACAACAATTACTTAAAATAGTTTATAGGAATATAGGAAGAAAAAATAATGAATGGAAAATTTAAAGAAGTAACTAAACTCATTGCAAGAAATTAAGATTTTTTTGTGTATTGTGAAGAGCCTGAAATGGAACTAATGATTCTATTGAATAGCTGCATACCAATCAATGATTTAATATACATACGCGCCAAAATGAATAAATTGTCATATAGCTCAAACAAAAGTCAAAAAATCAAATTGCGATCCGCTGAACTATGGAGCGTAAGTTGAACATAAAACTAAATGACAAAAGGAACGATGAGGACGAAAGAGATGGAACTAGTGACAATCGTTCTTTTTAGTGAACCGTTCATTGGAACTAGTTCGTTCCGGAACGACACAAGACTATTCTGAGTCGATTTAACGATGTCTGTCTGTCTGTTCATGTATTTTGTGCGCAAAGTACAAGTCGCAGTTTAAGTCCGATCGTCCTCAAATTTGGCATAGGGTCGTTTTTTGGAACAAAGACAATCGCTATTTCATTTTCATTTCATTTTATTGAGTACCTACACAACAAGATTAAAATCTTATAATTACATTGCAGGATTATAAATGTTAAAATATCTCCGACTTATAATAAGTATATACAATAATTAAATTTTAAATATAAAAAAATAAAGATTTAAATAAATAAAATAAAAATTAATATTAAAGAAAAACATGAAGAAAATTACTTTGAATATTCAAATCCATTGCATTCTTGATGATTGAAATTGTGACTCAATATTATATCTACACGCAAAATTTTAATATTAAATATTCTAATTGTGAAATAAATTTAAAATACTCTTCTTAAAAGATGATGCGTTGCCAATGCATTGTATATCGGGTGGTAGAGTGTTCCAGAGACGTATCGTGCCAATAAAGAATTGCCATTCGGATACAAGACTTGTCCTTATAAAGGGTATTATATTCCTATTCCTATCAGATCTGTTAAACCGAATTTATCTATAGAGATAGCTTGGTTTTCGTCTGTAAATCAATTTATGTAGAAATACTAAGGAATTGACATTAAGCAGGGTATTAAAACTAAAGCCAAAGAGGGAGTCTGTAACATGCGAAACATGATCCGTCCTGCGTAACCCATACACATAACGAAATATACTATTGAATGCCACGTTAAGTCTATTTCTCACGGAGTCACAATTCGCGAAGAGTTCAGATCCGTAAATTAAACCCGGTATCAAAAGACTTTTCGCCAGGAGAAGTCGAATATTACTGGTGTGTAGGAATGAGTAACCCATAAAGAACGTAATTTAGCATATGTCTGTCCAACGACCGTGTTTACATGACTCGACCAACTCAAAGTGCTATTAAATACGATTTTCTGACCATCTATCATAATATCGGCATTCGACAAAGAGAACCTTCTATTCTTGTGTATAATCAAACATTTATACTTTAGTGGATTTAGTAGCAGACCATTGGCCCTTTCCCCGTCGAAACACACGATCAAGGTCGACGTTAAATTTCCCCAAACACTCACAAGCATCACCTACCGGACTACTTAAAAAGATTTGTATGTCATCTGCATACATAAGCATCTGACTATGGACTATTTCAAGAGGGAGGTCATTGGCGTACATGCAAAATAATAGAGGTCCAATTATAGAACCCTGTGGAAACCCTTTCGTAACTGGTAATGGCATTGAAAAAGTATCTCCGGTGTAAATCGTCTGTAACCGATTGTTAAGATAGGAAGTAATAAGAGAGGTAGCAGTAGGTGAGAAATTGAAAAATCTTTGAAGTTTCAGACATAACATTGTGTGATCAACAGTATCGAAAGCCTTTGAGTGATCTAAGAGGACAAGAAAACTAACATGGTTCTCATCAATATTTCTCCTTATTGATTCTGAAACTTCGATCAGTGCACTCACACAACTGTGATCTCTGCGGAAACCGGACTGCCTTTCAGATAATAAGTTACAACGAAGAAGATAATCATATATCTGCTTATGTAAAATCTTTTTGAATACTTTAGAAACATAACACAAAATAGCAATGGGTCGTGACTCTGAATTAGATTTCGGTATCGGAATAATCTTTGCATGCTTCCATATGGTGGGGTAAGTGCTGGAAGTCAGAATTGTGTTAAAAAATAGGTGAAAAGAGGTATAAGTTGAGGGAGCAGTATTCGTATAATTCTGGGGTCCATCCCATCCAGGCCAATAGCATTTGACTTAACCATGAAAAAACTCTCTATGACCTCATCTTCGGTAACGCAACTGAACTCGAAATCGTTCCTCTCAGATAAGTTTCCTCCTATACCGTCATCCGTGTCATAGAAGGATATGTCTGTCGGAGGGGGCAGGGATATTAGAAAACATCTCGTTCAAGTCATTTGGATCTAGGGATGCCAGACGTGCTCTTTTAAAGAGCACATGTGCTCTTTTTTACAAAATGTGCTCTTAAAACAAGACAGGTCAAAAGAGCACGCAAAAGTGCTCTTTTTTTTGCATCACAACAAATATTAATCAAGCGCGATTCAATAAATGGTAAAAGTAACTGTATTTTCAGTAAATGTCGCACTAATAGATTTTCCTAGCCGTTATTTTCTAATTAAATGGTTACTTTATATATCAGAGTCGTAGAAGATGTTGCTTCTTCACTTTGTACTCTGTTCTAAATGTAAACAAACTTCTTCAATAACGTTTTTCACAAAAACACCAAAAAATGACTTAAAAAGTATTGTAAGAAAATTAGCTTGAGTTGAAAGTGGGTTATTTTATGTTTATGGTATGAACCTTTTTGCTATGTTTAAATGAATTATATTTCAATAAATTGGAAATAAATGTTTTTCTTTTATTTGAAAAAGTGTGCTCTATTCTTTTCGTATGTGCTCTTTTTATAAGCTGAATGTGCTCTTTTTGCCTCTTCAAAATCTGGCATCCCTATTTGGATCACTTTGATAACTGCTCGATGACCTAGACTTCCCAACACCGGTATCACGTATAATCTTCCACTTGTCGCTGGAATCTACAGCAGAATTGAAACGCATAGCGTAATATTCGGTTTTCGCCGCATTGATATATGTTATCTGTTCGCTATTCTCCTCGCCGATCGATACTCGTCTAGAAGTTGTGGTAATCTAAAGCGTTTCCATCGAGAGTATGCAATATCCTTTCCCTAAAAGCAGTCTTAATTGTGTCGTTAAACCATGGTCTAGTACTTCAATTTGATCCTCTTAATAGGCACAGTCGCGTTATAGAATTCACATATAGCATTCCGCAAAAAATTAAATTGCTGGTCAACAGAGATGAGTTCATGCATGTCATGCCAATTTATTTGTCCAAACATATTCCGCAATTCAACATAAATCAAATTACGAAAATCACGGTACGTGTATTCGATTTGATCCTTTTGAAGTTCAAGTTTATAAGACAGGAATGTAAGGTCGTGTTTCGAGAAACAAGGAGCCGAAATCTGCTCGTATAAAAGGACGTCAGACAAATCATTGACAGAGAACAAATCCAAAAGAGTGTTAGAAGAGGATGAAAAATGTGTTGGATTCGTATTATTAGTTGTATATAACCCAATAACCAACATAACAGGTTGGCTGATAAGTCCCCGGTCTGACACATAGATGGCGTCGCTAGTATTAAATGTATATTATTTTTATATAGTACCAACCTTCAAATGATTCGTGTCAAAATTTGACGTCTGTAAGTCAATTAGTTTGTGCGATAGAGTGTCTTTTGTGAAGCAACTTTTGTTATTGTGAAAAAAATGGAAAAAAGGAATTTCGTGTTTTGATAAAATACTGTTTTCTGAAGGGAAAAAATACGATGGAAGCAAAAACTTGGCTTGATAATGAGTATCCGGACTCTGCCCCAGGGAAATCAACAATAATTGATTGGTATGCAAAATTCAAGCGTGGTGAAATAAGCAAGGAGGAAGGTGAACGCAGTGGACGCCCGAAACAGGTGGTTACCGACGAAAACATCAAAAAAATCCACAACATGATTTTGAATGACCGTAAAATGAAGTTGATCGAGATAGCAGAGGCCCCAAAGATATCAAAGGAACGTGTTGGTCATATCATTCATCAATATTTGCAAAATGGGTGCCGCGCGAGCTCACATTTGACTAAAAACAACAAAGTGTTGATGATTCTGAGCGGTGTTTGCAGCTGTTAACTCGTAATACACCCGAGTTTTTCCGTCCATATGTGACAATGGATGAAACATGGCTCCATCACTACACTCCTGAGTCCAATCGACAGTCGGCTGAGTGGACAGCGACCGGTGAACCGTCTCCGAAGCGTGGAAATACTGAAAATTCCGCTGGCAAAGTAATGGCCTCTGTTTTTTGGGATGCGTATGGAATAATTTTTATCGAATATCTTGAGAAGGGAAAAACCATCAACAGTGACAGTGGAGCGTTTGAAGGTCGAAATCGCGGCAAAAATTCATGAATTGGGCTTCAAATTGCTTCCCCACCTACCGCATTCTCCAGATCTGGCCCCCAGAGTCCTTTTCTTGTTCTCAGATCCCAAAAGGATGTTCGCAGGGAAAAAATTTGGCTGCAATGAAGAGGTGATCGCAAAAACTGAGGCCTATTTTGAGGCAAAACCGAAGGAGTACTACCAAAATGGTATCAAAAAATTGGAAGGCCGTTATTATCGTTGTATCGCTCTTGAAGGGAACTATGGTGAATAATAAAAACGAATTTTGACAAAAAAATGTGTTTTTCTTTGTTAGACCGGGGACTTATCAGCCAACCTGTTATTATCTGTTAATGTGGAATTGACGAAAATATTCGAATTAAAATCACCGGTAATAATTACGTCTTCATACCCTAATGTAATGGATCCTAATTTAATCTGAAACTGATCCAAACTTATTGTATTATTGGGTCGATAACAATATCCAACTATAATTTTCCTAGAAGTAGATACAAGTTCAATAAACACATACTCTGTTCTCTCATCGCGGGTAGATTTCGTACGAAACTTTGCCTTTATGGTATTCATCACAATCCACGGCTTTCCCTATCATATCTGAACAGGGAATATCCCCTTAAATTTATCAATCCATTGGGAATTGATGAGCTTATCCAGGTCTCTGAGACGCATATAATGTCAGTACCCCTATCCTCAAATATGTATCTGAATTCGTCTATTTTATTCGCTAAACTCTGCGCGTTAATGTGACAGATTGATATGCCGTTCCGTTGTTTAGATAGAATCCTTACTAAGTTCTTAGTTATGTCTCTGGAACCTCCATTAGTTCTATCCGTACGAGCCATAGCTGTACGGTTGCCAAACAATGGGGAGCTCATCAGCAGCGCATTCATAAAAATTAAATTTAATCCAGAAAATCACGTTTTCAAAATCATTGTTTACCGATAATAATATTGAATCACAATGAAAACTTATATGAGCAATTAAATTATAACAAAAATAAATTGTGACAAAAATATAAAGTTATTGGCAAAAAATAATAGAAAAACTGAGAAGAATAATATTTAGATATTTTTCCCCAAATTGATTTATGAAAAAATCGGTTCAGATTTAGATATATCTGTCATATAAATTTATCCCCGATCTGGTCATAATTGGCGTGTTTATCAACCGATGTTCTTCAAATTCCGTACATCCGAATATTCTATGAGTCTCGAAGTTTACTACCGATTTTCGTGAAATTTTGCACAGAGAGTAGAATTGACATTCTACCAATGCTTGGTAAATTTGATTGAAATCGGTTCAGATTTAGATATAGCTCCCATATATATCTTTTGTCTGATTTGCACTTATATGGCCTCTAACGCCAGAGTTTTGCCCTGACTTGCTTCAAATTTTGCACAAGGAGTACGTTTAATAGTATCGGTAAGTGTGCCAAATTTGGTTGAAATCGGTGCAGATTTAGATATAGCTCCCATATATATCTTTCGCCCGAAATTTTGCAGAGATTGCAGAATTATTATTCTAACTATGCATGTCAAATTTAGTCAAAAATATTATATATAGCTCCCATATATACGTACACCAGAGTTGGAGAAATATGGTAAACTGTTTCATATTTTAAACCCATTTTCAATGGGATTTTCGTTCAATTGACTGGATAGTTTCCACAGAGAATATATTTAATAGATATTTAAGTGTGTAATGTTTGATCTAATTTGGTTCAGACTTAGATAAAGCCTCCATATAGACGTTTTTCCGGATTATACAAATATGGTCAAAATTCCCACACTTTACACAAAATTCTGTGATGATTCCCCCATATCTTAGTCATATCCTACACAGAATTTCCACAGAACGGTTGAGTTTTAAATAAGGCTCCAAGTCGCCCGACTTGACCAAATAATATATCACAACCCACATTTGACCACATATCTTGGCGAGATCTAACCAATATCCTTGTAAAATCGCCACTGATGAGTAGCAAAAATTGTAAATATTACTAAAATTGTTTGATAAATCATAAATGCTCTTTTGTACAATTGCATTAAAATTTCTCTCGCTTCATATTTCCCAAGGCATATAAATTAAAGGTAAAGTCACGAGCAAGCGTGTGTACACCCCATGATATTTAGAAAGTCAAACTAAAATGACAGGTCACTTAAGTTGACATTTTGTGTATGTGTAGTGTTGTTGTATTGTAACACAATGTAAATAAATGCAATATTTAGGCACACAAAGAATGTAAACAAACCTACTAAACGTAAACAAAGCCTTTGACAAGATGAATGTCGATATTAGTCACCTGATTGCATGACTTTACCTCTTTAATATGCCTTGATATTTCCCATATTTGTATACCCACCACCACAGAATGGTGACGTGGGTATAATAAGTTTGTCATTCCGTTTGTAACACATCGAAATATCGATTTCCGACTATATAAAGTATATATATTCTTGATCAGGGAGAAATTCTAAGACGATATAACCATGTCCGTCTGCCCGTCTGGCTGTCTGTTGTAATCACGCTACAGTCTTCAATAATGAAGTAATCATGATGAAATTTTGCACAAACTCTCTTTTTTGTCTGCAGGCAGGTCAAGTTCGAAGATGGGTTATACCGGTCCAGGTTTTGATATAGTCCCCTGATCAGGCAAAACAGGTGTGGGAGAAGTAGAATAGAAAAGAGTTTGCCCGCAAACCTGGAGGAGGAAAATGGATAACTGGATGGTAGTTCTCTGCAGCTGAAACAAGCAAAAGAAAATGAGTTGTGTATTCTCGTTTGTATGTAGCTCGCAATATCGATGATGGAATACGATATGAAAAAAAATTAAACAAAATGAAATCAGCAGTTAGGATGATGATACCATCCAGTATTGTCTTTATTTCTGTGGATTAATTCTTACCACTAAGACTAGTTGCTTTGGAACGATTAGTTCGTTGAAAGGAAAAAGCGAAAAACTATACCTTCTCGGAAGTTGAATTTGCAACACGATCTTTAATTTATCGAAGAAGTTGGGCATTAAAGTATTTCGATAACATTTATTAATTTCAGTTTCGCTTTACACATTAGAAAATAAGGAAATTTCGCACGGCGTTTTGGGAATGTAGGGGTTTACGTTCGTACGTAAACATTCCGCCTCCTTGCAAAAATAACGTAACAAAATTTTTATGTCGTATTGCAAAGTCTTTTAGTGTAAGTAAATAGGAAAAGAGTATACTTTTAAATAGTTAATTATATGGAATTACTATTTATACCAATCTACGATTTTTTTTAAATTTCATAGATGTACGTATCTATAGGATACACACAAAAAAATAAAATATGAATTTGTCCATAATTTTGTACATTTTTATAAATTTATGGACTTTTCCATAAAATATATAAACCCGTACATAAAATTTTGTATTCGAAAATACTTGTTTTTGAATTATGAATCTTTTTATCCTATCAATGGATTTTTCCATAAAATACATGAAATTTTACATAATATATTACATCTGGAAATACTAGTTTTTGACTTATGAATTTTTTAATAATATACATTGACAATTACATTAAATACACGAAACTTTACATAATATATTATCTCCATTAATACTTGTTTTCAATTATGTATTTTTTAATGATATACATGGAGTTCAACTTGTTATATATGTTTTAGACATTTGTCAACTTATTGCGTTTAGAGTGAGAGGCGCAAAACTTTGTGTTGTTTTCATATACATACAATATGAGACAAGTAGATTAAAATCGTAATGTAGATTTGTTGTAAAGAAAACTTTTAAAATATTTTGTATTTTATTTAAAACATTGTCCATAACATACAACAAACTTTATAAAACGCATTATTTTTAATTAAACTTATTCTTAGTTATGGATTATTTAATGACATATATGAATTTCTACATGGTATACGTTTTTTATACATACAATTCTCAACTACTCAAACCGTTTTTCCCCTTTTTGTGTATTTACCGTGTTTGTTGTGAGAGAGCCAAAACATGCTCTCATATGCATTAAATAAGCGACAATATTGCTTTTTCAATGCAGTGAAATGCAAACCAGACAACAAAAAGAGATGTAAAAACATACTGTGGTATAAATAACTACAAACCAGTGCCGGAACAGTGTTGTGTACTATTTGCAATCAAATAAAGGCTAGTACAAAATACTTCTGTAAGTACCATTACTCAACAGAAACATATATTTCCAATTACATATACAAAAAGTTAAAAAAAATAAATCGAGTTTAAATTAGTAACCCGGTGCTATGCACACAGAAAAAAGTGAGCTGCTTTATAGGAAGAAAGAACTACCTCGCACGAAAATTAAACTAATTTTTACTCCACATTTTGAGATTTCCACAAAGCGTTCGCGAAATTACATCCTCTCATAGAAGAAAAAAAAAATTAACTAAAAGTAAATCATTGGCGCCAAATCATGACCGTTTTAACCATACAGTTGTCATTCTTACTATTTTTGGGAATCGTACGAAAATCTTCTTTTGTTTTAGTTTGTATTGAACTTATGTCATTGAACTTTATACTTAAAAAAAGTAAGATTTCATTAAGCAGTGAAAAATTTGGATAAAAATAATAAAATTTAACTACTAGCAAATAATTTTTTCCAATAAAAATAAGTTAAATTTAGCGTTTGTTTAACTACGGAAATTTTTTCTGTGCAACTTTAAATGTATGTATATATAATTGTCATAATCATTTTAACCCTCTGCTGCACCTTTGATGTCTTTTTTCAGTTCAATATTATCTGACTTAAAAACTCTACGTGCTACAGCCGCACAACAACTATCAAAATGAAGGCTGATAGGTCCTCTACAAGCGGAATTGGGGTTAAAAAAAATAATAATAATTATAACACTTAACTTTTACCGTACTTGCAATTTAACTGATGACCGTCTTGAGGCGGAGCACCGCACCAGAGGGTTAATTGCATTGACTGTGTTTGAAAGTAAGGCGACATTAAAAATACTCGAACTAAAAGAAATTATTAATTTATAGAAATGAAAATGTACTTTTCAGTTATGTGTATATATATGTTTTTAATTTTGGACTAAATTGTGAATACAGCGTCTAATTTAAAGCGTTAAGAAAGTGGTATGTGTAATAAGATTTACTTTTTGATGCTACTGTAGGATTAGTACACTTTACTGGGAGATGCGAAAGTGTCATCACTGTTGGCGTATGCAAACAATATTCTCTTTGCAAGACTATTCTCGATGTTTTGCTTCTAGCTAAAGTGCACCGTTATATGTTTCGTTCCCATATGTAGGGTTGTCGTGCTATAGAAAATATGAGCAAAGCGCGAGTTTCATTTATTTTGCTGATTTGACAAATTTTGTGTGGATACGAAGATTTTTTGGATTCGGAACACAAAATATATTGAGTCATTTTGTTGGATGAGGCATATATTCTGAGATACTGGCAAGAGAAACCTGCCAACATTTACAAAGTGTATCCTTTTTTTGGAAATAATTGAATTTATTCTGATTGAATAAAGTTTTTTTGGAAAAAATTAAATTCAGCCAGGCTGAATATATGTAGTTTTTATAGAAAATATGTTGAATAAAGTTTTTCTTGAATTTTTCTACAATAAACTTTCTACAAATAAATTTTATTTAGCAAGTCTGTATTTAGATTTTTCTATAATAAAACTTTATTTCACCCAAGCTGAATAAAGCTTTTATTAAACAATGCAATAAAAATTTAATCAATTTTTTTCTATAAAAAAACTTTATTCAGCCAGGCTGAATTTAAGTTTTTCCATAAAAATCCTTATTCAGCCAGGCTGAATTTCTAAAAATAACTTTATTCAATCAAAATAAATTTAAGTTTTCTATACAAAAAACTTTATTCAGCCAGGCTGAATTAAATGTTTCAGCAAAAAAATTTATTGAGCTTGGCTGACATGAAGATTTCCATAAAAAAAACTGTATTTAGATTTTTCGAAAATAAAACTTCATTTCAGACTTGCTGAATAAAGTTGGTTTTTATGGAAAACTTCTTTTCAATTGTGTAGAAAATTTTTAATTCAGACTGACTAAATAACATTTTTATAGAAACACTTTTTAAATTTAAAAACTTTTATATAAAAACTTAAATTCAGCCTGTCTGAATAAAGTGTTTATTTAGAAAAACTTAAATCCAGAATGGCTGTATTTAGAAAAACCTAAATTCAGCATGTTAAATAAATTTTTTTAGGAAAATATTGAGTAAAGTTTTTAATAATTTTTTCCTTAAAAATCTTTATTCAGCCAGGCTGAATTGAAATTTTTCTACAAAAAATTGTATTCAACCTGCCCGAAATGAAGTTTTGGGAGAAGTACGAATTTAGGAATTTTTTATGCTTCTTTGTGTATAGTTTTTTCCCGTTTTTAGTTAAGTTAACTAACGTGTGCAAAATATTATTAGAGTAAAGGAAATTTTCTACAAACATAATAATTCCATGAAATAAAATAAAGTTAATTAACTTTCTGTTGCCTTAAGAAAGTTCAAAAATCAACTTTCGATTTGAGAGTCATTGTTAAGTGCTGTGAAAACCGAAATAAAAGAGGAAAAACTTTAAAATAAAACATTTGCATAATATAATTTTTAATAAACGGCAACCCTGTACACTAATCGCACTGCACGCATTTCAACTGTGGACACGGAAAGATCGGGCAGTAATAATTATTCGTGCGCGACAACGGAAAAAGTGAAAGTGTAATTAATAAAGTATTGTTTTTAAAATTGTATTCGGTGCGTAAGTCCTCACGTAAAACAAAATTAATTTGTTTATTATTTTCCGCATACAATTGTATTCCATTATCTTGAAAAAAGTTTGTTCTGCGGCAAAACAACACACACGATGATGGTTGGAGCTCGGGTATTTCTTTCCATTTTTGTTCGCGCATAGTGAAGGTTTTAACAAAAAGTATTTTCTTTAAAATGTTGAAAAACATATGCATATTATTGTTATTTCTTTTCTTAAATTAAAATATTTAAAATTTTCTCCAACCTTCCAAATTGCAAATCAAAACAAAATATCAACAAAAGCAAAATCCAGCATGAACAAATCTAGAAATAGCGTCATCGGCGTTTGTGTGTGTTGTTGCTGTACGCAGAGAGCTTTGCTTGCTTTTTTCAGTTTTGTCTTTGTGTATATATACAAAAAAAAGAGAGCCACCAATTTCGATTCATAGAATTTATGAGTAGTTTCATAACTTAAATAATGTTTGTGTACTTTGTAATTTAACATAAAAAACATAAAGAATTATTAAAATCCTTGTTCCCACAAAACAAAACTTTGTTTTTAAATTGTAAATCTTGACATTCGCGTGGCGCGGAATGCATTTTTATCTATTTATTACGAAATTTTCTTTAACAAATGAACAAATTAATTATTTTTGTGAGGTCGGCGTTTGAACCACAATATTTTAAGACTAATTCAAGAAAATTTAATAAGACAATTACAAATTTTAAGAAATTCTCTACTATCTTGTGGAAAATAATAATTTTTGTAAATCTTTAGGCTATAATTGTGTATAACTTTTTCACCCTATTTAAGTTCATTTAACCTACGTACACAAACAATTAATAATCTTTTTGAAACTTTCATATGAAATTTTGATAGACAATATAGTTTCCATGATCTAAAATTGAAATAAAACTTGTTATCAGATTAAATCACGAAATTATGTTATCCAATTATAGTTTTGATTGAAATTTAGTTATGGAAATGATATTACATAAGGAATTTAATAAACAAAGAAGAAAAACAAATATAATTATTATCGGAAAATTTATAAACTGTTCTTAAAATTAAAAGAAAATTATTTAATAAGTTCGAGTTTTGCCGCGAAAATCGTAATTTTTAACGATTACTTTTCTATACTAGCCCATTAAAAAGAATATAATCTTTTTGAAAAGGTGATTTGGGGTATTCCTCATCAAGTTTTAATAAAATTTCCATCAAAAAGATACAATTTTATACTATTTTTACTGATTTTTGTCAAAATTTTATTTCCTCAAAATATTATTTCTATAGAAAATTTCTTCAAAATATTATTAAATATTATTAAATTTTGTCAAAATTTTATTCCTACAGAACATTTTGTCAAAATGTTATTTCCATAGAAAATTTTGTCAAAATTTTATTTCTATAGAACATTTTGTCAAAATTTTATTTCCATAGAAAATTTTGTCAAAATTTTATTTCTATATAAAATTTTATCAAAATGTTGTTGCCATGGGAAATTTTGTTAAAATTTTATTTCTATAGAAAATTTTTTTAAAATTTTATTTTTTTCCTCTACGAAGTTATATTTGAAATGTACATTAGAATTTTAGGAAGACTGCACTTTGTAGAACAGATTGATTTTTATTTAAAGAAAGTTTATTTCGACTTCTTGTTCTTAATGCACAGACGACCGCTTAATTACAACTAAACTCTGTGGAGTGGCATTTATTTATTATACATTTTCGTAAAATCGAACGTAAATTTTGGTAATCCGTTCGTTATTTAGAATACTCAATGTTAAAAATTTTGACGTTCGTTAAATTGGATTTTCGCTAAGTATTTTCATGCGTGAATTTCAATCAAAACTTTAATAAGATCAAATAATTTCGCGATTGAATCATAAATCCAGTTTTATTTAAATTTTAGCTCAGAAGATTTTGATTTTTTTTTTCGTTTCAGGTACTTACCATGATTTTTTGTTATATTTGCGGTCTAAACATTATTGACATTGATTCGTACATATCGCATTTGAAACAGCTTCATTTATGTTCAAATGAAAGTAATTTTAAATGTACCCATCGGGCTTGCGGCCAATTATTTGACAATATCTACAGATTTAAAAGGCATCTTGTGCAAAAACACAAACTCACCAAAAATGTTTTACGTGAGAATGATTGTACTATTAATGAAACTAATGAAACCCCAAATGTTGAAGAGAATAATGATAAAAACAATAACTTTTCGGTACCACATGACGAACCTAGCACCGATATTTCTTTGCTCGATATCAAAAAATATTTTCTCAATTTCATTATGGAGTTACACTCCAAAAACAACATTTGTCGAAAAGACGTGGTTGAAATTCAGGGCTTGATACAAGATTATATTCTGTTTCCTCTTACAGATCTTATACAATCTTTATTTTCGAGTAATAAATCAATTGGCATGGAAACAAAAAAAATTTTAGATGAACTGCGGTTCATTTTTTCTGAAACGGACACAGACTATAAGATGGTAAAAAAACTGGAAAGTTCTGGCTTACTATATCAGTGCGAAATGAAAATAATCCCAAACGTCCCATATCGGTCACTCTACCAATCAAATTTCAAATAAAAGCATATTTTGAGAAGCAGTCCGATTTTTTTAATATGTTGCAAAATAAGGAATTTCTTGAAAACTCAAATGGTTGTAGCAATTTTGTCCAAGGCAAACTTTGGAAAGAAAAAGTTAAGCTTTTTCCAGATAAAATGGTTTTTCCATACTTATTGTATGCGGATGATTTCACTGTAAACAATCCTCTTGGTTCCAAAAACAGAAACAACGGAATTTGCAACGTATACTATTCATTTCCTTGTCTGAACACAAAATCATCTACACTAGATGACATATTTTTAGCTTGCGTAATATATACTAAAGATGTAAAAAAATTCGGTGTAAATGAATGTTTCAAAGATCTTATTGAAGTACTCAAAGACCTGGAAATAAACGGCGTTGAAATTGAATTACCAAGCGGAAAACTAACAAAAGCTTTTTTTATTTTGGGTTTGGTCATTGGAGACAATTTAGGACTGAACACCCTCCTACACAGAAAAAAATATCACCAAAATATTTCCAATTAAAAAGTTAATTGAAGTTGAAAATTTTTTCAATTAATAAATTAATTGATACAATTAACTTTTTAATCATGATAGAAAATTAAGTTAATTAAGTCAATGATTGAACATTTTAAAATTTTTAATTAAAAAATTAATTGATACAATTAACTTTTTAATCAAATTCGGAAGACTAATTCAGTTAAAAAAATGTGCTGATTTATTTTTAATTTTTAATTAAAAATGTATTTCAAACAATCATTTGTTAATCCAAATAAAAACTCAAAGCCAATTCAGAAAGTAATTAAAACTAGTTACCTTTTTTAATTAATGAATTAATTGAGTTTTGCAATCAACATCAATTAAATTTTTAATTGAATCAATTAAAAAATTAATTGAAATTTGCTGAAAAAATCAATTAATTTTTTAATCAAGAATTTTTTCTATGCCCAATTAAAACTGTGATTGATACTATCATTTTCGTGATTGAAGACATTTCAATTAAAAAATTAATTGGATCAATTAATTTGGTGATTGAATCAGAAAAAAATTTTTTTGTGTGTAGGTTTTACAAAATCCTTCTCCGGTTTATACTATTGTCGATTTTGTTCAGCATCTAAAGAAGATTGTGGTAAGTTATGCTTCGAAATGTATCACTTGTTCAGAACATCTGATATTTATAAAAAACAAATCTCAAAAAAAAATAATGCTGTATCACAAACCTCAATATTCAATGAAATACCATCATTCCATGTTACCACAAATTTTGCATGTGATATAATGCATGATGTCTTCGAAGGCATACGTCATTATAATTTTGCTGAAGCTATATTAAATTTTGTTTACAAACGAAATTACTTTGATTTACAAACACTAAACGAACGTCTTAAAATTTTCGATTACGGTCCTTTTGAGGTAAAATATAAAATAGGTGAAATACGAATAAGTGACCTCGAAAATAGAAAGTTCAAAATGTCTGGTCGTCAAATGATGACATTCACATATATTTTTCCTTTACTTATCGGCGATTTAGTACCTTCGGATGATAACGTATACCATTTTATTTTGGACTTCATTAATATCGTCGACGAACTTTTATGTTTTAATTATGACAAAACTTTTGCTTCAAATTTGAGGAAAAAAATAGAAAACAATAATCGTCAATTCATAGACCTTTTTAATCAAGCCTTAAAACCAAAACATCACATTTTAACGCACTATCCGACCATTGCTACTAATTCCGGTCCATTAAGACTGATATGGAATTTTCAATTCGAAGCAAAACACAAGCAATTTAAAGTGTATTCGAACTCAATAACTTCACGACAAAATATATCGCTTTCGTTAGCGAAAAAATATCAGCTGAAATTCGCTTATTTACTGTTAAAGACCCAAAACCTCGAAAGTGTCTACAACAATTTAGTACTTGATGTTAATTTGGTAAAACTAGTAAAGGATACAACTAACGATCAATATTTAACTTTGTACAAATCTGTGACACACAACGGTTATACCTATATAGAAAAATCATACATCGCAACGTATACAAATGACATTAATATTTTTAAAATCATTGCAGTTTTACGTTCTCAAAACAGTATTCCAAGCTTCTTTTGCGAAAGAGTTACTGATGTCAATTATAAACCACATTATATTTCCTACGAAATAAGTCTGAATTGCAATGAGAAACATGAAGTTATAAAGGCAGATGAAGTTCTGGGTCCATCTGTTTTTTCTATTAAAATGCAAAGTGGAAAAACTTATATACGTCTTAAGGAATATTTTAAAACGATTTAGTTTGCAAAACAGTATTTTTATTATTATAACCCCAACTCAATAAACTTTTTTAGACATGGAAGCTTTACATCGTGAAGAGGAAACTGAGCTGCGTACTCTATTACAATCTTGGAATTTGCTTCAAGTATATGAAAAGTTAGCAGGTAATTTGTTTTTACAACATTTTATTTCAGTAAAGTATATAAAATGTTTTTATCTTTAGAACAACATTGTTTTGTACCAGTGTTAAAAGTTATAAAACGGCACCAACTTGAAAAACTATTATATGACTTTCCCGTTGGTGTTCAAATTTTATTCGAAACCTATTTAGAGTCCTGGAGAGAAGATTTAAATTTAACAGGGCTAGACCAATTCGTTTTAAGCTCTACTCCCAAATCAAATCATTCTATTTTGAATTGCTCTCTAAGCCCATCTAGTAGCTTGAAACAAGAAACGACTTCACATGATATAAATGGTATCCTTATGCAGTCATCAACCGGAAAAATCTTGGTTGATTATTATAAACAACATGGAATCTTCAAGGAATCGCAAAGAAAGGTACTAATCCGGACTTTAGCTAAATATTTTTGCGAAAACGACATAGCACTACCATTATCTGAGAGTTATTTATTAGAAAAGCAAATATTGCAGACCTTTCCTAACGAGAAACTGGTAAGAATCGTATTAAATGTCAATTTTAATATTTCATGTATAATCGAAATATATCCACATATTTTATCCACATATTTTTGCTAGGAGTTTTATAGAACGTCAAAACGAGGACGAATTTACGCAGCAATTTGTAATATAAAAAGCGATATGAAGAAGGTTATGGTTAATCATGAAAAGAAATCTTTGCAAACAATCTCAGAAAATGAACTCATAGGTAAGAACAATTTATTTTATATTTTTTAATTTACTTTTTTTAAGATTCGCTAAAATAAATTGCAAAATGATTTAATGATTTTAATTAAAATTGTTTATATTAAATTTGTTTTAATTTATTTTGAATTTGTTAAAACTATTTATTATGTTGATATTTTAGTGAGTGTACTAAAAAAAATAATTTCCACGTTTTTACATATATTTTAATTATGATTGATTTTATTTATTCTCAATGTAATCTAATTTTATAGTTAATTTTCTTAACAATTTTAAATCAATTATGTGCCAAATATTAAAGTAATTAAGATTGATTTTTTGGTGTTATATTTGTATAATTTACATTTAGTTAATTATATTAAATTCATTTAATCTTAATTTTTATATTAAAAATAAAAAAATATTTTTTCTCAATTGTAGAACCTGAAGAAAACGCAGAATCTATTAGAACTTCCCTAAAAGATAGCGCCCTAAGCGAAGATGACTATTTATGTTCTTGGAAACATTGCCAAAGATATAGATTTTTAGAAATTGAAAAATATGATGTCCGCGAAATTTTCAACAAGTGGCCAGAATATTTGAATCCAATGGGCCAAAAACTGGTAATGTTTAAGAAATGTAATTCTCGATAGGAGAACATTTTATTATTACTTGTCTTTTAGATTAATATTGATTTTAAAATCAAATATCCGGATAGTCAAGAGTTTGATGATAACTGGGCCCTATTTTCTGGTCAACTTGAGTCCTTGCTAAAGAAAAAAATTTCTAAAACATCAACCTATGGAAAGCGTCTAAATGACATTGATGAAAATACAACGGAAGGTATTTTCCAATTCAAATTGCTTTACGTTTGTTTTTTCTAACAATCATTTTATTTCCCAGATACCAGACACTTAATATTGCGTTTATGTTTGCATCAATATTTACCATCGTCTAATACCACTGCTGGAAAACCTCGCAAAAAATTCTCGCTCCAGGATTCTATAAACTCGTTTTCAATTTTTGGACCCTCAAAAGATGCAATATTGGAAGAAATTGAAAAAAAACGTTGCTCCAAAAATTATTGTACAACCATTTATATTGTTAATTGGTTCTGTAGATAAGATATATGAAATGTTTGTTTATATTAATGGCTATACTATCAGAACAAATTCTTTATTATCAGCTGTAGATCTTTGCTACAAGTTAGGTTAGGTTAGGTTAGGTTAAGGTGGCAGCCTGATTAAGATTCAGGCTCACTTAGACTATTCAGTCCATTGTGATACCACATTAACTAAAAGTACCTATTACATATGGGCACTTCTAGTTTTAACCGCTGAACCTTCTTGATTATTTTTCTTTGTTGAACCAACCAGATTGTTCCAAAAACAGTAGCAGACTGCTTAAGTTAACGTTTTCCAGATCCGCCAGCAATCTGAAGCTATATGCTCCTAAAAGTTGCTTGCGCTTTACACAAAATGCAGGACACTCACACAAGAGGTGTTTAATTGATTCTTTTTCCTCCGCATCATGACAGCTCATACAATAGTCATTATACTTCGCGCCAATAGTTTTTGCAAAATCGCCTATCAGACAGCGACCCGTTATAGCAGATATCAGGAGTGATATCTGACGTCTCGAGAACATTAGCATATCTAGTGTGCGGTTTAAGTTGAAATGGGGCCATATTTGCTTGGTGTCGTTACAACCCTTGCAATTCTCCCATCGAACATTTGCCATCATAACAGCCTTCTCACGCAGCATGAGCTTGCAGGTAGCTAGGGGCATACCAACAAATTCTAGTTCCCCTGGAATATGTAAGGTAGTCCCTAGCCTTGCCAACTCATCCGCTTCGCAGTTCCCCGGTATGTTCCTATGGCCAGGCACCCATATTAGGTGAATATTGTACTGCTCAGCCATCTCATTGAGAGATTTGCGGCAGTCGATGGCCGTTTTCGAGTTGAGGAACACAGAGTCCAAGGATTTTATTGCAGGTTGACTGTCTGAGTATATATTAATGCCCACATTTTTTGGAACATTACTTCTCAGCCAATTCGCCACCTCTCTTATTGCTAATATTTCAGCCTGAAAAACACTACAGTGATTAGGTAATCTTTTCGCTATTCGAAGCTCCAGATCATTAGAATATACTCCGAACCCCACTTGTCCATCCAATTTGGAGCCATCAGTGTAGAAATCTATATATTCTTTATTCCCCGGGGTCTGTGTGCA
The DNA here is from genome assembly GCF_050003625.1 of Haematobia irritans. Taxonomy (NCBI): domain Eukaryota; kingdom Metazoa; phylum Arthropoda; class Insecta; order Diptera; family Muscidae; genus Haematobia; species Haematobia irritans. The sequence goes on along the minus strand of NC_134400.1, from coordinate 59,227,333 downwards.
CCAAGCCTCACTGTTGGGGATTAGAGTCTCAAACTTTTTGTCGAAAAGTGGACTCGCCAAAGTGTAATCCACTACGTTAGGCACATCTGGCATTATTTTGAGGACAGAACTGTGACCGTAACCTTTTTCCGACCACAGCGATAGTTCGCGCAACCGCACAGCCGTTGTTGCAGCTGACTGTTTGGCCAAAATGTCTAAAGGCAATAGATGCAGCACGACATTAAGGGAATTTGTTCCTGTCTTGCTGAATGCGCCTGAAATACACAAACACGCCATACGCTGAACTTTATCTAAACAAGTCGGTTTCTGAAGTGCCGGCCACCAGACTACAACACCATATAGCATTATAGGTCTAACCACTGCCGTGTATAGCCAATGCACAATTTTTGGTTTCAGTCCCCACTTTTTTCCTATTGCCTTTTTGCACGAGTACAAAGCTACAGTTGCCTTTCTCGCCCTTTCTTCAATATTAAGCTTAAAGTTCAGCTTCCTGTCCAAAATAACGCCAAGGTATTTTGCACATTCACCAAAGGGAATTTCAATACCCCCTAAGGAAATTGGCCTAACCGTGGGAGTTTTGCGATCGTTGCAGTACATGACTAATTCTGTCTTTGCAGGATTTACCCCAAGACCATTGTCTTTCGCCCATTTCTCAGTCATCCGGAGGGCCCTCTGAATAATATCTCTGATTGTGGATGGGAATTTTCCCCTGACTGCCAGAGCCACATCATCTGCGTATGCAACCACTTTTATCCTTTCTTTTTCTAGAGTAACCAGAAGGCTATTTATAGCAACATTCCAAAGAAGAGGTGATAGAACTCCTCCTTGGGGAGTGCCTCTGTTCACATACCTTTGTATGTTTGCTTGTCCTAGTGTGGCTGAAATACGTCTCTTCATTAGCAGTTCGTCTAACAGCCTGAGTATACATGGATCAACATTCAGAGTTGTCAGTCCATTTAATATCGAGCTCGGATGGACATTATTGAACGCCCCTTCGATGTCTAGAAACGCCACGATTGTGTATTCTTTGACAGATAGTGAGCTTTCAATAAAGCTGACTAGTTCATGTAGTGCGGTCTCAGTAGACCTGCCCTTCGAGTATGCATGCTGTCCTTTCGAGAACAACCTTGAATCGATGCTAGTTCTAAGATAAATATCTATCATCCTCTCCAGAGTCTTAAGTAGGAATGAGGATAAGCTGATTGGTCGGAAATCCTTCGCCCTCGAGTGAGAGGCTTTTCCCGCTTTAGGTATGAAAACGACTTTTGTTTCCCTCCACTTTCCTGGGATATATGATAAGTTGATACATCCTTTATATATCACTGACAACCAGGGGATAATTTTGTCAGTTACAGCTTGTAACTCCACCGGAGTAATTCCATCAGGTCCGGGGGATTTGAATGGTCCAAAGCTATTTAGCGCCCATCTTATTCTAGTTTCCGATACAATTTCCTCGACAGGAAACGACCGCTGAGCAACTGTGGCACCGCCAGTACATGGTTCAACCGTCTGATTCCCAGGAAAATGTGTGTCCAATAGCACCTCCAGCGTCTCCTCACTGGACGTTGTCCAATTTCCCTCCGATGTTTTAATGAAACCTGGAGCGGAGTTGGTGGATGCTAGAACCTTCCGTAGTCTGGAAGCCTCGGACGTATTCTCAATACTGCTGCAGTAGTCATTCCAAGAGTTATGCTGAGCCTTTCTCAGTTCTCGCTTGTATCCTCTCAGATTCCTCTTGTAAGCGTCCCAGTCCTCAGGGGCTCTGGTGGACTTTGCCTTGTTAAAGAGCTTCCTGCAGGATTTCCTCATATTACTTAATTCCGTAGACCACCATGGTGGTCGATGTTTCCCCCTTGGCTTTCCTCTAGGGCATGCAGCTTTCAGTGAGATGTTGAAGGCCTTAGTAATCCGCTCCACTGCGTGTTCGATATCTTGCACATTTCTCATATTTGTCTCTGTTATTTCCGGTATCATCATATTGAACGATTCCCTATACCTATTCCAGTCAGCTTTCCTAACATTTGGCGAAAATATGGTCTTGGTGATATGAACATCAAATTTGAAACTGATGTAGCGATGATCTGAGAAGCTGTGTTCACTTAAAACATGCCACTCAGATATCATTTCATTCAGTTCTTGCGAGGCCAAGGTGATGTCCAAAACCTCTTGCCTGTTTTTAGTGACAAAGGTTGGGGCATCTCCCTTGTTGCAAACTACCAGATTAGTACGCAAAATAAACTCTATTAGCGACTCTCCCCTTGCATTAGTATCACTGCTTCCCCATATACTATGATGCGCATTCGCATCGCATCCCATAATGAGTTTCGTCTTTGTTTTCAGTGACTCCTCAACTAAGGTCTTAACGGCACATGGAGGCATCTCCCTGTCATGTCCCATATAGACCGAAGATACCCAATATTTGCATTTGGCTATTTCTAAATTGACAACGACAGTGTCTGCATTGCACATTGAAGGAAGCAGAAACAAGTTAAGCTCGTTTTTAGCAATTATACAGGCTCGAATTACATCATTACCAGTATACTGCAATAGTTTGAACCCCGGAGTACTTAATTCACATATTTTGTTTCTATAAACATATGGTTCTTGAATAAGAACTATGTCTATGTCCCCTTTCATCAGGAGAACTTTTAAGGCAGCACATGCACCCTTACAATGATGAAGATTTATCTGGAGGATCCGTAGGACCATCGAGATTTTCAACAACCGTCACATCAGCCGCTTCAATCGAGTCATCAAGAATGTCCTCTTCAGAGATATCGGTGACTCTCGCAATAACCATAGGTTCGACTTTGGTGAGTTCTGAGGCAATAGAAGCCTCCTCACGCATACGGTATCTATCCATGTCTTCAACTTTGGTATCTCCCTCGACTTCGCAAGAGGATCCGCTTACTTCTGATTCAGACAGAGGCTTGTCCATTTCTGAATCCTTTAGCTGATCGTTTTTATACACCTTCATTTGGATATAATGAAAGCCATAACATACACGGCCCTGGGACTTTGCCAGATGTGGCAAAGACTGAGTGTTCAATATAAACACTGCATGCCGTCTTGGTCCATCCACTTCATCCAAACGGCCAACCTTCCAATCAGCTGTTGGAAGATCTGGATTGCATCGTTTCAGTCTATTTAAAATAGATTCAGGGTCAGAAGGGTTTGCAGGTATCCAGGCATGTGCTCTAGGTCTAGCCGGTATGTCTTTCTTCTCGACTAACTCTAGAGCAGCTCCTTCCCAAACTTCACCAATTAGTATCAGAGCAGCTTTAAAACATTCTATAGACCTCTGGTCCTCAAATGCGACTAGCTTAAATCGTCCTTGATACCAACCAGCCTCTTGGTGTCGAGGATCTGGGCCGGGAAACTTTTCCAGCACCTGTGAGTAGACGACAGACAGAGCATTCTCAATTTCCCCCCATTTTTGCTTTGGAACCATACCGTCCAATGCTCCTTTATTAATGATAGCCATCACAAGGCTATCTTTAGCAACTGAGGCAAACGATCTTTGATCCCTTTTGGAGGATGGCAGCTCATCCGGCGATCGTTCCCTTTTTCCAGTCTCAAGAATTCCTTGAGCCCATTTTAAGGAATCGCTTTGTTTAGCCGACAGCGTGCTTGGGTCGACTGATCCTAACTTCTTTAGGATAAACAAAGCATTTCTGCGTTCCTTGAATCTCTTTCGTGAGGGATTACCTCCTTTTGATGTCGTTACCTTAGAAAAAGTTCGACTTGTCAGAGTGTCGCCACCTGTCGACCCGTCTACAGGTCGACTAATTGGGCCTAACTCTTGGTCATTGCCCAGATTTATAACTCCAGTCGATACCCGTCCACTGGGCCCTGAAGTTAGCAACCCAGTGGATGACTTGGAATTTCGCTGCATGGTGGCTTAATATCCCACCATACTTGAAATTCGTAGTAGGTACCTATTACGATGAGTTTATCCGCTATTGAAAAACACGTCCGTTCCGTTCGACGGTTGAATAGAGAATCTTGCTACAAGTTGTTCTTTGTATTCAATTTAGAGTATCCGCCTGAAGCACGAATGTTTTGGTCATTTATCGAAAGATTTTTTTATAAGATGGATGCTTCAAAATTACATACTAGAATTACAACATTATGCAACGAACTATCTCACTAAAGTTTTTAATTCACATAAGATATTTGTAACGCCAGAAGTGATATTAGTTTTTTAATAAGATTTTTATTTATATTATTTTTAAAAATTCAATTGTACGATGTAACCAATGGTACAATGTTAAAGAACAAAACATAAAATGAAATTTTATTGAATTATAATTCTTTATTTATTTTAAGTTTATAAACAAAATACACTGCAATCGAATTTTTATGTTTAATTGTTGATTTTTGAATTAGTTCATACTTTTAGAATGCAATATTAAATTTATGCTAAAGTATGTAAATATTAAGGAATATTGTATGTGCATAAATTCCTTAATATTATATGTGAAAAATTAAAATAAATTTTCATTTGCTATAAGAAAAATTTCATTTATATTATTTAGGCATACATAAAAAATCGACAAAAAGGGAAAGAAAAATGTGGTGAAATACATGATTTATTTCATGTATAGTATGTACAAAATCATAAAATTCGACAAAATAGGAAAGGAAAATGTGGTGAAATACATGATTTATTTCATGTATAGTATGTACAAAATCATAAAATTCGACAAATTGGAAAGAAAAATTTCGTGAAATACATGATTTATTTCCTGTATAATATGTACAAAATCATATTAGTCAAGAGAAATGAAAATTAACTTTCATTTAAAAAGTAATTTTTTTCATTTATGTTATGTAAAATTACATATTTCCGCAGCGTCGGAAGGGATGTATTTTTCATTTATAAAATAACGCATTACATAAATAGTATGTATGAAGTTGTACTCATTGAAAACCAGTATTTTTTAAATTATGAACTTTTTTCATACAATTTATGAATCCCGTGTTTGGAAAATTTTTGGGAACACTATTCATAAAATAAATGTATTATTTTTTTGTGTGTACGTGACATCATAAATGTATTTGTAAGATAAATTCAAATCATGATAAATTTTCTGCGTATAATTGTAATAATTATATATATATTAATACGCTACACTTTTTTTTGTGTACATATTGTGGGCGTGTGAGAGGGTATTGTGTGGAAAATTTGGTATCAAATGAAAGGTAATTTTCTGTAGATATGGCGAATCGTTTTAATTTTTTAAATTGATGCATTTTTCATGGAGAAAATTGCATTCTAAAATTATTGACGTTGTTGTCGTTGTTGTGTTGTACTTTGAGAGTGAGAGCGAGAGAGTTGTTGTTTGGTTTGTGTAGCGTGTGGGTGTGTGTGCATTGTCTGTTGGCTTTTGTTATGCTGGCATGGGGGAGAGTAAGTTTGAGAGTGATAATGTGAGAGTTGATTGGAAGCAATGAGAATAATAGGATTGTAAGATGCGAATAGATAGGGTGGGTGGGGAGTGGGTGGTTTTATGTTTTACGTAGTAAAGTGATCAGTTAGTCGTGTATATTTTCTAAAGGCGCTGGAAATAGTAATTTTGGAAAGTAATATTATATTTAATTTTGTTAAATAATATTTAGAACAATACATTAAACAATTTTAATTTAAATTTATTTAAGCCTACTTCTATAGGGATGCCATATACGGATATATGGTTGCTATTATTTTGGAAAATTTTAACTAATTTTTTTAATTGCAACATATTACAAATAAGCTAATTATTTTTGTCTAATTGAAGAAAATGTATTAGAAGTAATAATGTTTTTTGTGTAAGAAAATGTCATATGTTGAAAGAAAAAATTGGATCCAAAAATTATTAAAATGTCTTTAGCGCTGTACGAAATTCAAGGCAGGTAAAAGTTTTGTAAAATTTACTCATTTGAGAGGCTTATGAACACAATTATGTACTTTATTTGCATAAAACTGTTTTTCTTATTTTTAGTACACGCCAATAAAGTAAGCAAAAAATTATTCATCTAAGGAACACTTGCTTACATTTGGCAAAATTTAATTAAAATCAACTAATCTTTATGAACTAAAATAAAGTTCAGTTGGTATGAAAGCCCCCTTTTTTGATACAGTGTCAGAGTCATTGGTATTAATAGAGAGAAGTGAGTGTGTTACAGAAATAGGAATAATAGGATTGGGTGTTATATTGCTAAACACTATTCACAGTACTGTGATGAGAGGAGTGTGGTTGTGGGAGTGAAATGTAAGAATGTTAATAAAAGTTTTTGGTTTTAAAATACAAAATTTTGAATCGGTTTTCAAGGTTAATGGAGATTTCGATTCGAATAATAGATCGATAACCGATAATTTTTGCATTTATACAAACTTTGGGCAAAAATAAAGGAAGGAATGAATTAGTGTAACACACGCATACTATTTTTTTCACCCTTACCAAACATTTTATAAATTTATTTCTAATTCTACTGAATCCAATATAAAATAATTGAGGCGAATCCACTTTTACTAATTTTAGTTGAAGAGGGTCGGTTAATAAATACGGAAACTGTTGGGAATAGCTTTAAATTATCCATTCTACAAAATTGTCCTAAGGAAATTGTATAACTGTGCGCCACATATATCTTATTCCACATTAATTTAATCAATTACAATATCAGTTTCAAAATTTAGAGAGGACAGTTTTAAAGCTAAATAAAAATGCATGTGACACTATTAGTGCATATCATATGATATGTGTATAAACCCCATTTTTCTGTTTATGAAATAAAGAAATACAATATTCACTGCCACTTTAAAAAAGTTTGTTTAGGTAAGATGAAGCATACAAATAATAGGGTATGCTTTCAGTACACGAGCCATATTGAATATATATACTAATCTCCTGAATCGAAAATAAAATATATGGAAATTAAATTATAAAAATCATCATAGAAAATCTGTGTGTATCTTTAGGAGCCTCTTTTATTTAGTAACCTTTAGTTTTTCACATTAAAAAACATTTGGTTGTTTTATTTAAAGACTGTTGGTTTAAAAGTAAGGAAGTGGTTTTCAAATTAGTGTATGCCAATAGTTTTTTTTTATCATTTTTTGATAAAGATGGGTATTATGTTCATATTATCGACGTAAAACAGCCTTTTTCACTGTTAGTTTCCTTTAATAATTCATTTTAAAGAAAAAAATACAATTATTTTATGTTAGCTTGATAGTAATGAGGACTGAATTTTTTAAATTTATGCTTTGGACCATTCCCCACCACGTTATGATATTTTTTTTTTTTCAAAAAAGTTATAATTTCTTATTGTTGTTTCAGATTTATTCTCAATTTTAGCGGATAAACTCGACCTTTATACCCACCTTAAATGAGTAAAAAACACTACTCTTTATAAAACTTTCAAAAAAAGCGTGGCTACATTTGTATAAATAGTGCGCCACTTAGATCATACTCCGATTAACTTTACTTGCACACAATATAGAAAAACAATGTAAAATTTTTTTCTAACTAAAGAGAAGTGTATAAATTGTATGATAAAGAGTTCGCTAGAGTTCCATATCACCTCTATCCCACGGTTAATGGCTTACAATGCACTCGAGTTTCGAGTGCCGGGAAGGCTAGTAATTAATTAATTCACTGAAAACGTAGAGTATAATTCATATATATCAATTCAGAATTTGTTATACCTCACTAAAATTATAATTAAGATAGGGTGAATTCATAGAACGGGAGAAGAACTAGTTAGGCAGAGAAGGTGCCATAAATAATGATTCCTAAGCTCGTATTTTTGGCAGTAGGAAGACCAGCACGTGCGATTCCTCCATCTCGAATAATCCTGGAAAAGATATCGGCACCCAGTACAATCAATCAATCGACCTTTTTGGAGTAATAGTACATATACTGCTATTGACTCTTAGAGTAGTCTCTATAACGAAACTTGGTCTACACACGAAGACAAAACGACTGGGCAAATTGTTCCGTTGTCCAACTCGAGGGTCATCAGACCAAGTTTGTCGACATATTTTTTAGCTATGCTGGCAATCTTTATCGTTTAGCATTACAAGTTGCACTTTGTCGTAATATAGCACTAAGTGAGGTTGAGCTGGAGTGGTTTTGGCCAATGGCGTTGGCTTATTTGATCTCGATCTCTCAGATGTTTTCGTTGATGTCTTTCGGCTATGCTGCCTAGTCGATGATAAATGGTCCCTGTTTCGTTGTTTTGGAGCTGATCTTAATCTTTCGTGCATGTGTAGTAGAAAGTGATGTCGCTGATGACAATACCCGTATCCCAACTTCGTAAAGCACGTCCCTTGTGAGTGCGAATGGGCCAAACAATTGGAACAATAGCCGCATTTTTTCTCCACCTCCATCCTCTCGCTAGTATTCATGTTGTGGAATCGCCAACAATATTTGAGTGCGTGAATCTGACGACAATATTTGAGTGCGTGAATCTGACGGTGTTTGAGCTCTTTTGATAGTTTTCATTCTTCTGTCAAAGTGGAAAGATTAGGTGTTAATAGCAGTCAGTATGGGATTCTAAAGAAGGAATAATATAGAAAAAATATGTATGATAAAATGGAGTAATAAGTTATAGTCATAGGAACGTGAGAGGAATGCGATCATTGACTATAAGGGATAATGACCAACTTTGTAACTGGCCTCGTTATTAAGCCTTTCTGGGCATAAATATCGGCAACCCTAACTCGTCCATCACTACCAGGATATACGCGAGTAATTCGACCCAGGCGCCAGCAATTTGGTGCAAGTTTTCATCACGGATGACGACAAGCATATGTTTCTTAAGATTAGCTTCGGACTTTTTCCACTTGTGCCTCTTTTGGAGCTCTTTTAGATATTTATTCTTCCACCGATTGCAAACATGTTGGTACATGGCTTTTAACCTTTGCCACCGATTTTGAATGGAGAGCGATGGCTCTTTCACTTCAGGATATATTGGAACTAATATCGGAGACTCAATCAAGCATTGGCCAGGAGTTAGTGCATTTATATCAGATGGATTTGGAGAAAGTGGAGTAAGAGGCCGAGAATTTAGACACGCCTCTATTTTAGTCAGTAGGGTCTGGAACTCCTCAAATGTGTACTTTAGGGATCCCGCTGACTTTTTGAAGTGTTGTTTGAAGCTTTTGACACCCGCCTCGCAAAGACCCCCATATGGGGTGCTCCAGGAGGTATGAAGTGCCAAGTTATATTTTGATGGGCGTAGTTGCTGGGATGCTTTTATAAAATCCTTTGCAAGAGATCTGGATGGTCCAACGAACGTTGCCCCATTATCCGAATGCAAATGAAGTGGTCATCCCCGCCGAGACACACAACGACTGAACCCTGCTAGAAATGCTGCTGTTGACAATTCTGAGGTGGCTTCGAGGTGTATCGCCTTTGTGGAAAACACACACAAATATACACACATATCCCTTAGTCATTCGAACAGACCGCCCTGCGTAGTTTTTGATTTCGAATGGCCCAGCGAAGTCGAATCCAGTATAGGTAAATGGTCGTGAAAGTTCACATCTTTCGGGCGGTAATGCAGCCATAAGCTGGTTTTGGCATTTCTTCTTGTATATCACACAAGGTTTACAATGGTGGAGAGTAGTCTTAATGAGATTGTGGACTCTTGGAATCCAATACTGTTGGCGGACAATAATCCGATGGATAAATTTAATCAACAATCTGGAGTACTGGCAAGCATAAGGGAGGATTATGGGATGTTTTTCATTATACGATAATGATGGTGATGCTTCCAATCGACCACAAATTCGCATGACTCCTTCCGGATCGATGAATGGATTTAGATTTAGCAAAGGACTCGTTGATGGAATGGATTTTTTGGAACTCAATGCCAAATATTCATTTTGATAATACGCCTTTTGGCATATGGAGTTGCTTACGGACTTGGATAATTTCTGAAATCGACACGGCCATAATGTTTCTGGAATAGCTAGAACGGAATTTCGGATGTGTGGCATAAAGAAATCGGTACACATAACATATAACCTGCAATGCTCTATCGAATGATGAAAATCTATCCAAAACGTCCTCGAAGTTACTAAAATAAGAATAGAAGACCTTAAGAGCCTTCCTTTCTACACTAGTTTCAACAGAGGTGGGAATTTTAACTCTTGGCCAATTCTCAGAGGGCTCAGAAAGCGATGATGGTCCATTTCACCAAGTGGTTTCACCCAACAAATCCTGGGGAAGGGAACCCCTACTGGCAATATCAGCTGGATTTTCACCAGATTGTACGTGAAACCAGTTAGAGGGATCAACGACCTGCGTAGTTTTCGACATCCTGTTTGCCACGAATGTATTCCAACAACAAGCAGGCTTCGATAACCATGACAGGATAATCGTAGAGTCTGTCCAACAAAAAAGGGAATAATTTTGGATTTCTATCCGGGGAAGAATGCTATCAATCATTTCTGCCAAGAGACTAGCACCACATAATTTCAAACGGGGAAGCAACAAAGTTTTCAGTGGTGCTACTCTAGTTTTGGATGCAATAAGATTCGTGAAGATAAAGCCCTGATAGGATATGCGTATGTACAAGACGGCGGCAAAAGCTCTTTCGGAAGAATCTGCAAATCCGTGAATTTGAATAGTACTTTCTGGACAATAGTGAAGCCATCTCGGAATTCTAATGGAATTTATATGGGAGTAGTTATCCTGGAATTGCTTCCACATACGTAAGGCTTCCGATGATATTACCTCATCCCAATCAGTCCTGTCCAACCAAATTTTCTGCATAATTATTTTCACTACAAGTACACTCCGCTAGGTCGAAAAGCCTAGATATTTGGGATAAAACCTCCCTCTGCGTGTACACACAATCCTCCGGGAACTCGGTCACAGAAAAGTAGAAATAGTCCAATCGGGCGTTCGTATCCTTAAAGTTTTCGCGGAACTACGATCATCAAAGTCCAGAAAATCGGAATACAAAAGGTCTTCTGCAGGTAGACCGGCCAGAATGCTTTTGGAGTTGAAAGTCCACTTCCTCATGACAACAGCAATGCCTAAGGCTTTGATAATCTCTTCCCTGCAGTCGATAGCTGTTTGAATATCATGGGCCCCTACTAAAGCGTCGTCGACATACATGCATGTCCGTAAAACTCGACTTGCCAGTGGAAAGTGTCCTGGATGTCATAAGCCAACTGGAAAATCGTTCGGAAGGCAAGATATGGAGCACAGTTGACCGCAAACGTAACAGTTCTGAGTTCATAGTCTCTGAGAGGCTCCTGTGGGCTTCTCCTGTACAAAATTCGTTGGAAACGAGCATGGGAGGGATGTACAAGAATCTGCCTGTACATTTTCTCAATGTCACTGTTAAAGACAAATCTATGGAACCTCCATTTCAATATAAGATTTGTCAAATCATTTTGAAGAACGGGGCCTACGTGGAGACGCATTGAAAACCACTCGAACCTTGGTGGTCGTACTCTCCGGTTCAATAACCGCGTGGTGGGGCAAATAATAATTGCGTCCCTCTAAAGCCCGAGCATCGAGTTCAATAGGAGTCATATGACCTAGGGATAAATATTCGTCAAGATTCTCGTCATATCGCGGTCTTAGGTCTGGGTTTCGTAGCAGCCGCGCCTCATTACGATAAAATTGGGCCATAGCCAACTGTCTAGATCTGCCCAAACATAACTGTTGAGGGTGCCCTTCCTTGAACGGAAGGTATACAGTATAACGCCCTTCACTGTTCCTACACGTGGTTTCTCTATATAACCTCTCACAAAGATTATCCGATGGAGACAAAAAAGGCTTCTTTGGGACGTTCTCCACCTCCCAAAACTTTGAAATTTCCTTGTCCAAAGAAATTTCACAAAAGTATGAAACGAAAGTAGAAAAGGACGATGAATTTGAAATTGGAATGGGACCGGTCAAAATCCCCCCAAAAACGGTTTCCTGGGCTATTAGGGTATCGCAAAATCTACGCATACAATCCGATAACATTATCGACGGGAAAACATCGGCACCTAAGAGGAGGTCCACCTTGGCACTTCGGTGGATATTTCTGTCTGCCAGTGGAATATTTGGAATGTCGGTTATGTTCCCCACATCTATGGTACCAGAGGGTAAGTTGTTAGAAAGATGGGATACAACGAGTGCAGAAATTGTCAGTTCCAAATCGGGATTGATGCGACATTCCTTCTGAACTTGTGCCGATACTGGTCTGGTTCAAACCCGAAATTATAGCGAATGTACGCCTGTATGGAAGTCTTAATAAACTAAATATATTTTCGGAGATAAATGACCACTGGGAGCTGGAGAGCTCGGACACGGTATGAAGTGCCCAAAAGCAAGATTGTATTGTTCCGGTGGATGGTCCTGGATAACACACTGGATCATCTTGGTCTGTAGGAGAGTCCACAGGTAAAAGAGAATGAGTCAATTGTTTGACTCCAGAAGTAAGTAGCGCAGCTTGCTGTTAGCCTTGAATCCTTACGCAATAGCGTATTGTGACACTTCTTGCATTTGTAACATGAGTGTTTGCTGTCGCAACTTTTTGTTGCATAAGCGCTTGAAAAACAGTTCAGACACATATTGTTGGCCTTGATCACGGCCGGCCTCTGTCCTTGGTCCATATCCATGAACCGAGGACATTTCCGGAAGTAGTGGAATTCATTTGGACATAGCCGACATTGTGTCCTATTGGCACTAGTCTGGAATGTGTTCACTTTATTTTGCCCTCCCTTAGAACCTTTGGATTTAGAAGGGGTATTTCCTGGACCATTGGAATTCCTAATATCCGATACGGTTTCCAAAGTCCTTTATCTATTCGTTAAAAATTTGTTGAGGTCGGTCCAAAGCGGGATGCTTGTTTTGTCGCTTAATATCTGTTGCGGAAGGCAATTGGAGCACAGAAACACGAAAATTGGATTCCGCGAGTCAACATCAACTTTGTACAATCTCAATGTGGAAATACAGGAATTTATACCCCTTTGTAATCGTTTCAGAGCCCCTGCAGATTCGGAGGAGATTGCCTGAAGACTAAACAAGGTTTTCAATTGGCCATTAACCAAAACTCTCCGATTCTCAAATCGGTTACACAAATCTCTCCATGCCGAAGAAAACCCTTCGTTAGTCAATGGACTCTTAGTCATGGCCTTATCTCATGGGCCTCCCCTTGCGTCTTCTGTGTAAGGTAGAATCATTTCTCCACACGACTTAGCTTTGAATTATTCACACAATTATTAACGGACGAAAGTAGGCCAGGATTTATAGTTACTATGGAATGTGGTTAATTCTACTGGAGGCAAATGAAAGGCTGTCGAATGAGTTTCAGAAACCCTACTAATGTTTGAAGATCGCGTTGAGAGCCCCTCGCCCAAATCTGACATCTTAGTAATACAACGACAATATGACGAGTAGGAATTCTTATATTTCGCCTTCACAACATCAATGTCCGAAATTTTATTAGGTCCTTCTCAGTTCTGTCTGTCTCATCGTCTTCTTCTTCTTCGTTGGCCAGATCCACTAGATACTGTTCAAAAACCTGTTTCAGACGTATCCATATAATTTCACTTCATCGCGATGCGTCTCGTGACAGTGTGGTCACGGGTATTTAATTCCCGTTCAGGGCACTTTCGAACTCAACAAGGCTATCCGCCAAGCATATAAACTTGTCCAGCGACATAGCTGGGATATTGAACTCTCGAGAAGGCAATGAAACAAAACAAGAATTATTAACGGACGAAAAAAATCTATATAAAAGTCCCAAAAATGTACCAGCTAGATTACTCCGAGAACCAATCGTGGGTATATCCCTTAGCAGGTCTTATAAGGGAAAAATGAGAAAAAGTCGACGACAAAGGAAAGGAGATCGGCCAATGCGAAACAAAACCGGCAGGGGATTAAAGTTCACACATTAACATTATATTAACAAAAACAAGTATATACAGCAGTAAGTTCGGCCGGGCCGAATCTTAAATACCCACCACCATGAACCAAATATTAGGGTTTCCTTTGAAATTTCAGGAGGGCTTGAGGAGACTTTCCGAAGATAAATTTAAAGATTTCACCTATGAGGAATGTATCAGATTCTGGATTTATAAGAACCATTTTTGTTTGAGTTTTAGAGGAATCATTAACATCTCTTGTAAATGTGCAAGAAAATTATGAAATAACGTATTGATTTGATATCTTAAATCTGTAGTTTTTCACCCGAGAAGTAAAATCTGGAAATTTTACATTGAGTTTCAAGCAATGAAGTCGGTCTATATGGAGGCATTACCAAATGGACCAATAAAAACTTAATCCGATACACGTTTTTGTGAATATTTACAATTTCAGGCAAATCGGATAAAAACTACGGTTTCTAGAAACCCAAGGAGTTAAATCGGGAGATCGTTCTAAACTAAAATATGGACCGATACTATACTAAAATATGGACCGATACTCACCGTTTTCGGCACACCTCTTTATGGCCCGAAAATACCTCTAGATTTCCAATTTCAGGCAAATTGGATAAAAACTTCGGATTCTAGAAGCCCAAGAAGTAAAATCGGGATATCGGTCTATAAGGGGGCTATACCAAAACATGGACCGATACTCACCATTTGTGGCATACCTCTTTATGGTCCTATTATTATTCAACCGTCGAACTGATCGGACGTGTTTTCTAATAGCGGAGTATTTCATCGTAATAAGTACTTATTACGAATTTCACGTGTGGTGGAAATAATAAACCACCATGCAGCGAAATTCAAAGTCATCCACTGGGTTTCTAACTTCAGGGCCCAGTGGACGGGTAACGACTGAAGTTATAAATTTGGGCAGCGACCAAGAGTCAGGCCCAATTAGTCGACCTGTAGACGGGTCGACTGGCGGTGACACTTTGGCAAGTCGAACCTTTTCTAAGGTGACGACATCAAAAGGAGGCAATCCCTCTCGAAAGAGATTCAAGGAACGAAGAAATGCTTTGTTTATCCTAAAGAAATTAGGATCAGTCGACCCAAGCACGTTGTCGGCTAAGCAAAGCGATTCCTTAAAATGGGCTCAAGGAATTCTTGAAGCTGGAAAAAGGGAACGATCACCGGATGAGCTACCATCCTCTAAACGGGATCAAAGATCGTTTGCCTCAGTTGCAAAAGACAGCCTTGTGATGGCTATTATTAATAAAGGAGCATTGGACGGTATGATTCCAAGGCAAAAATGGGGGGAAATTGAGAACGCGATGTCTGGTGTCTACTCAGAGGTGCGAAAAAAGTTTCCCGGACCAAGTCCTCGACGGCAAGATGCTGGATGGTATCAAGGACGATATAAGTTAATAGCTTTTGCAGACCAGAGGTCTATGGATTGCTTTAAAGCTGCATTGATGCTAATTGGTGAAGTTTGGGTAGGAGCCGCTTTGGAGTTAGTCGATAAAAAAGACATACCGGCTAAACCTAGAGCACATGCATGGATACCGGCAAACCCTCCTGATCCTGAGTCAATACTAGAGAGACTAAAAGAATGTAACCCAGATCTTCCAACCGCCGATTGGAAGGTTGGTCGTTTGGATGAGGTGGATGGACCAAGACGACATGCGGTGTTTATATTAAACATAGAGTCGCTGCCACATCTAGCCCAGAACCAAGGACGCGTAAGTTATGGCTTTCATGATATCCATATGAAGGTATACAAAAGCGATCAGCCAAAGGATACCGAAACGGACAAGCCTCCGGTAGAGTCAGCAGTGAAAAAATCTCCTAGCGAAGTCGAAGGAGACATAAAACCTACAGACTATGGCGAAAATCATATGCGGGAAGTTTCTACAGGCTCAAGCCTCACCAAAGCTTAACCGCGGATTGTTGCGAGAGTCACCGAGATCTGTGAAGAGGAAGCCCTTGATGACTCAATTGAAGCGGCTGATGTGACGGTGGTTGAAAATTTGGATGGTTCTACGGTTCCTCCAGATAAATCTTCACCATTGTAAGGCCGCTTGTGCTGCCTTAAAAGTTCTCCTGATGAAAGGAGACATAGATATAGTTCTTATTCAAGAACCATACATATATAAGAACAAGATCTGTGAATTAAGCACTCCGGGTTTCAAACTTTTGCATAATACCGGTAACGATATAAATCGAGCATGTATGATTGCTAAAAACGAACTAAACTTGTTTCTGCTTCCTTCATTGAGCAATGCAGACACTGTCGTAGCCAGTCTAGAGATATCCACATGCAAATATTGGGTATCTTCGGTCTACATGGGACATGATAGGGATATGCCACCCTGTGCCGTTAAGACCTTAGTTGAGGAGTCACTAAAAACAAAGACAAAACTCATTATGGGATGCGATGCAAATGCACATCATAGTATTTGGGGAAGTAGTGATACTAATGCAAGGGGAGAGTCGCTAATAGAGTTTATTTTGCGTACTAACCTGGTAGTTTGCAATAAGGGAGATGCACCAACTTTCGTCACCAGGAACAGACAAGAGGTTTTGGACGTAACGTTGACCTCTCCGGAACTGAATGATAAGATATCTGAGTGGCAAGTTTTGAGGGAACATAGCTTCTCAGATCATCGCTACATCAGTTTCAGATTGGCTGTTCGTACTTCAAAGACCATATTTCCGCCAAATGTTAGGAAAGCTAATTGGAATAGGTATAGGGAATCGTTCAATTTGATGATACCGGAAGTGCCGGAGACAAATATGAGTACTGTGCAAGATATCGAACACGCAGTGGAGCGGATTACTAAGGCCTTCAACATTTCACTGAAAGCTGCATGCCCTAGAGGAAAGCCAAGGGGAAAAAATCGGCCGCCATGGTGGACTACGGAGTTAAGTAATATGAGGAAATCCTGCAGGAAGCTCTTTAACAAAGCAAAGTCCACAAGAGCTCCGGATGATTGGGACACTTACAAGATGAATCTGAGAGAATATAAACGAGAACTGAGAAGGTCTCAACAAAACTCTTGGGATGATTACTGTAGCAGTATTGAGAATACGTCAGAGGCTTCCAGACTACGGAAGGTACTAGCATCCACGAGCTCCGCTCCAGGTTTCATTAAAACATCGGAGGGAAATTGGACAACCTCCAGTGAGGAGACGTTGGAGGTACTTTTGGACACACACTTCCCTGGAAATCAGACGGTTGAACCATGTTCCGGCGGTGTAACAGAGGCTCAGCGATCATTTCCTATCGAGGAAATTGTGTCGGAATCTAGAATAAAATGGGCTTTAAATAGCTTTGGACCATACAAATCCCCCGGACCTGATGGAATTACTCCGGCGGAGTTACAGGCAGTGGCTGAAAGAATTATCCCCTGGTTGACGGTGATATATAAACAATGTGTAAACTTAGCATATATTCCAGAAAAGTGGAGGGAAACAAAAGTCGTCTTCATACCTAAAGCAGGAAAAGCCTCTCACTCGAGTGCGAATGATTTCCGACCAATCAGCTTATCCTCATTCCTACTTAAGACCCTGGAGAGGATGATAGACATGTATCTTAGAACTAGCGTGGATTCAGGTTTGCTCTCGAAACGACAGCATGCATACTCGAAGGGCAGGTCTACTGAGACCGCATTGCATGAACTGGTCAGCTTTATTGAAAGCTCACTATCTGTCAAAGAATACACAATCGTGGCGTTTCTAGACATCGAAGGGGCGTTCAATAATGTCCATCCGAGCTCGATATTAAAGGGACTGACAACTCTGAATGTTGATCCAGGTATACTTAGGCTGTTAGACGAACTTCTAATGAAGAGACGTATTTCAGCCACACTAGGGCAAGCAAACATACAAAGGTATGTGAACAGAGGCACTCCCCAAGGAGGAGTTCTATCACCTCTTCTTTGGAATGTTGCTATAAACAACCTTCTGGTTTCTCTAGAAAAAGAAAGGATAAAAGTGGTGGCATACGCAGATGATGTGGCGCTAGCAGTCAGGGGAAAATTCCCATCCACAATCAGAGATATTATACAGAGAGCTCTCCGGATGACTGAGAAATGGGCGAAAGATAATGGTCTTGGTGTAAATCCAGCAAAGACAGAAATAGTCATGTACTGCAAAGATCGCAAAACTCCCAAGGTTAGGCCCATTTCCTTAGGGGGTACTGAAATTCCGTTTGGTGAGTGTGCAAAATACCTTGGCGTTATTTGGGACAGGAAGCTGAATTTTAGGCTTAATATTGAAGAGAGGGCGAGAAAAGCCACGGTAGCTTTGTACTCATGCAAAAAGGCAATAGGGAAAAAGTGGGGACTAAGACCAAAAATTGTGCATTGGCTATACACGGCAGTGGTTAGACCTATAATGCTATATGGTGTTGTAGTCTGGTGGCCGGCACTTCAGAAACCGACTTGTTTAGATAAAGTTCAGCGTATGGCGAGCTTATGTATCTCAGGCGCATTTAGTAAGACAGGAACAGACTCCCTTAATGTCATGCTACATCTATTGCCTTTAGACATTTTGGCCAAACAGTCAGCTGCAACAACGGCTGTGCGGTTGCGCGAGCTATCGCTGTGGTCGGAAAAAACGTACGGTCATAGTTCGGTCCTCAAAGTAATGCCAGATGTGCCTAACGTAGTGGATTACACCCTGGCAAAACCACTTTTCGACAAAAAGTTTGAAACTCTAATTCCCAACAGTGAGGCGTGGTGTACACAGACCCCGGGGAATAAAAGATATATAGATTTCTATACTGATGGCTCCAAATTGAATGGACAAGTGGGGTTCGGAGTATATTCTAAAGATCTGGAAATTCGATTAGCGAAAAGATTACCTAATCACTGTAGTGTTTTTCAGGCTGAAATATTGGCAATAAGAGAGGTGGTCAATTGGCTGAGAAGTAATGTTCCAACAAATATTGGCATTAATATATACTCAGACAGTCAACCTGCAATAAAATCCTTGGACTCTGTGTTCCTTAACTCAAAAACGGCCATCGACTGCCGCAAATCTCTCAACGAGATGGCTGAGCAGTACAATATTCACCTAATATGGGTGCCTGGTCATAGGAACATACCGGGGAACTGTGAAGCAGATGTGTTAGCAAGGCTAGGAACTACCTTACATATTCCAGGGGAACTAGAATCTGTTGGTATGCCTCTGGCCACCTGCAAGCTCTTACTGCGTGAGAAGGCTGTTATGATGGCCAATATTCGATGGGAAAATTGCAAGGGTTGTAACGACACCAAGCAAATATGGCCCCATTTAAACTTAAACCGCACACTAGATATGCTAGTGTTCTCAAGGCGTCAGATAGCACTCCTAATATCTGCTATAACGGGTCGCTGCCTGATAGGCGAATTTGCAAAAACTATAGGTGCGAAGTATAGTGACTATTGTATAAGCTGTCATGACGTGGAGGAAAAGGAATCAATTAAACACCTCTTGTGTGAGTGTCCTGCTTTTTGTGTAAGGCGTAAGCGAATTTTAGGAGCATATAGCTTTAGATTACTGGCTGACCTGGAAAACGTTAACTTAAGCAGTTTGTTAATGTTTTTGGAGCAATCTGGTTGGTTCCACAAAAGTAAATAATAGAGAAGGTTCAGTGGTTAAGACTAGAAGTGCCCATATGTAATAGGTACTTTTAGTTAAATGTGGTATCACAATGGACTGAATAGTCTAAGTGAGCCTGAAATTTAATCGGGCTGCCACTTTAACCTAACCTAACCTAACCTATGGTCCTAAAATACCTATCAATTTCCAATTTCAGGCAAATTGTATATAAACTACGGATTCTATAAACCCAAGATGTTAAATCGGGAGATCGATCTATATGGGGGCTATACCAAAACATGGACCGATACGGACCATTTTCGGCACACCTTTATATGGAGCTATCTATATGGGGGCTATACCAAAACATGGAACGATACGGACCATTTTCGGCACACCTTTTGATGGTCCTAAAGTACCTCTAGATTTTCAATTTCAGGCAAATTGGATAAAAACTACGGTTTCTATAAGCCCAAGAAGTAAAATCGGGAGATCGGTCTATATGGGGGCTATACCAAAATAAGGACCGATACTCATAATTTTTGGCACACATATTTGTGGTCCTGCAATACCTCTAGATTTCCAATTTCAGGTAAATTGAATAAAAACTGCGGTTTCTATAAGCCCAAGAAGTAAAATCGGGAGATCGGTCTATATGGGGGCTATACCAAAACATGGGCCGATACTCACCATTTTTGGCACACCTCTTTATGGTCATAAAATACCTCTAGATTTCAAATTTCAGGCAAATTGGATAAAAACTACGATTTCTATAAGCCCAAGATCCCAAATCGGGAGGTCGGTTTATATGGGGACTATATCAAAACCTGGACCGATATAGCCCATCTTCGAACTTGACCTTCCTGCAGACAAAAGACGAGTTTGTGCAAAATTTCAGCACGATTGCTTCATCATTGAAGACTGTAGCGTGATTACAACAGACAGACAGACGGACATCGTTATATCGTCTTAGAATTTCTCCCTGATCAAGAATATATATACTTTAGATAGTCGGAAATCGATTTTTCGATGTGTTACAAACGAAATGACAAACTTATTATACCCCCGTCACCATTCTGTGGTGGTGGGTATAAAAAAGAAGCGAAATCAAGATATCAAAAAAAAACCCATGCAACAATGGTTTTAAACATCAATAATCGGCTTGAAATATTAACAAGTATATACGGCCGTAAGTTCGGCCAGGCCGAATCTTATACGAAAGACTGTCATCCACAATCGAATTACTTGGGTTGTGGTATCATATACTATCACCACGTACCAAATTTCAAGCATATCGGATGAATGTTGCTTCTCAAAAAGGCACCGGAGGTCGGTTTATATTTTTTATTATATATAATTATGGACTGATATGAACCAATTCCTGCATGGTTGTTGGATACCATATACTAATATCAGGTACCAAATTTCAACCGAATGGGAAGAATTTTGCTCTTCCAACGGGCTCTGGAGGTCAAATCTGGGGATCGGTTTATATGGCCTATATATAATTATGGACCGATACCGACCAATTTTTGCATGGGAGTTTGAGGCCATATATTAACACCACGTACCAAATTTCAACTGAATCAGATGAATTTTGGTCTTCCAAGAGGCTCCGGAGGTCAAATCTGGTGATCGGTTTATATGGGGGCTATATATAATTATGGACCGATGTGGACCAATTTTTGCATGGATGTTGGAGACCATATACTAACACCATGTACCAAATTTCAGCCCGATTGGATGAAATTTGCTTCTCTTAGAGACCTCGCAAGCCAACTCGGGGGATCGGTTTATATGGGGGGCTATATATAATTATGGACCGATGTGGACCAATTTTTGCATGGTTGTTAGAGACCATATACTAACAACATGTACCAAATTTCAGCCGGATCGGATGAAATTTGCTTCTCTTAGAGGCCTCGCAAGCCAAATCGGGGGATCGGTTTATATGGGGGCTATATATAATTATGGACCGATGTGGAGCAATTTTTTCATGGTTATTAGAGACCATATACTAACACCATGTACCAAATTTCAGCCGGATCGGATGAAATTTGCTTCTCTTACAGACCTCGCAAGCCAAATTTGGGGGTCCGTTTATATGGGGGCTATACGTAAAAGTGGACCGATATGGCCCATTTTCAATACCATCCGACCTACATCAATAACAACTACTTGTGCCAAGTTTCAAGTCGATAGCTTGTTTCATTCGGAAGTTAGTGTGTTTTCAACAGACGGACGGACATGCTCAGATCGACTCAGAATTTCACCACGACCCAGAATATATATACTTTATGGGGTCTTAGAGCAAAATTTCGATGTGTTACAAACGGAATTACAAAGTTAATATACCCCCATCCTATGGGGGTATATTAACTTTGCATCGCAACATATCTCATTCTGACAATCCATTAATCGTCCATTAGTCAGCTAATCTTTTATAAACTTTGCATAACCCAAATTATTTACCAACATCCTCTTACATTCATTGGAAGATGAATAAAGTGATAAATGCAATAAATTCATCCAAAACGATTGCAATGCAGATCAATGTGCACTTCAAGACACAAATGTAAAAATATCGGAACATATATGTAATTCACTGGAATCCCATAATCCATAAATTCAATAAGCAAAGCACATATTCGTCTGAGAATAATTAAAATGATGAATTGAATAAATTTATTTACAACGATTACAATACAGACCACTGTGACTTTAGCCTAGAATACACAATAATATGTAATTCACTGGAATTCCAAACAACATATGATCCATAAATTCAATAAGCAAAACACATAATGGTCAATGAACGTAACTGCACTGGAAAATCTGAAACCAAAAAGTTTTTTTCATTTTATTTTTGTAAGTCTATAGATTAAATAATCCTTACAGATTAATTCTATAAATACATATTTACAAATAACATTATGCATTTAAAAATAGTATTACTTTACGCTTAGGTGTGGTATGATTTTCAGATGGGTCCAGTAAGAAGAAATACTTATTGAATTGGGAAAACAGACGAAGTATTGGGTTATTATTCTCATAATTTCACCTAGAAAAAGGGATTTTGAGCAGCTCGTAGTTCCGTGGCGGCCTCAGAGGAAAATTCACAAGGATCCGATTTAGAATGTAGCCACAATCCGTTCGTCCGTGAATAACATTAGACAAGAAACTAATATTTAGCATTGTACGGCGACTCTTTAAAGTTGGGAGTTTGATTATATTCAGCCTGTATTCATAACTAAGAAGGTTACTAGAATTCCACCCATATCTGCGAAGACAGAACAAAAGAAATTGTTTCTGAACCGATTCTATTGAATTGGAGTGTATCGCACAAACAGGATCCCAAATAACAGATGCATATTCAAGTATACAGCGCACAAACGAAATATATAACAGTTTTGTTACAACCAGATCAGAGAACTCCTTGCTCCACCTTTTGATGAAACCAAGAGTTCCATATGCTTTGTTAATGGTTAATGAGATATGTCGTCGAAAATCCAATCGTTGGTCCAATGTGACTCCAAGGTCTAGTATAGAATTGACAGATTCAAGTTCACGATCGTTCAAGACATAGCATGAGTGCAACAGTTTTATTCTACAAAATGACATATGTTTACATTTCGATATGTTCAGCTCCATCAGATTCACCTTGCACCACTGAAATAATCCATGTGCGTGAAGATAAATTGTAAATTTAACTAGTCGAGACACAAACCAGGTAGTTTTTGCCTGCGCACCTAATGGGTTAATTACAATTTGGGGAGATAAAATATTTAATGAAATTCAGCACTTTCCAACATATTTGCGCAAAATATTTTGGTATTAAACGAAAGATCTTGACAAGTACTATAAATGCAAGTGCTTGTCATGTTCGAAAGCGTCCCATAAATGTTAGTTTTGCAGCTATATTTTAAAAGTCAGTTTGTCCAACTTGAAATAAAGTTAAACTACGCCCACTGTGCAATACCTGCTCTAGATTTTTTGGTATCAAATGAAGGCTCTTGATGAGTACTATAAATCCAAGTGGTTGTTATATTCGAAAGCATCATAAAAATATCGATTTTTATAAAAAAGAAAATTACTTTTTTAGAATTTCAAAAAAAGTGCACATTGGCCCACTGTGCAACACCTGCTCTACGGTGTTTGGTATCAAATGAAAGCTCTTGACGAGTACTATAAACGCAAGTGGTTCTCATGTTCGAAAGCATCATAGAAATATCGATTTTTATCAAAAATATAATTAATATGTCAGAATTTAAAATATAGTGCACGCGGGCCCACTGTGCAATACCTGCTCTAGATTTTTTGGTATCAAATGAAAGCTCTTGATGAGTACTATAAATCCAAGTGGTTGCTATATTCGAAAGCATCACAGAAATATCGATTTTTATCAAAAAGAAACTTAGTTTGCACGAAGTTACAATATAGGACACCCGTGCCCACTGTGCAATACCTGCTCTAGATTTTTTGGTATCAAATGAAAGCTCTTGATGAGTACTATAAATCCAAGTGGTTGCTATATTCGAATGCATCACAGAAATATCGATTTTTATCAAAAAGAAACTTAGTTTGCACGAAGTTACAATATAGGACACCCGTGCCCACTGTGCAAAACCTGATCTAGATTTTTTGGTATCAAATGAAAGCTCTTGACGAGTACTACAAATGCAAGTAGTTCTTATTTTCTAAAACATCCCAGAAATGTAGGTTTTGTTAATTTTTTTAAAATTTAATCGCCACAATTTGAAATAAAACTGAAATGCGCCCACTGTGCAATACCTGCTCTAGATTTTTTGGTATCAAATGAAAGCTCTTGATGAGTACTATAAATCCAAGTGGTTGTTATATTCGAAAGCATCATAAAAATATCGATTTTTATAAAAAAGAAAATTACTTTTTTAGAATTTCAAAAAAAGTGCACATTGGCCCACTGTGCAACACCTGCTCTACGGTGTTTGGTATCAAATGAAAACTCTTGATGAGTACTATAAATGCAAGTGGTTTTTATTTTCGAAAGCTTCCCAAAAAAAATTGTTTTAAGCAAAAGTAAAATTAATTTGCGAAATTTTAGAAAATATTTTCTATAGAAATAAAATCTTGGTAGATTATTTTTGGCTCGAGTGGCAACCATGATTATGAACCGATATGGACCAATTTTTGTGTGATTGGACCAATTTTGGTATGGTTGTTAGCGACCATATACTAACACCACGTTCCTAATTTGAACCGGATCGGATGAATTTTGCTCCTCCAAGAGGCTCCAGAGGTCAAATCTGGAGAATGTTTTATATGGTGGCTATATATAATTATGGACCTGGCACGGTTGTTAAAGATCATATACTAACACCATGTTCCAAATTATGAATGGATGGATGAAATTTGCTTCTCTTGGAGACTTCGCAAGCCAAATCTGGGGATCGGTTTATATGGGGCTATATATAATTATGAACCGATGTGGACCAATTTTTGCATGGTTGTTAGAGACCATATCCCAATATCATGTACCAAATTTCAGGCGGATCGGATGAAATTTGTTTCTCTATGAGGCTCCGCAACCCAAATCTGGGGATCGGTTTATATGGGCGCTATATATAATTATGGACCGATGTGGACCAATTTTTGCATGGTTGTTAGAGACCATATACCAACATCATGTACCAAATTTCAGCTGGATCGGATGAAATTTGCTTCTCTTTGAGGCTCCGCAAGACACATCGGGGGATCGGTTTATATGGGGGCTATATGTAATTATGGACCGATGTGGACCAATTTTTGCATGGTTGCTCGAGACCATATACCAACACCATGTACCAAATTTCAGCCGGATCGGATGAAATATGCTTCTGTTAGAGGCTCCACAAACCAAATCTGAGGGTCCCTTTATATGGGGGCTATACGTAAAAGTGGACCGATATGGCCCATTTTCAATACCATCCGACCTACATCGATAACAACTACTTGTGCCAAGTTTCAAGTCGATAGCTTGTTTCGTTCAGAAGTTAGCGTGATTTCAACAGACGGACGGACGGACGGACATGCTTAGATCGACTCAGAATTTCACCACGACCCAGAATATATATACTTTATGGGGTCTTAGAGCAATATTTCGATGTGTTACAAACGGAATGACAAAGTTAATATACCCCCATCCTATGATGGAGGGTATAACAAAAATGCAATTTAATGCCAACGCTACTTCGCAACTTCAAGGTGAATCTTCCAACAAACCCATACCGCTCTTGGTTTTAAGAAAACTAGGAGTGAAAAAAATTTATAATTTTAAATGATCAATACGGTACCCACTTTTTTATTGCAAACATATTATTATATATTTGATAAAATGATGGAGTTGATGGGATTGATTGGTCAATTTCACGAAATAAAATTGGTCACTAAAAGAAATGAATAAAAAATATATTACTTTAGTCCGTTTAATGTAAACAGGCTTCAATGGAAAACGGTATTCACATTTCACAATTTCTTACCTTCAATAAACGTAGATTGTCTTCCATTTTTACAATACCACAAAACACAGGTAATTTCAAATGCGTTCTGTCACATATTTTTTTCAAACCTTTGCCACGTGGCCGTCTGTTGTTGCACACTTTATTTATTTCAACCCTTTGCTATGATTTGTTGTTGCGTTCAAAATATTTATGCACACATTTTGAATGAAGCAGACGGAATGTCGCCAATCATGTTTTTCAATTTACGCGAAAAACAAAAACCCAACCATTCGTTACGAGTTACTTCCACAGACTGATCTCTCCATCATACATTGTTGAATAAATACCCATTCTCTTGTTCTCTTTTCGCTCTTTCCATTGCTCAAAATTATTCAGTTTCAATCACAAAGGTGATTGGATCAATCACATGTGTAATTGGAAACGGAAAAAATTTCAATCACGTTTGAAATTGAAAATTATTTCCGAATTGATTAACAAATTGATTGAATCAATTAATATTTTAATTTGAAACGTAACAAATATCAATCATTTTTTAAATTGGCTTTTATTAGGATTTGATTAAAAAATTAAGTGTTTAATTGAAAAAATTTTGGTGATAATTTTTTGTGTGTAGGGACTGATTTTTTAATATAGAATAGTTGCTTGGAATAAAGTGCCAGCGATGAAAATCAATATCAAAACAAAAAAGATCAGCTCAAATTGGAGTGATTATACTTAACA
Organism: Haematobia irritans; assembly: GCF_050003625.1. Classification (NCBI taxonomy): domain Eukaryota; kingdom Metazoa; phylum Arthropoda; class Insecta; order Diptera; family Muscidae; genus Haematobia; species Haematobia irritans. The sequence continues at coordinate 59,200,687 of NC_134400.1, read as the reverse complement.
TATCTCCAAATCAGTGTTGCCATGTAATGTTTGATTCTTCCCCCCAAATCTTAAGAAAAAAACCCCTAAATTGGTCTATACTTTTTTCAAAAACCCCCCAAAAACTTTAAGTATGTAAATAGTATAAAAAGTGACCCAAAATTTCGTTAAAAATCCTGTAGTTATACACTTTAAAAATCAAATTTAACGCAAATATATAAACTGAAAGAAGATTTTTTTCTGAGGAACAAAATTTTAGACAAAATAAGTTTTTTTATGATAAAAATTTTCTTTTCTTTTTTAAGTGGTTGCACTGCAATGTGGAACGCCGTTCGGACTCGGCTATAAAAAGGAGGTACCTTTACATTGAGCTTAACATGGAATCGGGCAGTGATAAGACAGAAGTTCACCAATGTGGTATCACAACGGACTGAATAGTCTAAGTGAGCCTGATATATCGGGCTGCCACCTAACCTAACCTTGTTTTTAATTGTGTCAAATATTAAAAATGCCCCTTCAACAGATGCGTTTAAAAAAGAATGTCATTGCATACTTGCTTGTATTTAGGAACATGGGTTGACTTCCCTTATTTTTTGTTCTCAAAATTCATGCCAGAATTGTTCCAAATCTTGTTGAGAATTGCTCCACTTTATAAGATTTAAGATATTTTTTTACCCCCAAAAATTCCCCCAAATAAATGTTACCCCTAAAAATCCCCCTAAACATGTAAAAAACCCCTAAATTTGGGGAAAAACCCCCAACCTGGCAACACTGCTCCAAATAGAGGCGTAAAAAAAACCAGAGAAATCCTGTCAACACAAAGAGTGTGTAAATGCAAGAAGAGTGTGATCGTTCTCTCAGCTTGTGTAATCTCTCAGCCAAAAATGAGAAATTAAGAGTCTTCTCGAAGAGAAGTTTAAGAGAATTTAATGACAGCCAAAATAGAACATCACTTAAACATATTAAAATGAGCTTAATCTGTCATAGGTGTAATTTGAAAGTATAACACAATTGAATCCAATAGGGGTTTTTGTACAACAGAATTGTATACGCTCGGCTGTCGTTAACAGAAATGTGGTTCACGTTTTCAGCCACTGCCGAGGAGAGATTATTGGCAGAGGAGAAATTATTTGCCGTAAATAAAATTTGTAAGGATTTCTCTGGAGTGAATCCCAATTCCGGTCTTAATACAAACAATATATATAAAATTTGACACTCACTTTAATGGAAGAATTTGACTGCGTCTATGTGGAGTGGATTTCTCCTATTGTATGGTAATTTGCAAATGTGGTGTCAGTACAGTATGTAGCCCCCGAGCAGGCTCACTTCGCGGATTCACAAACGACCGGTTGTACTTCAACAAATCGTACCAAACGAATAATAACTTCCAAAGCACACGCGTTACTTGTTATCACAAGTCTTGTCTTCTTAATTCCCGATAATATTAGTTTTGGTCGAATTTAATACGCAACAAATTCATTACGTCAAGCAATCCGCGCGGTAGATAAAAACTAAATGGTATTAAAGCATATCTGCTTGAAATTACTGTTGAGTGGAGCTGGATTCTGAGAGAATTACCGTATATCCGGTTCGAAGAACCAAATGTTCAGGCAAAACAGGTGTGGGAGAAGTAGAATGGAAAAGAGTTTGTCCGCAAACCTGGAGGAGGAAAATGGATAACTGGATGGTATCCATGAAACAAGCAAACGAAAATGAGTTGTGTATTCTCCTTTGTATGTAGCTCGCAATATCGATGATGGAATACGATATGAAAAAAAAAATTAAACAAAATGAAATCAACAGTTAGGATGATGGATGGTATATTGTCTTTATTTTTGTGGATTAATTCTACCACTAAGACTAATTGCTTTGGGACGATTAGTTCGTTGAAAGGAAAAAGCGAAAAACTATACCTTCTCGGAAGTTGAATTTGCAATACGATCTTTAATTTATCGAAGAAGTTGGGCATTAAAGTATTTCGATAACAATAAGAAAATAAGGGAATTTCGCACGGCGGTTTGGGAATGTAGGGGTTTACGTTCGTACGTAATCATCCCCATATAAACCGACCTACCGATTTGGGGTCTTGGGCTTATAGAAATTTGAAATCTAGGGGTCTCTTATGACCATAAAGAAATTGGTATTTTCGGACCATAAAGAGGTTTGCCCAAAACGGTGAGCATCGGTCCATGTTTTGGTATGGCCCCCATATTAAACGACCTCCCGATTTGGGGTCTTGGGCTTATAGAAATCGTAGTTTTTATCCAATGTGCCTGAAATTGGAAATCTAGAGATATTTTAGGACCATAAAGAGGAGTGCCGAAAATGGTGAGTATTGGTCCATGTTTTGGTATAGCCCCCATTTAGAACGATTTCCCGATTTTACTTCTTGGGCTTATAGACCCTGTAGTTGTTATCCAATTTGCCTGAAATTGAAAATCTAGAGGTATTTTTGGACCATAAAGAGGTGTGTCACAAAGTGTGAGTATCGGCCCATGTTTTGGTATAGTCCCCATATAGACCGATCTCCCGATTTTATTTCTTGGGTTTCTAGAATCCGAAGTTTTTATTCAATTTACCTGAAATTTGAAATCTGGAGGTCCCCATATTAAACGACCTCCCGATTTGGGGTCTTGGGCTTATAGAAATCGTAGTATTTATCCAATGTGCCTGAAATTGGAAATCTGGAGATATTTTAGGACCATAAAGAGGTGTGCCGAAAATGGTGAGTATCGGTTCATGTTTTGGTATAGCCCCCATATAGACCGATCTCCCGATTTTACTTCTTGGGCTTATATAAACCGTAGTTTTTACCTAATTTGCCTGAAATTGGATATCTAGAGGTAACATATTTTCGGACCATAAAGAGGTGTGCCAAAAATGGTGAGTATCGGTCCATGTTTTGGTATAGCCCCCATATAGACCGATCTCCCGATTTTACTTCTTGGGCTTATAGACCCTGTAGTTGTTATCCAATTTGCCTGAAATTGGAAATCTAGAGGTATTTTTGGACCATAAAGAGGTGTGTCACAAAGTGCGAGTATCGGCCCATGTTTTGGTATAGCCCCCATATAGACCGATCTCCCGATTTTATTTTTTCGGCATCTAGAATCGGGAGTTTTTATTCAATTTACCTGAAATTGGACATCTAGAGGTATTTTCGGACCATAAAGAGGTTTGCCAAAAATGGTGAGCATCGGTCCATGTTTTGATATGGTCCCCATATTAAACGACCTCCCGATTTGGGGTCTTGGGCTTATAGAAATCGTAGTTTTTATCCAATGTGCCTGAAATTAGAAATCTAGAGATATTTTAGGACCATAAAGAAGTGTGCCGAAAATGGTGAGTATTGGTCCATGTTTTGGTATAGCTCCCATATAGACCGATTTCCCGATTTTACTTCTTGGTCTTCTAGAATCCGAAGTTTTTATCCAATTTGCATGAAATTGGAAATCTTGAGGTATTCTCGGGCCATAAAGAGGTATACCGAAAACGGTGAGTATCGGTCCATATTTTAGTATAGCCCCCATAAAAACGATCTCCCGATTTAACTCCTTGGGTTTCTAGAAACCGAATTTTTTATCCGATATGCCCGAAATTGTAAATATTCTGGTATTTTAGGCTCACAAAAATGTGCATCGGATTAACTTTTTATCGGTCCATTTGGTAATGCCTCCATAGAGACCAATTTCACTTCTTGAGGGTATAGAAGGCGCACTGATCATGGAAATTGCTTGAAACTCAATGCAAAATTTCCAGATTTTACTTCTCGGTGAAAATCTACAGATTTAAGATTTCAAATCGAGACGTTATTTTATAATTTTCTTGCACACTTACAAGAGATGTTAATGATTCCTCTAAAACTCGAAAAAAATGGTTCGAGAATGTGATATAGTCGTCATAGGTAAAATCTATAAATTTATCTGGAAGTGTACTGGTTGAACTGCTCTGCTTGATCTGTCCTCAAACCCCCCTGAAATTTCAAAGGAAACCCTAATATTTGATTGATGGTGGTGGGTATTTAAGATTCGGCCCGGCCGAACTTACTGCTGTTTTTACTAACATTGTGTTTCATCCATTGTCTCCATTAAAAGTATTTGTATCTGGAAATGCAAACTGTTCATGTGAAAACGTTTCCCACCTCTGTAAAAGACCTCACCTGCAGAGGTATTTTAGTTCGTAAGAAAAACTTATCTACTTCGTTAAATTACCTACGTATTATACTTTGAAATGGCGTACTGAAGTGCCACTGAGACAATCTCGTTAACACCTTCAAACAATAAAGTTGAATTCCGTCCGCTGAAAAAAGCTTCGCATTTATCCGTCGTTCACTACCACAACGTTATACCACGGGTAAGAAATCCTAGAACCGCTCAGTTACTATGTCCTACTTTTATTCGATTACTTTTTTTTTGTTCCATATTTCGACAATTGGATTGGATTTTGCTGAGTTATACCTTTGAGTATAATCTTTTGGGGAACCAGATTCACCAGCTTCCATTTTCAATTTCTTCAGAAACCCTTACCAAACCAACACATTAACAAGGTCCTTCGAACCGGATCTGGATATCCTGAAAGAAAACTAAGTATTTCTGTCCAATTTAATTCCATAGCTGTAAAGGTAAAATGCGTCCAAACGTCTACAACAGAAAATGGGTATTGTCTGAAAGAGGAGTATATTACATCCGCCTTTTCCGCTAACTCATCCAAATTTCGTTCCGTCATGCTAAATACAACAGAGCGAATTTGATCTGGCATTTCATCTATGAATATAGATTTAAGAGCTTCAGTGCTTAGATGACTGGATGCAAGATTTTTTAATCTGTGCATAAACTGGGATGGTTTGTCGTCTCCCAATTTAATACCACCAAGAAGCTCGCATAGCTTGGCAGAGTCTGATTTTCCAAACCTTTTTATTAACATCTCTTTAGTTGCCATATATTGAGTCTTGTCCGCGGGGGAATTAAAAATGATGTTGGAAATATACTCACAGATTTTTAGATCCATATTTGCAATTAGGTGTTGGAACTTTGTTTCATCGCGTGTATTGCCAGTCAAAGCAAAAACTGATTCAATTTGGGCAAACCAGAGCTGTGGATTATGAGCCAAAAACGGATGAAGTTTATGGAGAGCAGTGGCATTTACCTCGTGATGTTTCCGAGAAATTGGGGGTTGCTGTTGCAGCCTTGCTGTTTGCGAATCTGATTGCTGCTGGTATTGAGTTTCCATATTTATGATTGAATGATTTGGGGATGAATTTGTGGAAGTTTGATGTTGGTTTTCGATATTTATTGCTTGTTGTCGAATGATCCGGTCTGGTGTACGAAACATGTTCTGCGTCGGGGTCACCAATTTGCAAGTTCGCGTTTTGGATGTTTAAAATATCAACTTCTTTATTTGATTTTAAAAATGGAATGAATATTTAATCTATAAAAAATTGACAAGAAGAAATTATAGTTCTATTACAAACATACGTGATGAGTTTGAATTTAAAATTGTGTGGTGCAGGTTCGTCGCCACAGGCTCTTTAAAATTTTCATAAGAAAAACCAATAAAAAAGTCCGTCAGAAACTCAAACCTCTTTCCCAACTATCTATTGTTGTCCATTATTTAGTTCCGTGTTTCGATGAGGATTCAATCTTCGTTTCAATAAGTGCTTTGTGTTAGAAATCCAAGATTTAAGTTATCCACACTTAAATTTCTCCTCCGTTAAAGTTCACCTTGAAAAAAGTGAGGTTTGTCATACAAATATTAAAGAAAGAGATAATTAAAAATCACATGTAAAATTGTCAAGTTTTTTTTTCGTTACTTCATTTACATATCTATATATATAGATCATATTGTCCGCTCTCACCAAATTTTATTTTTTCCCTAACTCAAATTCCAGCAGTTCTCCTTTTTGATTTTTCTCTAGCATTTCGAATTCCACACATGCATTTCCCCCTTCAATACTTTTTGGTGTTAAAACTACTATATAAACATGCAATAGGTATAACATTCTCCGCAAACCATTGCCCAATCAGTGAGAGACCGTTGCTACTCCACTACGCGTAACATATGCTAGCTACAGCTTCAAGCGAGAAGTGTCATACGCTATAACTACACAGCAATAGACTTGCCCTCCATAGAGAATATATGTATCACAGTTTATTCGTTTCCCCTTAATTTGTTGCTCACTGGCATATTTATAAGTAGTTCTCTTGATCCGTATAACACTTCCATCTCTCGCAAGTTCCCCTTCCATACTTCTGGTAGCAAATATAGCAGCGTGGTTAATCTCATTAAGTAATACCGAGAGAACGATAAAGTAACGTTTTTTGTGAAGAAGATGGAAGAAATTAATTTATGTATTTATTAAAAAAAATTAAAAATAACAATAAGATAAATATCCTACAAAAATCAGGAGAAATTCATAATAATCGCCCAAAAGTGAATAGAGGCGAAATACAACAAATTCAACGGTTTGTGAATAATTTGCAGTGAAATTGTAAACACGAGCTAAATTTATAGCATAACTGGATCATAAGGCACGAATTGTCAGTGAGAGAAAAAACTGCAATAAATGTTGTTTAATTTTTTTATTTTCGTTTATTTATTATAAAAACATTGGTCCCGAATTCTACCATAAATTATCTGCTTTGAAAGAGTCCCAGTGAGTGTAAAGTGAATATACAAGGAGTGAGTTTTTTGAACAAATCTGCAAATGAACTTCTAAAGAACAAAAATTGAGAGAAAAGGAAATATGAACTTCTAACGGTATATTTAAATGAAATTGTCTTGCTAAAATTTGGGGTTTGAAACTCACAGGAAAACTATTTCGAAAGAGCTAATGATAACTTCAAATTCTTGTGAACGATTTTGTTACTCCTTACCCGCTATTGCTTATGTCATTATTGTTCATTCTCGAATTTTTTGCGAATGAAATTTCATGTTTAATACCTGACCTACTCCAAAACGTCCGTCCCATTTTAAGGTTTTACTTCGCCAAATGGAATAATATTTCAACATTTTGTTTATTCAGTTTTCAGGAAAATTTCCAACCCGAATTCAAGTGAAATATTTAATTTTTTTTAAGTTTTATTAAGCTGTTATTGGCTTGTGCCATCGAATCAATTTCGTGTGTGACATTCAAAGGAAAAGAGTCTAGCATTCTTGATTGAGGTTTCGATATATAGTTTGTTTGTTTTTGGCTCTCGTCTCCAATTGCCTTTGTCGTTAGTATTGACTCGCAAACTTTTCTTTTCCCAATTAAAATTGATATACAAAATATTTCAATCTTTTATTCAAAAATGAAATGAGAAAATATTTCCAGAATTAATTCTTTAATCGTGAAATGTAATTCAAACTTCGGGACATTTGGCGACAAGTTAAGCCTCAATATGAAGAAAGTGTTCAAGAACTGATGGCTTCTTCAGACGAGGATGGCAAAACCGATCTTGAAACTATTAGAGCACGACAGCGAACTACTTATATGACGTATGTGGAATGTATGTCCAAAATAGGGAAGGCAATTGAATCCCAGCAATCCTTGCAATCACTTTCCAAATTATATTCAGTCCGACATGAGACATTCACTTTACATCTTCCTCCGTGCGATACAGAATTATTTCACGATGATTACCTTTGTTGGCCATCTTTTAGAGACCTCTTTACGGAATTCACGACTATCTCCTGTTGAAAAGCTGTTTCACCTGAACAATAAGACAAAAAATGAGGCTCGAGAAGTTGTTCGGAAGGCTCCGTTGACCAATGAAGGTTTTGACATCGCATGGAAGGCTCTCCAAGTCCGTTATGAAAACAAAAGGTTAGGTTAAGTTATTTAAAGAAAATTCCCCTCGAGTCCGGAGATTCCATAAAGTCAATCCAAAATACAATTAATGGCATTATATCGGCCTTAAAGTTGTACAATATAGACATTCCGACTTGGGATCCGATATTCGTCTATCTGTGTTGCACAAAGCTTACAGAAACCACATTATCCTTATGGGAACAACCTGTGGTTAAAAAAAACAGAATGTCCGTTTTGGAGAGAGCTCGATGAATTCCTAACTCGTCGTTATCAAACATTGGGAAAGGTGTTCGATCTAACTGATCATCCATCTAATTCGCAGCCAAACGATTTTCCCAAAAATGTGCCGAAGTGACCGCTCCAAAACGAGTGAATTCGTATCGAAATAGCCTTGCCTCCTTCCTTTGTACAAACTTTGTCCAAATCAATCACACTCCATCTGATCACGACTGTCCGAAATTCGTTAACATGTGTTACAATGACAGAATGGGCTTAATAAAGAAATACAATCTTTGATACTTTGTTTTGCAAAGAATCATGCGGTGAAAGATTGCAAAAGTGCTTTTAATTGTCTCAATTAATTGTCCTCAACTAATCCTCAAACCGTTCCGTTCCCGCTTCGACATCCGGTTCTTCCGTTCAAGCTATACAGACCACTTCCGAATCCTCTTACCAAAACAGAGAAGAATCTGTTCAGCCGTTCGCGACTACAAGTTCTAGGCAAGTGCTGCTGGGGACTGCTATTATACACGTTCTACATAAAGGCGATATTTTTAAGGCAAGAGCATTATTCGATTCGGGCTCTGAGGCCTCCTTCGTTTCCGAGCATTTCTTCCAACTTCTCAAGCTCAATGTCAACAAAATATCGGCCCATATTTCTGGACTCAATGGTTCCATCTCAAAAAATATGCACTCTGATTATAAGCTCTCCAATTAACTCCCAAATTTCTATTAACACTACTGCCATTGTACTTCCACAACTCACCAATATATGGTTGGATTTTGAATGGTCCAATACTATTTGCCTCACCATGGTTTTTAACGCTTCAAATTCGACTTCAAATGGAATCAGTCTGAATGACGTCCTTCATTGAGGCCCTTCCTTGCAACTTGGCTTAACGAGTCTTTTGCTTCAATGGCGATTTTTCAAATTCGTTTTTAACAGCGATATTGAAAAAATGTATCGTCAAGTTTCCGTCGCTCCAAATCACACTCCCTTTCAAAGAATTATTTATCGAAATAATCCGACCGAAGATTTACGTGAGTATGAGTTGAAAACTGTAACATTCGGCTTGAATTGTGCTCCGTACTTGGCACACCGCACTTTACAGCAGCTTGCTACTGATGTAAGAAATACTTCAAGTCAAATCCTTATGTCATCCATGTACGTAGATGATGTCCTGGCTGGAAGTCATGATATTTCTTCGGCCATTCGGGCACAGACAGAGCTGACATTCGCTTTAAATTCCGTTGGATTTTCGTTAAGGAAATGGACTTTAAATTCCACACAATTCCTCCGCACTATACTAAAGGAATATTTGCTTAACGAAGACTTCCTTTAGTTTGACAATAGTAGTTTGGCGAAAACTTTAGGTGTAAGGTGGAACGCCAAGAATGACTACTTTTATTTCCACGCTCAGGCAATAAAATCCTCCGAATCCCGTACGAAAAGACAAATATTATCCGAGATATCAAAATTGTTCGATCCTGCAGGGTAGTTGTGTCCTTATATCGTTACAGCCAAACTGTTAATGCGAGATATATGGTCGTCCAGGTCGACTGGGACCATCCTATACCATGTGAATTACTTGAACTTGGACTTGGAAAAATTTCTTAGAAAACTATCCGTCCATTGAGAGCATAAGAATTCCTCTTTGGGTTCAATACCAACCCTTTTGCGAGGTGCAATTGCATGGTTTCTGCGACGCATCCGAGAAAGCGTATGCCGCTGCAGTCTACATTCTATCTGAAACACCTGATGTTGTCGTTCAAATACACTTGCTCACGGCAAAATCAAAAGTTGCTCCTCTCAAGACTATTTCCATTCCACGTCTTGAGCTGTGCGGAGCGGTTTTGCTTGCTGATGCTATTGAGTCCTTGATGGAAATTTTTCCTATCCCTAATATTAAAATCTTTAGCTGGACCGATTCTATGATTGTTCTGGCCTGGTTAAAAAAGCCTGTTTTTTCTTGGAAAGCATTCGTAGCAAACCGTGTTTCTAGAATATCCGAAGCAGTCAATGTTGACAATTGGTTTCGGATCCAAGCACAATCCGGCTGATTGATATAGCATCCCGTGGAGCATATCCATCTGAAATGTTCGAGAACGAATTGTGGTGGCGTGGTCCCTCCTGGTTACAACTTTCCGCAAGCCTATGGCCGGATTCTATAACCGAAAAAATCGATGAAAATCTTCTGGAGAAAAAGATTTCTTCTCATTTCGCCTACTTTCGTGAATACGATGATCCTCTGGCTCGGTTTTCTTCTTTCGGACGAGCGCTAAGAGTATTATCATACGTTTACAAATTTATTTCCAAAATTCGCTAAATTTTTTCCTCATCCTAGGAACTAGGAACAGTTTAATCATTCTGGCACAAAAACATGCATATCCTCATGAGTATAAAAATCTAACACAATCAAAAGTCATTCCTTCATCTAGTTCTATTTCGAATCTCAATCCGTTCCTAGTGGTCGTGGTCGAATTGCTGGATCTGAAAGTCTAACATACAACGAGCAGTATCCAATAATATTACCATATAATACCACCTTTTCGAGATTGTTACTCAAATTCATTCATCAGATCACATTACATGGAGGTAATAATTTAATTATCCGAATGCTAAGGCTTCAGTTCTGGATTCCAAAAGCTAAAAACCTTATAAAGTCCACAATTCATTACTGCAAAATATGTGTCATTTCGAAACACAAACTTCAGAAGCAGTTAATGGGCACATTATCCCCGAACGAACCACGCTTTCCAGGCCGTTTCCAAATACAGGAATAGATTTTGCTAGTCCTTTCGACATCAAGGCATATCCTGGCCGTTCACGTCTCATTTCAAAAGGGTATTTTTGCATTTTCGTGTGCTTCGCAAACCGAGCCATTCATCTAGAAATTACTTCCACCCTTTCGACTCCAGACTTGCTGGCAGCATTTCATCATTTTGTTTCATGCCGTGGTTATCCGAAAAATCTTTACTCAGACAATGGCAAACATTTTGTTGGTGCGTGCAGATAACTTGTCTAAAATGTAATCCGATGTTCTCGAGATTGTAACGACGGGATTTCCCACTACTGGCTGGGGTAAGGCTCTCGATGGCCAGGGTGCGTCACAGAAATACTTATTTTGTGGACAAAGAAGAGAAGAAGACTGGGTTTTCGTTTGTAGTGCAGTATCTTTATTGTGCAGTTCTTAGAAATTGTTCTTAATTCTAGTTCGGTATGGTAGCGGCGATGATGAAGTATTGGTTGGCGGAACACTGGGACGGCGGCGTTGCGGAGTGTTAGTAGTTGTGGTACAACAAGCTAGAGTGAACGTGCACACCTCTAGTCGGTGACTGGGAAGGACTGTGAGTAGGTGAGGATACACGGGCTGGTTTTGCTAAGGGGGAAAAGGGAAGGTTGCTAGGGAAATGTGAGCACGTGGCTAGAGTGGTAGCACACCTCTAGCTATGGGATAGAAAAGGTGGGAGCACGTGGTTAGGAGTCAGGAAGGGTGAAATGGGGGAACCGTGGCTAGAGTGGTCGCACACCTCTAGCTATGGGGTAGGGAAGATAGGAGCACGTGGTTTGGTATAGAGGAAGAGGTAGGAACACGTGGTTTTGGAGGAGGGAAAGGATAAATAAGAGGAGACCGTGGCTAGAGTGGTCGCACACCTCTAGCTATGGGATAGGAAAAGCAAGGGCACGTGATTATGGGGGGAGTGAAAGGATAAATAAGAGGAGACCGTGGCTAGAGTGGTCGCACACCTCTAGTTATGGGTTAGTAAGGGTAAGAGCACGTGGGTAGGAGTGGGGAAGGGAGAAATGGAGGGAAACCGTGGCTAGAGTGGTCGCACACCTCTAGCTATGGGATAGGAAAGTGGGATCAGTTGGTTAGCAATAGGGAAAGGAAGAATGGGAGGAACACGTGGCTAGAGTGGTCGCACACCTCTAGCTATGGGTTAGTAAGGGTAGGAACACGTGGGTAGGAGTGGGGAAGGGAGAAATGGAGGGAAACCGTGGCTAGAGTGGTCGCACACCTCTAGCTATGGGATAGGAAAGTGGGATCAGTTGGTTAGCAATAGGGAAAGGAAGAATGGGAGGAACACGTGGCTAGAGTGGTCGCACACCTCTAGCTATGGGTTAGTAAGGGTAGGAACACGTGGGTAGGAGTGGGGAAGGGAGGAATGGAGGGAAACCGTGGCTAGAGTGGTCGCACACCTCTAGCTATGGAATAGGAACGGTAGGATCAGTTGGTTAGCAATAGGGAAAGGAAGAATGGGCGGAACACGTGGGTAGGGGTGGGGAAGGGAGAAATGGAGGGAAACCGTGGCTAGAGTGGTCGCACACCTCTAGCTATGGGATAGGAAAGTGGGATCAGTTGGTTAGCAATAGGGAAAGGAAGAATGGGAGGAACACGTGGCTAGAGTGGTCGAAAGTGGGATCAGTTGGTTAGCAATAGGGAAAGGAAGAATGGGAGGAACACGTGGCTAGAGTGGTCGCACACCTCTAGCTATGGGTTAGTAAGGGTAGGAACACGTGGGTAGGAGTGGGGAAGGGAGAAATGGAGGGAAACCGTGGCTAGAGTGGTCGCACACCTCTAGCTATGGGATAGGAAAGTGGGATCAGTTGGTTAGCAATAGGGAAAGGAAGAATGGGAGGAACACGTGGCTAGAGTGGTCGCACACCTCTAGCTATGGGTTAGTAAGGGTAGGAACACGTGGGTAGGAGTGGGGAAGGGAGAAATGGAGGGAAACCGTGGCTAGAGTGGTCGCACACCTCTAGCTATGGGATAGGAAAGTGGGAGCAGTAGGGACACGGGGCTAGAGTGGTCGCACACCTCTAGCTGAATTAGTACTACTCTACAATTTAAATTCCAAACTGCTACTGCGGTGCTCACTTACCTAGTCGATGTTAACTCCTTCGCTGCTGTTGATTGACTGTCCTCGTTCTCACATGTTGCCTGCCTTTTATACCCTTCTCAAGCCGGTGTAATAGGTGATGGTCACCTGTTGTGTTGTTGTTTCTAACGGTAACTTATTTACGTCTAGTCCCTATATTATTAACTTAAATTCTAATACTTCATAGTTTGTTTCAAAATGACTTTAATTCATAAAATAACAAAGGTATTTAAATTCAAATTACAAAACAAAATAAAAATTGACTTCAAGTAGAAAAAAAATAAACAAAAAGTTAAATGTGGAGCCGAAAACGAAAGATGTGACTTTCGGCGTCACAAGATTCTCTTTCTTCTCATTTTTCTCACCAAGAAATTTCTTGGCTCCGCATAAGGGCGGTCTTTGGGAAGCTGGGGTAAAAAGTTTTAAACAGCATTTCCGAAAGATGGCGGGGGACCATCGATTTACGTTTGAAGAATTCTAGACCGATTTTCCCAATGCCTGAAAACCCAAACGATATGCTCTCCTTAACACCGGGACATTTCCTAACTGGTGGTCCGATCCTTGCCGTATGTGAGCCATCCGAATCTGAATCCAATCTCTCCGTTATAAACCGGTGGCGTAAAGTAAAAGCTTTGTGCCAATAATTCAGTACTCAATGGAAGCATGAGTATTTAAAATAAATGTATAAACGCATAAAATGGCAAACACCTCAGAAAAATATCGAAGTTGGTTCCATGGTTGTTATCCGCGACGACTGCCTACCTCCGACTGAATGGAAATTGAAAAGTGTTTCGAAAATATATCTAGGGAAAGATAATTCAGTTCGAGTAGTAGATATTCTGATGGCAAAAGAACTAATTACTCGTCCCCTTGTGAAAATTGTACTTCTTCCTCCGTGTTAAAATTCGTATAATATCAATCCCTATCATTATATAATGTCTTCCGTCCAAAGCAGAGTTACGAAAATCCACCATGTTAAGAGGCAATAATCATGTAGGATTTGCAAAGGTGTCCAGGGTCTAAGCAAATGCCAAAAGTTCTATAAGATGTCGGTTGAGAAACGATTGCAAGTTGTCATTTCACACAATTATTGCACAAATTGCCTTGCCCACAAACATTCTTCCGGATTCTTTTTCTCATCACTTGGATGCAAACACTGTGGTGGCAATCATCATTCCTCGTTGCATATCCATACTCAGATTCCCCTCCATAGCGGAAAAGAGTTACGTGTTGACCGATCCACATCAAGAAGGAAACAATCTTCAACTATTCCGAAAACTCTCAGTCTTGAGTCTATAACTAGTCCTAACCCAACAACGCTTTTTCCTACCGCAATAGTCGAAGTTTTAAATGGCACCAAACGGCACCCAGTCAGGGCAGTTATAGACCAATGTACTTCCGTTAGCAAAATCTCATACCGCCTAGTTGAGGATCTCAATCTTCCGAAGACGACACTCGGTGAGGAAACTATATGTCCCGTAACCATTCGATATCGGCAACCTCCATACATATCCGTGGAAGCAATGATGATTGTCAACCATCGAATTTCTATGGACACCCCAAAGAAATCCCTGCCAAAATCAACCACATCTAAATTTACCAATATGTCATTAGCCGAGCCTCAATTCTACAAAAGTGGGCCCTTTGCACTGGTCTTTGGAGCAGATATTTATTCCAAAATAATTCAACCTGGATTAATCACCACACTGAAAAAAAGCATGCCCGGTTCCAAAGATTTTGTCTTTACTTTAAAAAAGTTGGTATTGATTCCGAGCCAAAGATGCTGAGAATACAAGAAGGGATACTTTTAAGACACAATTCTCTTTAAATTTGGGTTTTGTGTACTTGCTTCTAGGAAGCAAATTTTAATTTTTCGCTTTTTCAGGTTTTTTTCTTCATATGCTTTTAAAGTCCTTTAAAAACGAGTTAACGACAACTTTATTTTCCAAATTAAGACTCGACTTCCAGTAGAAATTATGCTATGTTTCAAGTAAAAAGTGTCTTTGAAATAAAGTGTTGAAAAACATGTCCTATATTTGAACGATTTTTTGCTTTGTAGTCAAGATGCAAAAAGACAACAAATTTAAAGACAATTTCAATAAATTTAAAGAATTATTAAGTCAAGTTGACCTTAACCCAAACCCATTTTTAAGTCAAATCACTTAATTATAAGGACAATACGACTTCATTGAAAAGTCTATCGACTTTTGGACAAGTAAAAAAACTTTATATTAGAGAAATGCGTCTTCTATCCTAAGCAAAATTTGCATTCGTATTTTAAAGACATGAAATCTTTGACCACACGACAATATTTTTTTGAGTGCAGTAACTCGGGTCTACCAGTAGTTAAACACTATTTTTGGATGGGTCCTTTCGGTTCCTGTTCCGCTTAGATGAACCATGAACAGTTTACTCACCATTTCTCATATGTTAACAGTTAACAAAATTTGCAAATTGAATTCCATTAGTGCATAAGTCAATTCTTTAATTGTTTTGAATTTCAACCAGGGCTGTGGAGTCGGAGTCTTGGAGTCGGAGTCTGAAGATTTTGCTGGAGTCGGAGTCGTAAAAATTTTGCTCGACTCTGACTCCGGCTAAACCAAATTTTTTAAAACACTTCACATTTTTGTAACTAAGCAAGTTTTTACACAAATTAGTTTCCATTGCGTTATTCATTCGATCAATGTACAGCATGATTGTAAATGAAAATCAACTTCCAACTATGGCTATCTTTTTATGTTTCCTAGAATGTTTGACTAGCAGATGGGCTGGATCGATCCATTTTAATGCCCATATCAATTTATTTGAAATGTTTCGAACAATCGATATTATTTTATTTTAAGGCAATATACATATGTGGAATATTGGCAGAACATTTTTTCAAAGTTGTTTTTATAGAAAATTTTGTCAAGATGTTATTTCTATAAAAAGTTTTGTCAAAATTTTATTTCTATAGCAAATTTTGTCAAAATTTTAATTCTATAAAAATTTTATTCAAAATTTTATTACTATAGAAATATTTTTTTCTATAGAAAATTTAGTCAAAATTTTATTTCTATAGAAAATTGAGTCAAAATTTAGTTTCTATAGAATATTTTGCAAAATTTTATTTCTATAGAAAGTTTTGCAAAAGTTTGTTTGTTACACAAATTTTTTTTTTAATTTTATTTCTAATTTTATTTCTATAAAAATTTAAGTCAAAATTGTATTTGTATTTTTTGCCAAAATTTTATAGTAATAGATTTTTTTATTAGAAAATTTGGTCAAAATTTTATTTCTACAGAAAATTTGGTCAACATTTTATTTCTATAGGAAATTTTGTCAAAATTTTATTTCTATAGAAAATTTAGTCAAAATTTTGTTTCTGTAGAATATTTTGCAGAATTTTATTTACTACATAAAAATTTTTCTAAAATTGTATTTTTATTGATAATTTTTTCAAAATTTTATTTCTATAAGAAAAAATTGTCAAATTTTATTTCTATAGCAAATTTTCTCAATTTTTTTTTCTTACTGATGCTCACTGATACTTACTGCTATAAAAAATGTAAAATTTTATTAATATAGAAATATTTGTTCTATACAAAATTTAGTCAAAATTTTACTTCTATAGAAAATTTAGTCAAAATGTTGTTTATATAGAATATTTTGCAAAATTTTATTTCTATAGAAAATTTTGCAAAATTTTGTTTGCTACACAATTTTTTTTAAATTGTATTTCTATTGATAATTTTTTCAAACTTTTTTTTCTATAAAAAATTTTGCCAAATTTTATTTCTACAAAAATTTTATTCAAAATTGTATTTCTATATATTTGGTCAAAATTTGATTTCTATAGAAAATGTTGCCAAAATTTTATTTTGTATAGAAAATTTAGTCAAAATTTTGTTACTGTAGAAAATTTTCCAAAATTTTATTTTTATATAAAATTTTGCAAAATTTTATTTACTAGACAAAAATTTTGCTGCTAAGTCGAAAACTTCTAGAAATGACTCAAATTTTCCAATTTTTCAATGAATGAATCATAAATGTATTTTTGCGAAATTATCGGCCCGCCCGACTTTAGACTTTCCTTGCATTTTTATTTTTCGTTAAAATTGTGTTACGTCCCATAACGTTAGATTTAAATTTTAAGTACATAGATTTTGTAGAAGTATATACAATTTTGTCTAAATCGATTCAGATTCAAATTCATGCATATGGAAATATAAACCTTTATATAGCTCGCAACAAATTTAAAGGATTTGAAATAGTATCAATAATTTTGGTCCACAAATACATATACTGTTGGTATATTCTCATATTATGATGGGTATTTATATCATTATTTTATTTTTTAAACATTGCCATAAATTTGAAATATAGAATTCAATTGGCATCTAATGTGAAATTAAGATCTTTTTTGGCACACATAAATAAACACGATACTTTATATCGTCCACTTACGGTACCCCCACAATAGAACTACAAATTAGTGGTATTAAAATGAGATTTAGTTATATTACCCGGAGTCGACTCCGGAGTCGGAGTCGAGCTGATGAAAAATGCTGGAGTCGGAGTCGAGCAAAATTGGCTCGACTCCACAGCCCTGATTTCAACTCTTGAAGTAAAGTAACATATCCTCATATTTGTTTTGAAAATTGCATTACTGCAAGAGGAGGCGGAAATGTTCATGTGAAAACGTTTCCCATCTCTGTAAAAGACCTCACCTGCAGAGGTCGTTTAGTTCGTATGAAAAACTTATCTACTTCGTTAAATTACCTACGTACAATACATTGAAATGGCGTACTCAAATGCCACTGAGACAATCTTGTTAACACCTTCAAACAATAAAGTTGAATTCCGTCCGCTGAAAAAACCTTCGCATTTATCCGTCTTTCACTACCACAACATTATACCACGGGTAAGAAATCCTAGAACCGCTCAATTACTATATCGAAAATTTTCTTCTCGTGCTAATCCTACCTTTATTCGATTACTTTTTTCCGTTCCATATTTCGACAATTGGATTGGATTTTGCTGAGTTATACCTTTGGGTATAATCTTTTGGGGAACCAGATTCACCAGCTTCCATTTTCAAATTCTCCAGAAACCCTCACCAAACCAACACATTAACACACACCTTTATATAGCTCCCAGCAAATTTGAAGTACACGCAGAGAAGAAACATGATTGTCACAATCATATTCGAAGAGCAAAATAATATGATAGGAGCTATTTTTGCGGCGACCATGTAACATTTTAACCTGCAACCATGTTGGCTCAGTGAACATGGTTCCAAGAAAAATATAATTGTCCTCATCTAAAATGTTATTATATTGATAAAAAGAATTTTGTTTGAATGAAAATACAATGGTCACGATTTAAAATGTTATGGTATTCATTCAAAATGTTTTTCTTCTAGTTAAAAGAACATGGTCACAACCTAAAATGTTTTGATCTTTATGAAAACACTTTTTTCATCGTCGAAAAAAGGACACCACTTGAGAAAAGAAAACACAAAATTAACTTTATTTATTTGTTTTTATTTATTTATAAAGTAATTCATTGTTTGTTTGCATTTATAATGTCGTGCAAGCAAACATCACATATTTTTACACACACTATTTTATTTCAATTTCAACAATAAGTAATAATTCCATATTTACATCGTGTGCCCATCAAATGTACAAACGCAGACATCATGTAACTGCAAATAAAAATAAATGATCCATATAGCAAAATTCAGAACAAAAAACAGGTATATTTTTCAATTACACTTTCCTTTTTTGTGTTCACATAAAACCACGTGCCACTTATGAATAAATAAATTAACACAAAACACAGTAAATCCGTATTCTCCGTCCATTCCCAGAAACAATCAACACGTGACTGACGCGCAAAATGAAAATCGTGTGTACCTGCTCAATGTTTTTATAAAATTCTTTTCGCTGCAAAAAAGTTAAACAATTAAATGGTCACGAAAAAATGTAAATGGTCTTTATGGCCATGTAATGGTTCTAGACATATCTATACTTAACCTATAAAAATACTTTTTTCCCTGTAAAAAAGTAAAAAAAAATTAAATGGTCAGGTACATAATTTTCCCGACCATTTAATGGTCTCAAATTCTATCATTTAAATGATAGAACATGTTTGCGGTATTTGAGAACCATTCAAATGCTTATTGCCACCATACATTTTTCTCCGCTCGAAAACTATTTTTACAAAGACAAAATACATGGTTTTCGCGGCAATTACAAGCTTTAGATAAGCATTAAATGGATGCGGCAACCATGTCTACATAGTAATGTTTGTCTACATAGTAACGAAGGGTTAAATATAGTCGGGCGGAGCCCGTGACAAGTTCATTTTATTAAGCCGTCTTGATTTGTATCAGAAAAAATTGGATTTTTCTCATTTAATTGAAACGATAAGCTGCCGTAAATCATCGCCAAACTTTTACCGATGAACTAAACGTAACATAAGGGACCCTTGGAAGACTACAATTGTGCAATAAAATTGCTTTATGGTGGCTTAGAATATTAACAGCAACAACTGTGAATGACAACAAATAATCTGTTATAAATACATAGTGCAATATATGATTGCGCCTAAAACTATGCTTTAATATATAATCAAATGAGCTTCAAACTAGAGGTGTGCACGTGAGGTATAGTTTACTCACGCTCACACACACTCACGACGGAAAAAATCTTACTCACGCAACGCATGCACTTAAGACAAACAGACATGGTGAGTTAGCGGTGTTTGTTTACAATGTTGCCAGTATTTTTCGGGGTCTTGTCCCCAAAATAAGACGCTTTCATCTCCAAAAATCCCCAATTTAATTCAAAATTCCCCATAAAAATCCCCAATAGATTTTTGGCAAGTTTTTTGAAAAAAGAAATAGGCTCTGCTGTAAAAAATCCGTCATAATCTAAAAATTTTAAATATATGCAATTTTTGTTACACCAGTTTGCGAGTTACAATAAGATTAAGATTTAGAAATCCAAAAAATGAGACTGGTGCTCAAAATATTATCTGATACAATCCCTCATCAGAATTATTTATTGGTATAAAGAGTCGTCGAATTTGTGTCTTATGCAAATTATCTTCTAAATGCTCGAGAAATAAAAATAGGAGTTGGGTCAACATGTGTAGTTATGAATCAAAACTTAGTTCTGAATAGCTACGAAATAAAGTCCTTGCGAAATAATTTCACAATAGTAAACATTTTCTCAGAAACAAAGCAAATTGTAAAGTAACTCTTGGAATATAACTTTTTTTCATATTTTGAAGATTTTCTGTACTTCTTTAAGCCCTTTTTAAGCATGTAGAAGTAAAGAATTTCATATAAACCATAACTCAAAACCTGATTTGCTATACTGACCAGAATTCCCCACAAAAATCCCCAAATTTGTGGAAATTCCCCACCAAATCCCCAACTCAAAAATTTTGTTCCCATCCACGAAAAATATTCCCCATTTGGGGAAAATCCCCAATACTGGCAACACTGGTTGTCTATATCGATTCAAGAAAGCTATTCAACACAAATTTAATTTACGTTTCTTGAATATACATAGTAGCCCTATACATTCTACGAACTTTGAAACACAAGAATATTTTTTCATACCGAGATACCTTAACTGTGAGAATGCTCTGTCTGTCGTCTACTCACAGGTGCTGGAAAAGTTTCCCGGTCCAGATCCTCGACACCAAGAGGCTGGTTGGTATCAAGGACGATTTAAGCTAGTCGCATTTGAGGACCAGAGGTCTATAGAATGTTTTAAAGCTGCCCTGTACTAATTGGTGAAGTTTGGGAAGGAGCTGCTCTAGAGTTAGTAGAGAAGAAAGACATACCGGCTAGACCTAGAGCACATGCGTGGATACCTGCAAACCCTTCTGACCCTGAATCTATTTTAAATAGACTGAAACGATGCAATCCAGATCTTGCAACACCTGATTGGAAGGCTGGCCGTTTGGATGAAGTGGATGGACCAAGACGGCATGCAGTGTTTATATTGAACACTCAGCCTTGCCACATCTAGCAAAGTCCCAGGGCCGTGTATGTTATGGCTTTCATTATATCCAAATGAAGGTATATAAAAACGATCAGCTAAAGGATTCAGAAATGAACAAGCCTCTGTCTGAATCAGAAGTAAGCGGATCCTCATGCGAAGTCGAGGGAGATACCAAAGTTGAAGACATGGATAGACACCGTATGCGAGAGGAGGTTTCTATTGCCTCAGAACTCACCAAAGTTGAACCTATGGTTATGGCGAGAGTCACCGAGATCTCTGAAGAGGACATCCTTGATGACTCGATTGAAGCGGCTGATGTGACGGTTGTTGAAAATCTCGATGGTCCTACGGATCTTCCAGATAAATCTTCATCATTGTAAGGCTGCATGTGCTGCCTTAAAAATTCTCCTGATGAAAGGGGACATAGATATAGTTCTTACTCAAGAACCATATGTTTATAGAAACAAAATATGTGAATTAAGTACTCCGGGGTTCAAACTATTGCAGTATACTGGTAATGATGTAAATCGAGCCTGTATAATTGCTAAAAACGAGCTCAACTTGTTTCTGCTTCCTTCAATGTGCAATACAGACACTGTCGTTGCCAGTTTAGAAATAGCCAAATGCAAATATTTGGTATCTACGGTCTACATGTGACATGACAGGGAGATGCCTCCATGTGCCGTTAAGACCTTAGTGGAGGAGTCACTGAAAACAAAGACGAAACTCATTATGGGATGCGATGCGAATGCAGATCATAGTATATGGGGAAGTAGTGATACTAATGCAAGGGGAGAGTCGCTAATAGAATTTATTTTGCGTACTAATCTGGCAGTTTGCAACAAGGGAGATGCCCCAACCTTTGTCACTAAAAACAGGCAAGAGGTTTTGGACATCACCTTGGCCTCGCAAGAACTGAATTAAATGATATCTGAGTGGCAGGTTTTAAGTGAACACAGCTTCTCAGATCATCGCTACATCAGTTTCAAATTTGATGTTCATATCACCAAGACCATATTTCCGCCAAATGTTAGGAAAGCTGACTGGAATAGGTATAGGGAATCGTTCAATATGATGATACCGGAAATAACAAGACATCGAACACGCAGTGGAGCGGATTACTAAGGCCTTCAACATCTCACTGAAAGCTGCATGCCCTAGAGGGAAGCCAAGGGGAAAAAAATCTACCACCATGGTCTACGGAATTAAGTAATATGAGGAAATCCTGCAGGAAGCTCTTTAACAAGGCAAAGTCCTCCAGAGCCCTTGAGGATTGGGACACTTACAAGAAGAATCTGAGAGGATACAAGAGAGAACTGAGAAGGGCTCAACATAACTGTTGGAATGATTGCTGTAGCAGTATTGAGAATACGTCCGAGGCTTCCAGACTACGGAAGGTTCTAGCATCCACCAACTCCGCTCCAGGTTTCATTAAAACATCGAAGGGCAATTGGACATCGTCCAATGAGGAGACGCTGGAGGTACTATTGGACACACATTTTCCTGGAAATCAGACGGTTGAACCATGTACTGGCGGTGCCACAGTTGCTCAGCGGTTGTTTCCTGTCGAGGAAATTGTATCGGAAACTAGAATAAGATGGGCGCTAAATAGCTTTGGACCATTCAAATCCCCCGGACCTGATGGAATTACTCCGGCGGAGTTACAAGCAGTAACTGACAAAATTATCCCCTGGTTGTCGGCGATATATAAAGGATGTATCAACTTATCATATACCCAAGGAAAGTGGAGGGAAACAAAAGTCGTTTTCATACCTAAAGCGGGAAAAGCCTCTCACTCGAGGGCGAAGGATTTCCGACCAATCAGCTTATCCTCATTCTCGAAACGACAGCATGCATACTCGAAGGGCAGGTCTACTGAGACCGCATTACATGAACTAGTCAGCTTTATTGAAAGCTCACTATCTGTCAAAGAATACACAATCGTGGCTTTTCTGGACATCGAAGGGGCGTTCAATAATGTCCATCCGACCTCGATATTAAATGGACTGACAACTCTGAATGTTGATATACTTAGGCTGTTAGACGAACTTCTAATGCAGAGGCGTATTTCAGCCACACTAGGACAAGCAAACATAGAATGGTATGTAAACAGAGGCACACCCCAATGAGGAGTTATATCACCTCTTCTTTGGAATGTTGCTATAAATAACCTTCTGGTTACCCTAGAAACAAAGGATAAAAGTGATGGCATACGCAGATGATGTGGCTCTAGCAGTCAGGGGAAAATTCCCATCCACAATCAGAGATATTACTCAGAGGGCCCTCCGGATGACTGAGAAATGGGCGAAAGATAATGGTCTTGGGGTAAATCCTGCAAAGACAGAAATAGTCATGTACTGCAAAGATCGCAAAACTCCCACGGTTAGGCCTATATCCGCAGTTCCCCGGTATGTTCATATGGCCAGGCACCCATATTAGCTGAATATTGTACTGCTCAGCCATCTCATTGAGAGATTTGCGGTTGTCGATGGCTGTTTTCGAGTTGAGGAACACAGAGTCCAAGGATTTTATTGCAGGTTGACTGTCTGAGTATATATTAATGCCCACCTCTTTTATTGCTAATATTTCAGCCTGAAAAACACTACAGTGATTAGGTAATCTTTTCGCTATTCGAAGTTCCAGATCATTAGAATATACTCCGAACCCCACTTGTCCATCCAATTTGGAGCCATCAGTGTAGAAATCTATATATTCTTTATTCCCCGGGGTCTGTGTGCACCACGCCTCACTGTTGGGGATTAGAGTCTCAAACTTTTTGTCGAAAAGTGGACTCGCCAAAGTGTAATCCACTACGTTAGGCACATCTGGCATTATATTGAGGACCGAACTGTGACCGTAACTTTTTTTCGACCACAGCGATAACTCGCGCAACCGCACAGCCGTTGTTGCAGCTGACTGTTTGGCCAAAATGTCTAAAGGCAATAGATGCAGCATGACGTTAAGGGAATGTGTTCCTGTCTTGCTGAATGCGCCTGAAATACACAAACACGCCATACGCTGAACTTTATCTAAACAAGCCGGTTCCTGAAGTGCCGGCCACCAGACTACAACACCATATAGCATTATAGGTCTAACCACAGCCGTGTATAGTCAATGCACAATTTTTGGTTTTAGTCCCCACTTTTTTCCTATTGCCTTTTTGCACGAGTCCAAAGCTACCGTTGCTTTTCTCTTTCTTTCTTTAATATTAAGCTTAAAGTTCAGCTTCCTGTCCAAAATAACGCCAAGGTATTTTGCATACTCACCAAAGGGAATTTCAATACCCCTTAAGGATATGGGCCTAACCGTGGGAGTTTTGCGATCTTTGCAGTACATGACTATTTCTGTATTTGCAGGATTTACCCCAAGACCATTATCTTTCGCCCATTTCTCAGTCATCCGGAGGGCCCTCTGAGTAATATCTCTGATTGTGGATGGGAATTTTCCCCTGACTGCTAGAGCCACATCATCTGCGTATGCCATCACTTTTATCCTTTGTTCTAGGGTAACCAGAAGGTTATTTATAGCAACATTCCAAAGAAGAGGTGATAGAACTCCTCATTGAGGTGTGTCTCTGTTTACATACCATTCTATGTTTGCTTGTCCTAGTGTGGCTGAAATACGCCTCTTCATTAGAAGTTCTTCTAACAGCCTAAGTATACATGGATCAACATTCAGAGTTGTCAGTCCATTTAATATCGAGGTCGGATGGACATTATTGAACGCCCCTTCGATGTCCAGAAACGCAACGATTGTGTATTCTTTGACAGATAGTGAGCTTTCAATAAAGCTGACTAGTTCATGTAATGCGGTCTCTGTAGACCTGCCCTTCGAGTATGCATGCTGTCGTTTCGAGAATGAGGATAAGCTGATTGGTCGGAAATCCTTCGCCCTCGAGTGAGAGGCTTTCCCGCTTTAGGTATGAAAACGACTTTTGTTTCCCTCCACATTCCTTGGGTATATGATAAGTTGATACATCCTTTATATATCGCCGACAACCAGGGGATAATTTTGTCAGTTACTGCTTGTAACTCCGCCGGAGTAATTCCATCAGGTCCGGGGGATTTGAATTGTCCAAAGCTAGTTAGCGCCCATCTTATTCTAGTTTCCGATACAATTTACTTGCACAGTGCTCATATTTATCTCTGGTATTTCCGGTATCATCATATCGAACGATTCCCTATACCTCTTCCAATCAGCTTTCCTAACATTTGGCGGAAATGTGGTCTTTGAAGTACGAACAGCCAATCTGAAACTGATGTATCGATTATTTGAGAAGTTATGTTCCCTCAAAACTTGCCACTCAGATATCTTATCATTCAGTTCCGGAGAGGCCAATGTGACGTCCAACACCTCTTGCCTGTTTTTGGTGACGAAGGTTGGTGCATCCCCTTATTGCAAACTACCAGGTTAGTACGCAAAATAAACTCTATTAGCGACAAGTGGCCTTACAATGGTGAAGAATTATCTGGAGGAACCGTAGAACCATCCAAATTTTCAACCACCGTCACATCAGCCGCTTTAATTGAGTCATCAAGGGCTTCCTCTTCATAGATCTCGGTGACTCTCGCAACAACCCGCGGTTCAGCTTTGGTGAGGTTTGAGCCTGTAGGAACTTCCCGCATACGATGTTCGTCAATGTCTGCAGTTTTTATGTCTCTTTCGGCTCCACAAGATTTTTCTTCTTCTAACTCTACCGGAGGCTTGTTCGTTTCGGTTCTCGCGTTCTCAATTTCCCCCCATTTTTGCTGTGGAACCATACCGTCCAATGCTCCTTTATTAATGATACCCATCACAAGGCTGTCTTTTGCAACTGAGGCAAACGATCTTTGATCCCATTTAGAGGATGGCAGTTCATCCGGTGATCTCTCCCTTTTGCCAGCTTCAAGAATTCCTTGAACCCATTTTAAGGAATCGCTTTGCTTAGCCGGCAACGTGCTTGGGTCGACAGATCCTAATTTCTTTAGGATAAACAAAGCATTTCTGCGTTCGTTGAGTGTCTTTCGTGAGGGATTACCTCCTTTTGATGTCATTACCTTAGAAAAGGTTCGACTTGCCAAAGTGTCGCCACCTGTCGACCCGTCTACAGGTCGACTAATTGGGCCTGACTCTTGGTCATTGCCCAAATTTATAACTTCAGTCGACACCCGTCCACTGGGTCCTTAAGTTAGCATCCCAGTGGATGACTTTGAATTTCGCTGCATGGTGGTTTAATTTTCCACCACACGTGAAATTCATAATAGGTACTTATTACTATGAAATAATCCGCTATTAAAAAAACACGTCCGTTCAGTTCGACGGTTGGTGTTACATAGATATCTAGAATCATGTTTAAAATATAGAATTTTCTTATAAATGAATTCCACATTTAGAACAAAATAAGGAAACATTTTTCTTCAAGATATATATAAACGATATACTAACAAATGTACAATATATAAACAAATCAGACAGACAGCAATTTTGCTACGCCTATATAGACTTATAATTGAAATTTATATGAATTTAGTTTATCATATGTTTATATGGTACGGAATAAATAAATAAAATAAATATAGTCGGCTCCGCCCGACTTTAGACTTTACTTACTTGTTTTCTGATAATTGTGTACAGTGTTGCACTACAAATTTGAGAATCTTAATAATTACGGTTCACATGATATACATGCAGAGAAGGACTATGAGCAGCTCAAACATGTTTAATTTTGGATTGTGACCATGTAACAGGTTTTCACAAAAATGTTGCTTTCTTGTCTAAAATAACATGCTTGCCGAAATCAGATACACACATCCAGAAAAAAGTGACCCTATCATGACAGAAAATGTAGGTTTATTTTAGAAAAATTCAACTAAAATAGTTTTCTAATTTGGTAAGTTCCCCACATTAACCGACGTCCCGATTTGGGGTCTTGGGCTGAAATCGTAGTTTTTATCCAATTTGCCTGAAATTGGAAATCTAGAGGTATTTTCGGGCCATAAAGAGGTCTGCCGAAAACAGTGATTATGGGTCCAAATTTTAGTATAGCCCCCATAAGAACGATCTCACGATTTAACTCCTTGGGTTTCTAGAAACCGTAGTTTTTATCCGATTTTCCTGAAATTGTAAATACTTTAGTATTTTAGGCTCACAAAAACCTGTATCGGATTAACTTTTTAACGGTCCATTTGGTAATGCCTCCATATAGACCGATTTCACTTCTTGAGGGTATAGAATGCGCACTGATCATGAAAATTGCTTGAAACTCAATGTAAAATTTCCAGATTTTACTTCTCGGTGAAAATTTACAGATTTAAGATTTCACATCAAGACATTATTTTATAATTTCCTTGCATTCTTACAAGAGATGTTAATGATTCCTCTAAAGCTCAAACAAAAATGGTTCTTATAACTCCAGAATCTAATATAGTCGTTATAGTTAAAATCTTTAAATTTATCTTCGGGAAGTGTACTGGTTGAACTGCTCTGCTTGATCTGTTCTCAAACCCCCTGAAATTTCAAAGGAAACCCTAATAGTTGATTCATGGTGGTGGGTATTTAAGATTCGGCCCGGCCGAACTTACTGCTGAATATACTTGTTTTTACTAATATTGGGTTTCATCCCAGGGCGTTAGCCGATTTAAATTTTAATTCTAGAGTTTTTGTAAAAGTACAAAAAAGTGTCTCCATTAAAAGTATTTGTATCTGGAAATGCAAACCTTTATATAGCTCCCAGCAAATTTGAAGTAGTTGAGATGGTAACACAAATGTTTGTCTACATAGTGATGAAGGGTATAATATAGTCGGCTTCGCCCGACTTTAGACTTTACTTACTTGTTTTCTCATAATTTATGCCAGAATTGTTCCGAATTTGGTTGAGAATTGCTCCACTATATCAGGTCTAAGATATTGTTTTACCCTCAAAAATTCCCCCAAATAAATTTTACCCCTAAAAATCCCCCTAAACGTGAAAAATAAAACCCAAAATGTGTGGGGGCCAACCTGGCTACACTGCGTCACACTGGCATAGCTCTCCTCTTTTCTTTGTCTTTTGTTTTCTTTGTTTTTTACCTCAAAAATTCCCCCAAATAAATTTTACCCCTAAAAATCCCCCTAAACGTGAAAAAAACCCAAAATGTGTGGGGGCCAACCTGGCTACACTGCGTCACACTGGCATAGCTCTCCTCTTTTCTTTGTCTTTTGTTTTCTTTGTTTTTTTGTTTGTTTGCAGTGTTGCATTAAAAATTTGAGAATCTTAATAAATCACGTTTAGAAAATTTTAATAAATCAGGTTTCGAATAATTACCCTGCCAGCATTTCAAAGTTCCATTTCATCCTCATCGCTACCACAGACTCGTAAGTGACACTGCAATAATCGCCAACTGTGATAGTATTTTGCCATCACTATTGTTACAAGAGCCATTTTATATTTTGCGAAACACCAAGCACAACTAGCTTCTTATAATTTATTTAAATAAAAACGATAATGAAGTGCTAAAAACATAGTTATTTCGCTTAAAATTGTGAGAGGTATATTGGAGAACAAATTTTTACTTTCCAAATGGAATAAAGTGATAGTTTTTTCAAATATTTTTCCTCCATTGGGAATAAAAGCACTGGCTGATAGACGCTACAACATGTAACTTGCAACTTGTAACTCAACATCAATCTTTTTAATAATAAACAAAAATATGTTAGCTGTGGTGTGATAGTCGTATAAATGTTATATTTATGAGAATCTATAAATGTTTAATAAAATTAATAAACATCTAAACAATCGTGTTTTACTTGACCACAATGATTCTTTTACAACTATCTTAAAATGCACTTTCTCTGATTGTTTGAAGGGGCTCTTATTGGCGTCCTTCTAAATGTATCCAGAAGGGCACCTAATAATTGCACTCATGCGATATTTTTTGTAGTAACTTGGCGTGGTACAACTTCTCAATAGTGACGGCGCTTTTCCGAGGAGTTTTGGATAGCGTATACGACTGTTTTCGACGTAGTGGGGATTCTCAGAAGCGCCCCCAAATTCAAAAATTGTTGGCAGGGTTACGGTTCACATGAAATACATGCAGAGAAGGACTATGAGCAGCTCAAAGATGTTTCAAGAACACAAGGTTAATTTTGGATTGTGACCATGTAACAGGGTTTTACAAAAATGTTGCTTTCTCGTCTAATATAACATGCTTGCCGAAATCAGATACACACACCCAGAAAAAAGCGACCTTACCATGACAGAAAATGTAGGTTTATTTTAGAAAAATTCAACTAACATAGTTTTCTAATTGCAACATGTTATAAATAAGTTAATACTTTTTTTTTAAATTGAAGAAAATTTATTAAAAACAAGTATATACGGCCGTAAGTTCGGCCAGGCCGAATCTTATGTACCCTCCACCATGGATTGCGTAGGAACTTCTACTAAAGGCTGTCATCCACAATCGAATTACTTGGGCTGCGATAACACTTGCCGATGGCAAGGTATCGTAAAACTTTTTAACACTGTCTTCTAAATTGTAAGTTAGCCCATACTGGGTATATATTAAACAAAAAAAGGCCGATTAAATACGTATATAATCTAGTTTGACAAAATTTTCTATAGAAATAAAATTTTGACAAAATTTTCTATAGAAATGAAACCTTGACAAAATTTTCTATAGAAATAAAATTTTGACAAAATTTTCTATAGAAATAAAAATTTGACAAAATTTTCTATAGAAATAAAAACTTGACAAAATTTTCTATAGAAATAAAATGTTGACAAAATTTTCTATGGAAGTAAAATGTTGACAAAATTTTCTATAGCAATACAATTTTGACAAAAATTTCTATAAAAATAAAATGTTGACAAAATTTTGTATAGAAATGAAATTTTGACAAAATTTTGTATAGAAATAAAATGTTGACAAAATTTTCTACAGAAATAAATTTTTTACAAAATTTTCTATAGAAATAAAATTTTGACAAACATTTCTATAGAAATAAACTTTTGATAAAACTTTCTATAGAAATGAAATTTTAACAAAACTTTCTATAGTAATAAAATTTGACAAAATTTTCTATGGAAATAAAGTTTTGGTAGATTACAAAATTTTCTATAGAAATAAAATTTTGACAAAATTTTCTATGGAAATAAAATTTTGACAAACATTTGTATAGAAATAAACTTTTGACAAAACTTTCTATAGAAATGAAATTTTGACAAAACTTTCTATAGTAATAAAATTTGACAAAATTTTCTATGGAAATAAAGTTTTGGTAGATTGTTTTTGGCGATATGGACCAATTTTTGTGTAATAAGTCATCGGCTATATATAACTAAAGACCGATATGGACCAATTTTTACATGGCTGTTAGAGGCCATATATTGACAAAATGTACCAAATTTCAACCGTATCGGATGACTTTTGCTCCTCCAAGAGGTTCCGGACGTCAAATCTGGGGACGGTTTATATGGGAACTATATATAATTATGGACCGAAATGACCAATTTTTGCATGGTTGTTAGAGACCATATACTAACACCATGTACCAAATTTCAACTGGATCGGATGAATTTTGCTCTTCCAAGAGGCTCCGGAGGTCAAATCTGGGGATCGGTTTATATGGGGGCTATATATAATTATGGACCGATATGGACCAATTTTTGCATGGTTATTAGAGGCCGTAAACTAACATCAGGTACCAAATTTCAACCGGATCGGATGAATTTTGCCCCTCCAAGAGGCTCCGGAGGTCAAATCTGGGGATCGATTTATATGGGGGCTATATATAATTATGGACCGATATGGACCAATTTTTGCATGGTTGTTAAAAACCGTATACTAAGACCACGTACTAAATTTCAACCGGATCGGATGAATTTTGCTCCTCCAAGAGGCTCCGGTGGTCAAATCTGGGGATCGGTTTATATGGGAGCTATATATAATTATGGACCGATATGGACCAATTATTGCATGGTTGTTAGAGGCCGTATACTAACATCAGGTACCAAATTTCAGCCGGATCGGATGAATTTTGCCCCTCCAAAAGTCTCCGGAGGTCAAATCTGGGGATCGGTTTATATGGGGGCTATATATATTTATGGACCGATATGGACCAATTTTTGCATGGTTGTTAGAGACCGTATACTAAGACCACGTACCAAATTTCAACCGGATCGGATGAATTTTGCTGCTCCGGGAGGCTCCCAAGCCAAATTTGGGGATCGGTTTATATGGTGGCTATACGTAAACGTGGTCCGATATGGCCCATTTTCAATACCATCCGACCTACATCAATAACAACTACTTGTGCCAAGTTTCAAGTCGATAGCTCGTTTCGTTCGGAAGTTAGCGTGATTTCCACAGACGGACGGACAGCCGGACGGACGGACAGACGGACAGACGGACGGACGGACGGACATGCTTAGATCGACTCAGAATTTCACCACGACCCAGAATATATATACTTTATGGGGTCTTAGAGCAATATTTCGATGTGTTACAAACGGAATGACAAAGTTAATATACCCCCATCCTATGGTGGAGGGTATAATAAATTATCTTTCTTTTATTTGTTGAAGGAAAAAATTGGGTTTAAAAAATTCTTAAAATGTCTTTAGCGCCGTACGAAGTTCAAGACTGGTAAAATTACGAAGTTGAAAAAAATTTTTACTAAAAATAGTAAAATTTACTCATTTGTGAGACTTATAAACACAATTTAAGCATACTTCTCCCATTTTAGGAATACGTATGTGAACTATTTTATTTTTGAGTAAAATTGTGCTCTATATTTGTATACAACTTTTTTTCTTTTTTTAGTTCACGCCGTTAAAGTTAGCAAAAAGTTATTCAAGAAAGGAGCATTTCCTAACATTGCGCAAATTTTAACTAAAATCAACTAATCTTCATGAACTTTATTTCAGTTCAGTAGGCATTAGCGCCCCCTTTTTTGAGTGCAATTTCCGAGAAAATAATATGGCTTCGACAAACATGGTACAGAAATATTGGTTTCGCCAACAGTTCATTGAAACCACGCTAACTATTAAACGATAAAGATATTAAACGAACAAAATCATCTGTCAGTAGGTGGACGAGTGTTACATGTAACGGATTAGATTACAGCATCTACTTTAAAATAACACTGAGAAGTAAATCAAACCTATGTGGGGAGTTAGAGTTTGGCGTCATTGAAATTCAAATGTCCTACGTAGTGAACATCGGTACTACCGATTCGGTAGTCCAAGGGTTATGAGTTAATATAACTGTTTACATAAAATTCCTAAAATTTAACTTTTTTCTAAAAAACAAATTTTAGAAGTTTTATTACTTTCTTTAAAATTCCTTAAACATTTCGCTCTTGTGCTTCTTTGAATGATAAAATAAGATAAGTACATTTCAGATTAACTTGTATCTATGCGGTGGTGAGTGATGACAGCGCACGCGCTCTTTTTTGGGGAGTTTTAAGGGTAGTTAATATTAAGGTAGTACTTGACATGAAATAAATATTATACAACCGCCACAACGCTACTTTCTTATTACACTGTAAAAACTACTTATCCACACGCAAAGAAAAAAAAAACGTTTGGAAAACATATACCGAAAACGTGTTTCTTTTGTTAGAGTTTTTTAAATTCCTTTGAAACCTTTAAACTTTTATCACCAAAAAAAAAATCGTTTGTTACAAAATTTTTATTTTTTTCAATAACAAAATGTTTTTGAACCAACAGCACAGTCCATTTCGTTTATATAAAGCACAGTTCTTTTCTGACTTTAAGTCTGTAATAAGACACATTTTACAGTTCATGGTGAAAATTTAATATAGTAGTATATAATGTTGACTTTTTTTTTGCAATATCTGGAATATAAAAAAAAAAACAAAAAAACTTTTTGGTGTTCGGTCGAAGCAGGGATCGTACCCACGACCTTTGGCATGCCAGGCGGACGTAGCATCCACTGCTCCTCGGTGCCCAACTAAATGTATGTTTCTGTTAAATAAAGTTTGTTTAATCGGCTCGTGGGCGCCGCAAACTATGCTATATAAATATAAGTTATGGATAATTGTCTATTGATGACAATAACAGCTTCATAGCTCAGTGGATAGTGTGCTGGCTTACAAATTGCATGGTCCTCGGTTCGATTCTCCGTCCACACGGATGAAAAAGACTGTTTTTCATATGTTTGGCTATAAACATTATATGTTTGGAGCACAAATTTTTAAACACAATATTTTTGAGTGCAAGCATATAATGTTCATAAACTAGCATAACATGTTTGGGACATATATGTTAATATGTTAGAACATATTATGTTTGGGACATAAAATGTTTGTAAATATAATATGCTTGGATGCAAACATATATTAATTTAGAAATAGCCTATAAACATATATGTGTTTAGTAGCTTGGAGCGCTATTTAACAGGGAGCGATATTGAATTAAGTTGGTGGTTGTTGCTTGTTATTACAAAATTAACATTTTATTTTTCCTTGGGCAATTGATCAGCTACTTCTTTGATCCTTACAAACTGTGTGGTCCGCTGTTCGAATCCCCGTCCGGCAAAAGGTAAAATTAAAATAAAAAAATCATACAATTGAATAATTTCTTCTACAATGTTTGTATTACAGAAAAAGGTGCTAAGAACTAAAAAATCTCGTGGAAGTGAGAAAGAGGTGGGGGAATATACAATTGGGCAGAAACAAAATGTTGAGCATTCAGGTCGAAAACCTATGTTGTTAGCACCTATATTACCTGTTTAGTTTCATAATAAAATATATTATTTTCAAAACAAATAAAATTTTGAGCACAATATTGTTCGGGAGAATTTTTTTTAAGCATATAAAAATTTTGGGTGCAAAATGCTTCCAAACATATTATATGTTCACATAATAACATATTGTTTTTTGGAAGACAACATTATTGAATTTGGATGCAAAAATACAAAATGTTTGGAACTTAGACTACCCAAACATATATTGTTTAGACCAATATGCTTTCAAACATGTTATATATTGGAAGAGATCAAACATATAAATGTTTGGGCAATACCCAAAAATATATATGCTTGAAGCAAAATATGTTTGGGAGTATATGTTACAGAAGCGATTTTTTGTGAGCGTGCAGGCAAAAGGAAAAATTTATAAAAACGAATATGCAATTAAGCAGAAAAGATTGTTTTTTTTTTTTGAGTTAGTCTTTATGAAACCTGAAAAAATAAACGTTTACCACAAAAAGCATATACTTTTCTTCCAAAAAACTTCCTTAAAGCAAACAGCAAATGAGAAACTAACATTGTTTGTCTAAAACTTCGTTTGGGAGGAATGAATTATTTTTTTGCTTGCAGTTCCAAAGATTTTTTACTTACATTGTTCTGGTATTAATTCCGAGACAAAGGAGTGATGATGATTACACTAATGATACATTGAAAATGAATTTTAAAATTTAGGTTTTCCGTACTTGATACTAGGACATGAATTGTAATTTCCCATGTAAAAATTGTAAGATCCAATCATATCTAATAATATCAATGAATATATATAATTATATCTGATCAGATGTGGTTGTATATATAAATAGATCATACCGTGTAAAAATTGGTGGATCTTACTAGATAGTTTTAGATGTGGTGCAATATCTGATTAGATATGGTAGTATATCTAGACAGATCTGGTAAAATCCGAAAAATGGTAATATATGATCAGACCAAATTTCAAAGGTATTAGATTGGGTCAAATCTCTAATCTGATTTAATTAGATCTTGTTATATACATATATACATATACATATATATATACATATATATATACATATATATATATATATATATATATATATATATATATATATATATATATATATATATATATATATATATATATATATATATATATATATATATATATATATATATATATATATATATATATATATATATATATATATATATATATATATATATATATATATATATATATATATATATATATATATATATATATATATATATATATATATATATATATATATATATATATATATATATATATATATATATATATATATATATATATATATATATATATATATATATATATATATATATATATATATATATATATATATATATATATATATATATATATATATATATATATATATATATATATATATATATATATATATATATATATATATATATATATATATATATGCGTACCATATATTTTGGGGACTTTTTTCCGATATATTGTATATTTCGGGGACATTTGCATACTTTGGGGACGGTCCTCAAAAAAATCGTATATAAACCGCATACTTTGCGGACTTCAGTCTATCGTATAGTTCAGGGACTGTTTTTGAAAATTTTGAGATTGCATTTTTGATTTATTGCTCTGTTACATTTATACTTATTTACTTACTGTTTAACAATTTATAACCCTGTTTTATAATATTTATAACAACTTTCATATTTCAATTTTTTTGGTATTGTTGCCACCTCTCCTGTATTAAAAATAAACTTGTAAGATGTGAGGCGACATCTATGAGTAGGCATAAAATATTACTACTGGTTCCAAGCTTTACTAAGTTAAACAAGCCATCTACAGTCTGATTCATACAATGATCATTTCAATTGCTTCTTTAAAAGATTGGCCTTATGCAATACACTATTATTACAATTCATTCAAAAGGATATTTTATTTGTCATTCGCACATTTATATTTTTGAAACGAATTAATAAAATTATTTTTCGGAAAATTAAATAAAAACTATAAATATGTAGTTTCAGGGTGCAATAGAATTTGAACCCGGACTTCAGGGCTTTCATTCTAATGCGCTACATACTGAGCTATAGACGCTCTTTTTGCTGGATGACATTAATACGTATTGCACGTGTGCTGTATTTGCACCAGTTAACGTAAGCAACAGAACAACAAATAAATAAAAGTAACATAATAAATTGCAAAACCAAAGTCACCTTCCAGTGTTACCAAATGAAAATACATATAAAACTAAGTTACCTTTTCGCTATAGGCAAAATGAAGGTTTTTTAACGTTTTTCAAAATATGATGTAAGATGTTAACATACTGCATTATAAACTGATCTAACAAAACAAGAGTGTCTAGCGATAGCGTAACGGACACTTTATAAACTCTTTCCTATCCATGTGTGTCAAAATAAATTTTTGTAGAAATACTTTTTAAAAAATTTTGTTAATTTAAAACATTTTTGTTGGAGAAATTTTTGTATAAAAAATTTGGTTTTATATAAAATTTTGATTGTATTAAAATTTTGTTTCAATGTAATGATTTATCATTTTTTTTCTATACAAAAATTGTAATACACAAAAAGTTGACAAGATTTCTTACAGCAACAAATTTTTCTACAGAAAAAAAAAATTATTTATAAAAACATAACTTTTCCACAAATTTAAAAGGTATTTCTATAAAAAATCAGTTTAGACATACTATCATGTTGCCGCTAGACATTCTCTTATTGTTTTTAGATCTTTTTATAACGCAGTGTGTTTACAGCTATTTATCGATGTATTTTGAAAAAATGTCTTCAAAAAGTCATTTTGTCTACAGCGATAAGGTAACTAAATTGTATGTGTACTTTCACTTGGCAACACTAGAATGAGATGCTAGTTTTGCGATATTCCCGCTAGTTTTCTATGATTTGTTTTTCTAGTTGTTAAGTTAAATGGTGCAAATATATCATATGTATTGTACGTGTTAACAGCAATTAGGCATCAGCGCTTATGTAGCTCAGTATGTAGCGCAGTGGAGTGGGAGTCCTGAAGTCCAGGTTCAAATCCTGTTGCACCTAGAGATTATGTGCTTTTAGATTTTATTTAATTGATTATATCTATAATAGTTAAATTTAATCTATTTGTCGATTCCTTATTAGCCTTTGATTTTTAAAATCATGCTATGTTTTTTGAAAATAATAAAATGATTTTATAAATTGCCAACATTTTCGAATGAAATAAAGAACTGACAAAATTTTCAATATTACACTGAAAAAATATTGTCGTAAACAAAACAAAAATGTTTTTCAAACGAGTATTTTGTGGCAAACAATGATATAAGTTGTTGTCTTGTGCCAATGACGATAAACTTAACTATGGAATTTTATACCGTTGAATCAATGTCAACTTGTCCTTAAAAATGCGAAACCTTCTGTTTTAACATTTTTGACAAAATATTCTATAGAACAAAATATTTTATAGAAACAAAATTTTGAAAAAAAAAAATCTATTGAAAAGGAACTTTGACAAAATTTTTTTTCTTTTTCTTTTTCTTAAAAAACAAAGCTTTTTATAAAATAACAATTTTCTATAAGAACAAAATTTTGACAAAATGTTAGATTGGAGAAAATTTTATATATTTTTAATTCCATGAAAAAGTTTATGGAAAAGTATTTTCACAAACTTTTGTGTAGAAACAAAGTTTTTTAAAATGTTAGTTTTATAAATTTCATAAAAAATGTTTTTTCAATCCAAAGGTTGTCAAATTTCTTTCTAGAAACTTTTTATCAAAGTCTTCCTTTTATAGAAACTGTTGTAAAATTTTTGGGTTTACAGAAAATTTTTGTCAACATTTTTTTTTTTTGTAGAAAATGTCAATTTTTTATAGAAGATTATGTCAAAATCTTACTGCTGTAGAAAATTTTGTTAAAATTTAATTTCCATAAATTATTTAGTCAAAATATTATATCTATTAAAAATTTTGTTTTTATAGAAAGTTTTGTCAAAAGGATGCTTGTGTAGACTCTTTTTATTTTTTCGTCCTTAAAACACTTTGTTCTTGTTAAACATTTAAAAAAGTAAAAATTGTATTCTTATGTCAACAATTTGTTTTTTTTCCAATAGAAAAATTTCTAATAGATTTTTTCTGTAGAACTTGTTTCAATATTTAGTTTCATTAAAAACTTGCTAAATGAATAATATTTTGGCGAAGTTTTCTAAGAAAAGAAAAAAACTGTGACATAATTTTCTAAAGAAACAAATTTTGTTGTTGTTTTTTTTTTTTTTTGATTTCAGCTTAAAACCATGCATTGACTAAACTACAAGTGTAGCTTAACCAGTAGAGGAAAAGAATGTTTGTCAAATTTATTTGGGCAAAGCCCTATAGACTGCAAGATGGTTGGATAGACGCACGCAGAAATAAATTTTTACAAAATTTTCTAAAGAAATACAATTTGCCAAACTATTCTTAGAAACAAAATTTTAACATCATTTTCTAAGAAATCAATGTACGTTAGTTAAATTAACTAACACCAAGGAAAAAATATACATAAATGAAGCATTACGATTAACTAAATTCGTGTTTTCCACCAAATAGTTCAAAATTTCTTTAAATTAGTAAATTTTACCAAAAAATGCATCCACCTTGAACTTCGTTGTCACTAAAGACATTCTTGCAATTTTGAACTCTATGTTTTTCCTTCAAACTACAAAATTTTCTTTAACAAGTGAAAAATATTTACCTATTTTTATGCCATCGGCGTGATTCAAACGTTTGTAATACTTTTTAGTTAAAATTTTCAACAAATATTCAAAATTTACTAAAATTAACCCAAAGTTTTCTTCCTGGTGAGCTCACTGTTTTTGCAACGCATGTTTTCTTAGAAATAAACGTTCGCTATAATTTTCTAAAGAAATAAAATTTTAACAAAACAATTGTAGAAACAACATTTTAGTTATTTTCTATATAAATAAAAGTTTCGCAAAATTTCTACGGAAATAAAATTTTGAAATTTTCTAAAAGAATAAAGTTTTTCAACATGTTCTGAGGAAATAAAATTTTGACAATATATTGGAAAGAAAAAAAAAACAAAGTTTTCTAAAGAAATAACATGTTTTACAGAAATAAATTTCTTACAAAACTTTCTTAAAAAAGGTAATTTTTAACATAATTTTCTATACAAAAAAATATGAGCAATCATTATTGTTATAGGAAATAAAATTTTGACAATATATTGGAAAGAAAAAAAAAAAACAAAGTTTTCTAAAGAAATAACATGTTTTACAGAAATAAATTTCTTACAAAACTTTCTTAAAAAAGGTAATTTTTAACATAATTTTCTATACAAAAAAATATGAGCAATCATTATTGTTATTTTGATTTAAGCTATACGAGTAGCTTAATCAAAAGAAAAAAAAATTTAGAAATTTTTTACAAAATAAAATTTCGACAAAATATTGACAAAAGTTTCTACTGAAGCAGCATTTGGACAAAAATCCTTTGCAAAACCAAAAACATTACAAAACTTTCTATAAAACAAGTATATACAGCAGTAAGTTCGGCCTGACCAAATCTTAAATACCCACCACCATGAATCAAATATTATAGTTTCCTTTGAAATTTCAGGGGTTTGATGACAGATATTCTCCCACGCAGAGCAGTTCAACTAGTACACTTGCCGAAGATAAATTGAAAGATTTTACCTATGAAGACTATATCATATTTGGGATTTATAAGAACCATTTTTGTTTGAGTTTTAGAGGAATCATTAACATCTATTGTAAGTGTGCAAGAAACTGATGAAATAACGCCTTGATTTGCAAATCTTTAGATTTCCAACTGCATTATTTATATGATTACGAGAATTAAAATCTGAATATTTTACTTTCAGTTTCAAACAATTTTCTTGATCAGTGCGCCTTCTATACCCTCAGGAAGTGAAATCGGTCTATACGGAGGCCTTACAAAATGGACCGCTAAAACCTAAATCTGATTCACGTTTTTGTGTGTCTAAAATACCAATATTATGGCATTCCAATTTATCGCAAATCGGACAAAAACTATGGTTTCTAGAAACCCAAGAAGTTAAGTCGGGAGATCGGTTTTATGGGGGCTATACTAAAACATGGACCGATACTCACCATTTTTAGCACACCTCTTTATGGTCCTAAAATACTTATCGATTTCAAATTTCAGGCTAATTGGATAAAAACTACGGTTTCTAGAATCCCAAACAATGAAATCATTTCTTGCACACCTATTTATAGTCCTACAAAACCTCCAGATTTTCAATTTCAGGCAAATTAGACAATAACTACGATTTCTACAAACCCAAAAAGTAAAATCGAAAGATCGGTCTACATGGATGCTATACTAAAACATTGACCGATTCCCACCATTTTAGGCGCACCTCGTAAAATAATTCTAGATTTCAAATTTCGTGCAAATTGGATAAAAACTACGGTTTCTATAAGCCAAAGAAGTAAAATCGGGAGATCGGTATATACGGGAGCTATACCAAAACATGAACCGATGCTACCATTTTTAGCACACCTCTTTACGGTCCTAAAACACCTCTAGATTTTAAATTTCAGGCAAATTGGATAAAAACTACGGATTTTAGAAGCCCAAGAAGTAAAATCGGGAGATCGGTCTATATGGGGGCTATACCAAAACATGGACCTATACTCACCATTTTTGGCGCACCCCTTAATGGTTCTAAAATACCTCTAGAATTTCAATTTCAGGCAAATTTGACAAAAACTACGGTTTTTATAAGCCCAAGAAGTAAAATCGGGAGATCGGTCTATATGAGGGCTATACCAAACCATGGACCGATACTCACCATTTTTAGCACACCTTTTTATGGTCTTTAAACACCTTTAGATTTAAAATTTCAGGCAAGTTGGATAAAAATTACAGATTTTAGAAGCCCAAGCAGTAAAATCGGGAGATCGGTCTATATGGGGCTATACCAAAACATGGACCGATACTCACCATTTTTAGCACACCTCTTTATGGTCTTAAAACACCTCTAGATTTTAAATTTCAAGCAAATTGGATAAAAACTACGGATTCTAGAAGCCCAAGAAATAAAATCGGGAGATCGGTCTATATGGGGGCCTACAATACCTCCAGATTTTAAATTTCAGGCAAATTGGATGAAAACTACGGTTTCTATGAGCAAAAGACCCCAAATTTGGAGGTCGGTTTATATGGGGACTATAACAAAACCTGGACCGATATAGCCCATCTTCGAACTTGACCTGCCTGCAGACAAAAGATTTCAAATTTCAGCACGATTGCTTCATTATTGAAGACTGTAGCGTGATTACAACAGACAGACGGACAGACGGACATGCTTATATCGTCTTAGAATTTCTCCCTGATCAAGAATATATATACTTTATATAGTCGGAAATCGATATTTCGATGTGTTACAAACGGAATGACAAACTTATTATACCCCCGTTACCATTCTATGGTGGTGGGTATAAAAAAATTGACAAAAGTTTCTAATTTTGACAAAAATCTTTTGCAAAATAAAAAAACAAGTATATACGGCCGTAAGTTCGGCCAGGCCGAATCTTATGTACCCTCCACCATGGATTGCGTAGAAACTTCTATTAAAGACTGTCATCCATACAAATAAAATTTTGTCAAAATTAGTTACAGAAATAAAATTTCACCAAAATTTGCTATAGTTTAATCAAAATTTTCTTTATAACTAAAATTTTGGCAATATTTTCTTTAGGAAAATAATTTTGGCAAAATTTTCTATAGCAAAACAATTTTGGCAAAATTTTCCACAGAAATAACATTTTAGCAAAATTTTTTTACAGAAATAAAATTATGCCAAAATTTTCTATAGAAATAAAATTTTAACAAAATTTCTATTGAAATAAAATTTTGGCAAAATTTTCTATAGAAACCAAATTTTGGCAAAATTTTCTATAGAAATCAAATTTTGGTAAAACTTTCTTTAGAAATCAAATTTCGGTAAAATTTTTTTAGAAATCAAATTTTGGCAAAATTTTTGTTCCTAGTGGCAACCGTGGGGATCAGTTTATATGGGGGCTATACATAATTATTGACCGATATGGACCAATTTTAGCATGGTTGTTAGAGACCATATTTTTGCGTGCTTGTTAGAGATCATATACTAACAACACGTACCAAATTTCAGCCGAATCGGATGAATTTTGCTCCTCCAAGAGGCTACGGAGGTCAAATCTGGGGATCGGTTTATATGGGGCTGTATATAATTATGGACCGATATGGACCAATTTTTGCATGGTTGTTAGAGACCATATATTAAAACCAGGTACCAAATTTCAACCGGATCGGTTGAAATTTGCTCCACCAAGAGGCTCCGGAGGTTAAATTTGAGGATCGGTTTATATGGGGGCTATACGTAAACGTGGTCCGGTATGGCCCATTTTCAATACCATCCGACCTACGTCAATAATAACTACTTGTGCCAAGTTTCAAGTCGATTGCTTGTTTGGTTCGGAAGTTAGCGTGATTTCCACAGACGAACGGACAGCCGGACAGACGGACATAGCTAGATCGACTCAGAATTTCACCAGGACCCAGAATATATATACTTTGTGGGGCTTAGAGCAATATTTCGATGTGTTACAAACGGAATGACAAAGTTAATATACCCCCATCCTATGGTGGAGGGTATACAAATCAAAACTTTATATAAAAAGACAACTATGACAAAAGTTTCTATAAAGAAATTTGACAAAAGAAAGTTTTCTAAAAAAATAACATGTTTTACAGAAATAAATTTCTTACAAAACTTTCTTAAAAAAGGTAATTTTTAACATAATTTTCTATACAAAAAAATATGAGCAATCATTATTGTTATTTTGATTTAAGCTACACGAGTAGCTTAATCAAAAGAAAAAAAATTTTAGAAATTTTTTGATAAGTTTTCTTAAAAAAACTGAAAAAAAATTTCTACAGAAAAAAATGTTGACAACATTTTTTAATGAAATTAAATGTTGACAAGATGTTCTACAGAAAAAAGTCTATATAAATCAAATGTGACAAAGTTTTTTATAGCAACAAATTTTTGACAAAAGAATTTAAATCTGTTTTGTTGTTAATGTTTAACAAGAAACAATGTTTTTCAAAAACGAAAAAAGAAAAAAAGAGTTTCTACATAAACATACTTTTGACAAACATTTCTATAAAAACACAATTTTGACAAAATTGAAACAACATTTTGACTAAATATTTTATGGACATAAAATTTTTACAAAATAAAATTTCGACAAAATATTGACAAAAGTTTCTACTGAAGCAGCATTTGGACAAAAATCCTTTGCAAAACCAAAAACATTACAAAACTTTCTATAAAAAGACAACTATGACAAAAGTTTCTATAAAGAAATTTGACAAACTTTTGTATTGAAAACAAAAAATACGAACTTTATAAAACTAAAATTTAGAACAAAAACCTTGTTTCTATACAAAAGTTTACCAAAATGTTGTTTTTGTAGTAATGTTAAAATGTTGGTTTAAAACTTTTTATGGAATTGAAAATATACAAAATGTTCTCCAATATAAAATTTTGTTCTTATAGAACATTTTGGTTTTATAACAAAATTTTTTTGGACAATTTTGTTTTTTAATTTTTTTTATTTTTCTTCCCATTTTGTCACAGTTCCCTTTTAATAGATTTTTTTTTACAAAATTTTGTTTCTATAAAAAATTTTGTTCTATTGAATATTTTGTCAAAAATGTGTTAAAACAGAAGGTTTCAAATTTTTTTTTGGACAAGTTAACATCGATTCAATAACTGGTATAAAATTCCATTACTAAGTCAAATCGTATTATAAAGATTAACGACTTTTAGACAATGCAACAA
Source organism: Haematobia irritans (assembly GCF_050003625.1). Lineage (NCBI taxonomy): Eukaryota > Metazoa > Arthropoda > Insecta > Diptera > Muscidae > Haematobia > Haematobia irritans. Next base: position 59,157,230 of record NC_134400.1, on the reverse strand, counting down.
TTTATATCATTATCTGTTTTACGACAATAGTTTTTCAATGAAATATTGAAAATTTTATCAATCCTTTATTGCTGTAGAAAATGTTGTCTCAATCCTACAAATTTATTTCATTTATCATCAAAATTTCATCCATTTCGAACATCATTTGTATTAATAGATTCCCAAAAACAGTATGATTTTAAAAATTCCCAATGAAGGATAATACGGTTTCGAAAAAGGTCTGCAAAAAAATGTTTTAGGTTTAATTATCATACCTTATATATAATTAAACAAAATCTAAAAATGTGGGTGCCACAGGATTTGAACCTAGACCTCAGTACTCCCACTCCACTGCGTTACATATTGAGCTACGTAACCACTGATTGCTCTTTGACATTAACACTTACAATACATATGCTATTGCACCATTTAACTTAACAAACAGAAAAACAAATCATAAAAAATGGCGGGAAATTCGCAAAACTAGTACTTCATTACAGTGTTACCAAGTTAAAATATATATAGGATAAAGTTACCTTATCGCTGTCAGTAAAATTAAGAGTTTTTACAAGTAATTTGTTCAATCTATATCTTAAAACAGATTTAAACGCCGCATTATAATCAGATGTAAAGAAATAACCAGAACGTCTAGGGAGTGTTATAATATTTTTTTTTCACAACTTAATTTTTGCAGAAAATTTTGTCAAAATTTTATTACTTTATCAAAAATTCCAAAATTTTATTTCTTTAGAAAATTTTTTCAACATTTTATTTCTATAGAAAATTTGGGTTTTTTTATTTAAATTTAATTTATATGGAAAATTTTGTCAATATATTATTTATTTAGAACATTATGCCGAAAGTTTATTTCTAAGAAAAAATTGTTTTAAATTTTATTTCTTTCTTAAATATTTCATTTAAATACAGAATGATAAAATGCTTTTATATAAATAAATGCTTTTATTTATATTTCAATATTTCATTTAAATAATGAATGTTAAAATGATTTTATACAGAAAAGAAAGCTTTGTTTATATCTAAAATTTTATTGTCATAATTGTGTTTCTATAAAAAGATGTTGTTTAATAAAATTTTAAATTTTGTTTGTACTTCACTTATACATACAATTTTCGAAAATTTGCCAACATTTGTTTTTCTTTAGAAAATTTTGTTTCTTTAGAGAAAAGTGTACCAAATTTTTGTTCCTATGAAAAATGCTTTTATTAAATTGTAAATCTATTTTGTTTCTACGTTAGTTTCTTAAGAACATTTTGTTAAATTTTGTTTCTATTAACTATTTTTCAAAAATTCGTTTCTACAAATTATGTGGTCAAATTTTGCTTTATGCAAAAGTTCTCCGTCAGTCAGGTGTCGTGGGAAGAATTTCCAATAGTTTGATCAAGACGGAAATGTATATATCAGAAAAACTATTTAATACAGTTTTTCTGATAGATAAATTTCGTCACAACTTTTACCCAGAAGTTTCATAAAAATTTTAAAGATTTTGTCCAGCAATATAAAAGATTGAAGCGAAATATTAACACCTGTGTGTTTAAATCTATGTTTCGTCAACTTTGTTCCGTTGCTTAAATTTCTGTTTGCTTTAGTTATAATATTATCTTGCATTAACTACGTATTTGGAAAAATGCTTAAAAAGTCTTAATTGTGAGAACAACGAACAACAGTTTTACATATGCTACCAATATGTTTGCAGTTGGTAACACTGAACGGCGACTAGTTATTGTTTTATTAGTATCATTGAATTGTGCATGCATAGTACTACGAATACTCACAGCGTGAGATTGGTTGTATAGCCCAGTGGGTGATATATACTCTTTGGATTCGTGAATTCTGGGTTCGATTCCCACGCGAAGGTTTTTTTATTTTATTAATATATAAAAGCATATAGTAGACTTAGAGATTTAAAAATAATAAAATAACTATTTTTTCATAAATAGGCAAATATAATCCGAGTAAAAAACAATGTAAAAGCATAAATTAAAAAGCACATCGATAAAACGGATCCCAAAGTTATATATAAAATTTTGCTTCAATACAAATTTTTCTTAAAATTTTGTTTCTGTAGAAAGTTTTATTTCTTTACAAAATTTTTGCAAAATTTTATTTCTTTGAAAAATTTTAAATTTTGTTAAAAATTCTTATTTTACAAAAATGTATCTTTTTTCACAAAATATTTATTTATTTAGAAAATTGTGAAATTTTATTTATAAAATTAAAATTTGATTTTTATAGAAAATTTTATAGAAAATTTCCACCATGTATGTCAAAATTGAAGTTTTATAGAAATTATTTTTTAAAAATTTGTCTAAATTTTATTTCTTTACATAATTATGTCAAAATTTGTTGTTTTGTTCAATATACAATCAGAAAACTATCTTAACAGAATAGGCGATCATGTCAACCAGATCCAATGAAACAAGAAGACTAAAGCGCTACCATATACTAGACTTGCCTTTTAGAAATTAATCTGTGGTTTTAAAATACACAGCAAATCTCACTAAGTGTTTTTTTTTTGTTATACGTTATGTATTTCGATGGATTTGCATAACATCTGTAATTGTTGTATATAATATTATATAAAACTGTTATCTAATTTGCCTATTTCCCTAGGATAGATTGTAAATAAAAAAGAATTTCAAAACAAAAAACATTTTTTCTTTAGAAAATTATGTCAAAATTTTTTGTTTTGTTCAATATAAATCACAATTTTATTTTTATTTTTTAAAAATTTTTAATTTATTTAGAAAATTTAGTCAAAACTTCGTCGTTTCTTCACATTTTTGTTTCAATATTCTGGAAATTGTGTTTCTATGGACAATTTTATCAAAATTTTGTTTTCGTAGACAATTTTATCAAAATTGGGTTTCTATAGGCAACTTGGTCAAAATTGTGGTTCCATGAAAAATTTGTTTAAAAAACAAAACTTTGTCACATGTTGTTTCTATAGATTTTTTCTTTCATTCTTTAAAACATTTCACCATTTTTTAAAATTTTTTTTTTTTGTATAAAATTTTGTTTGTTTAATAAATTTTGAAAAAGATTCAATGTTTAACAAAAAATAAAGTTTTTCATAAACGAAAAAAGAGTTTCTACAGAAATATACTTTTGACAAAACTTTCTATAATAACAAAATTTCCTATAGAATCAAAATTTTGACTAAATATTTTATGTAAGTAAAATTTTAACAAAATTTTATACAGAAATAAAATTATGACAAAATGTTCTATAAAAAATAATTGACAAAATTTTCAACAGAAACAAAATTTTGGCAAAAATCTTCTGCAAAACTACAAATTTTACAAAATTTTCTATAAAAAGACAACTTTGACAAAAGTTTCTATAAAGAAATTTGACAAACTTTTGTATTGAAAAAAATTGTTTACGAACTTTATAAAAAAATTAAAAAAACTTTGTTTCTATACAAAAGTTTGCCAAAGTGTTGTCTTTGTAGAAAATTATGAAAAATTTTGGTTTTACAATCTCTATTATTGAATTGTAAATATACAAAATGCTCTCCAATATAAAATTTTGTTCTTATAGAAGATTTTGCTTTTATAAAAAAAAAAAACTTTTTTAGACAATTTTGTGTTTTTGTATAAAATTTTTCAAAATTTTGTTCTATGAATAATAAAAGGTATAAAAGTCCATTGTTAAGTCAAATCGTCTAACTAAGGTATAGAAAAAATTATCCTCTTTTAGAAAGTACAATAATTTATATCGTTCTCTGCCGTAAAATACTCGCCGTCTGTTTTTTTTATATGTTGACGACTATATTTTTTCTGTGTAATATTTAAAATGTTGTCAATCCTTTATTTCGTTAGAAAATGTTGTCTAAATTCTCCAAATATATTTCATTTATCAAAAAAGTTAGTAATCAATCAATTTCTAACATCATTTTTATTAATAGAATCCCAAAAACATAGTATGATTTTAAAAATTCCCAATAAGGGATAAAAATTCGAAAAATGTCTGCAAAAATATGTTTTAGGTTTAACTATCATACCTTATATATAATAAAACAAAATCCAAAAATCTAGGTGCTACAGGATTTGAACCTGGACCTCAGGACCCCCACTTCACAGCGCTACATGCTGAGCTACGCAAGCGCTGATGGCTCTTTGACATTACCACTTACAATACATATGGTATATTTGCACCAATTAACATAACAAACAGAAAAACAAATCATTTACAAATGGCGGGAATTTCGCAAAACTAGTATCTCATTCCAGTGTTACCAAGTGAAATATATATAGTATTAAGTTACCTTATCGCTGTCGGCAAAATGAAGAGTTTTTAGAATTCATTTTTTCAATATATATCGTTAAACAGATCTAAATGCCGCATTATAATCATATTAAAAGAAAAGACCAGAACGTCTAGGAAAAGTATCAGGTACAATTTATATTTTTTTTTTTCAAAATTTAATTTCTGCAGAAAATTTTGTCAAAATTTTATTTTTTTAGAAAACTGTCAAATTCTTTTTTCTTCAGAAAATTTTTTCAAAACTTTATTTCTTTGAAAAAATTTTCAAAATTTTATTTCTTTGGAAAACTTTTCAAAATTTTATTTCTTTAGAAGATTTTGTTAAAACTTTATTTCTTAAGTACATTTTAGGAAAAATTAATGTAGTTAATGTAGAAAGTTTCTATAGAAACAAAACTTCTATCAAATTAAAATTTGTTATGAAAAACAATTATAGAAATAACATTTAAAAACAAAAACAAACCTGTAAAGAAAAATTTTGTAGAAGCAAAATGTTCACAAAATTTTCTGATAGAAATAAAGTTTTTAATAACAATTTCTGTAGAAATAATTTTTTTACACGAAAATTTGGTAACAGGAATTTCTTTAGAAACAAACTATTAACAAAATTATTTATAGAAATAACATTTGTAACAAGAATTTCTGCTACAAAAGATTTAGAAAAAAATCTGTAGAAGGACAAATTTGAAAAAAGTTTCAGTAGAAGCAAATTTTCCGATAGAAATAACCATTTCAACAAGAATTTTCACAAGGCTTAGACAAAATTTTCAAAGAACATTTTTAAAATAATTTAATTAAGAAATACATATATTGTTTAAGAAGAAACTTTATAGAAACACAATTTGAAAATAAAATTTTCTTTAGAAAATATATGACAAAATGTTCTTTGGAAAATTATAATGAGATTAAATTTCTAAAAATGTCTACAATAAAACAACAAAAGTTAGTGAAAAAATCACAAAATTTTCTAAAGACGAAAACTAATTTCTATAAACATTTTGACGTACATGGAGGAAAAATTTTATATTAAAAAACATTTTAAAACAATCATTTCTTAAAAAAATTGGTAAAATGTTATAAAGAAAGAAATTTCGACAAAACTTTCTATAGCAACAAAATGAATTACAGAAGCAAAAATCTCTAGAAACAAGATATGATAAAGTTTGCTTTTTCTTTTTCTTAACAAATTTTTATCATATTTTCTATGGAACCACAATTTTGACCAAGTTGCCTATAGAAATTTTCTTAAAATTGTCCATAAAAACACAATTTTAAAAAATTTTATAAGATAAAAATCTTAAAAATGATAAAATTTTCTAAATAATTTTTTTTTTTTTTTTAACAACATTTTCTAAATAAATAATATTATGACAAAACTTTCCATATAAATTAAATTTTAAACAAATTCTAAAACATAAAATTTTGGAAAAAATTTAAATCATTTTGTCAAAATTTGATTTCTTTTAAATTTTTTTCCCCAAAATTTTATTTTTTAGAAATTGTTTAAAATTTAAATTATATGGAAAATTAAAAACATTAAATTTTTCATAAAATGTAATTAAGAAATAAAGTTTTAACCAAATTTTCTATACAAATAAATTGTTGACATAATTTTCTAAAGAAATAAAATTTTGATTTTTTTTTAAATAAATAAAGTTTTGACAAAATTTTCTGAAGCAATTAAATTTTAACAAAGTTTTCTAAAAAAAAAAGAAAATTTGACAAATTTTTTTTTTATTTTTTTTTAATAAAGTGTCGTTGATACTTTTTCTAGAAGTTCTGCTCTTTTCGTTTTTTTCAAATCTGATTATAATGTGGTGTTTAAATCTGTTTAACGATACATATTATTCATATTCTAAAAACTCTTAATTTTACAGACAGTGATAAGGTAACTTAATACTATATATATTTGCACTTGGTAACACTAGAATGAAATACTAGCTTTGCGAAATTCCCGCCATTTGTAAATGATTTGATTTTCTGTTTATTAAGTTAAATGGTGCAATAGCATATGTATTGTAAGTGCTAATGTCAAGGAGCAAACAGCGCTTACGTAGCACGGTATGTAGTGCGGTGGAATAGGAGCCCTGAAGTCTAGGTTCAAATCCTGTTGCACTCAGATTTTTTGGATTTTGTTTTATTATATATAAGGTAACATCTGATAGTTAAAACTAAAACATTTTTTGCAGACATTTTTCGAATCTTTATCCTTCATTGGGAATTTTTAAAATCATACGATGTTTTTGGGATTCTATTAATAAAAATGATGTTAGAAAATGATTGATTACTAATTTTGTTGATAAATATATTTGGAGAATTTAGACAAAGGAATTGGGAAATTTACACGGACAAAAAAGACTGTTTTTCATATGTTTGGGTGTAAAAATTATATGGTTTTGAGTTCCAAACAATTAATTTTTTACATTTTACATGTGTGAAAAATATAACAAATTGTATCAAGATACCCTTTGAAGATAATATTATTTGTAGTAAATGCCCTCTGTAATGTAAATTTTAATACAATGTTTGGGATACAAAATGTTTGTAAATATAATATGGTTGGATGCAAACATATATTAAATAAAAATACCCTAAAAACATATATGTGTTTAGAAATACAGATCTAGAGAGTATACTGCAAGTAAAAGAATGGATGTAACCAATTGGCGCATTAAAAAATATAAACACAAAAAAATGCATCACAACTTTTTCTACCAGTGTATACCTAAGGTGAAACATAATATGTTAGAAGAATACAAACAATATTTTGTTTGAACCAATCCTGATAATCGCTACAATGTGTGGAAATAGTAATAAATTGTATCAAGATGCCCTCTGGAGATAATATTATTTGTAGTAAATGCCCTCTGTAATGTAATTGTATGAAACTCTAAAATAGTGAAGACAAAAACCAGTGAAAACGAAGTATGCGCGGCAACACTATTATGTATTATATATATCGTATAATTTGAGTACACGTCCTTGAAATATGCGATAAAATGACACAGTCCTTGAAATATGCGATACAAAGGAAAAACGTTGTATATAACGATCCTTACATGGGAATTGGAAAAAATAAGTATATATAGTACGACAAAGTAGAATATAACAATTTACTGTAAAGTAAAGTACAAAAAAACACTGTCCCCAAACTATACGTTATACATATATATATATATATATATATATATATATATATATATATATATATATATATATATATATATATATATATATATATATATATATATATATATATATATATATATATATATATATATATATGTGTGTGTGTGTGTGTGTGTGTGTATCTAAATTTTTTAAATGTTAGCTGTTGGTCTTAAATAATAAAAATAATCATATTAGGGTTCTATAATAAAAAAATATTTAATATGCCACATTTAAGGTGAGATCAAGCGTATATAATATATACTATAAATAACAAATAAAAAACGGATATAAACAGCAAACAATATATCCAAAATTTCTTGATATTGTTTGAAACAGCGCCGTTTCATCTTCCAAGAAGATAAGGGAAGACATTAAGCATTTGTAAAAATATCAAACTTACCTCATCACCTTCACGTGTTTCTACGTCTTATTATACTCTCCCTTCAAACAACTTGCAACAATCTTATATTCCCGAGTAAACATTGAGAAATCTAATTTGATCTGATTAGATATGAGTAGATCCGAAAAATGCTAAGGTCTAATCATACCTAATTACTATGGAAATAGATCTGATCAGATCTCAATATTGAACTAGATCTAATGTTTTATATCTATCACTATATAGTCTATAAAGCGGCAAATTTTGGGATCTAGTCATATCTGATTAGATCCCAAAATTTTTACTGTTTTTTTGTCAAAAAAAAAAAATCCTTAATAAAACAAACATTTGGTTCCCAAAAAAGAAGTATGTTTATGTTTAAGTTGTAAAGGTTAGCTTAGGTTAAAGTGGCAGCCCGATTAAGTTTCAGGCTCACTTAGACTATTCAGTCCATTGTAATACCACATTAACTAAAAGTACGTATTACATATGGGCACTTCTAGTTTTAACCACTGAACCTTCTCGGTTATTTTCTTCTGTTGAACAAACCAGATTGTTTCAATAACATTAGCAGACTGCTTAAGTTAACGTTTTCCAGGTCCGCCAGTAATCTAAAGCTATATGTCCCTAAAATTCGCTTACGCCTTACACAAAATGCAGCACTCTCACACAAGAGGTGCTTAATTGATTCCTTTTCCTCCGCATCATGACAACTCAGTAGTCATTAAACTTCGCACCAATAGTTTTTGCAAATTCGCCTATCAGGCAGCGACCCGTTATAGCAGCTATCTGGAGTGATATCTGACGTCTCGAGAACAATAGTATATCTAGTGTGCGGTTTAAGCAGTGATGCCAGGAAGTTTTTTGAAAATTCCCTACGTGGCTCCTAAAAATTCCCTTTTTTCCCTACGCCCAATTTTTTTCCCTACATTTTTCCCTACGGTACTAAATTCAAACAAATTTGGCAAGAAAATAACAAATATTTTATATTGAATTCAATTTCTTTAAAATTAATAGGGATTATATCCGTCAATAAAGGGACCAAATGTTCAATAATTTGACATTTTTATTCGGATTTCGAACATTGCAACATCATTGCTCATTTTTAACACTACCAACATTTTTCTTGTGGACTTTAATGGCCGCGTGTTTCTTCAGGTCAGATTTCTACAAATTACGAACTTTCCACAAGCATTGGTATTTAAAATCGTCATTTTCGACCACCTCTAACCAACCCTTTAAGTCAACAGTGAGCCAATTTGGTCAAAAAGGCTATTTTCTAAATTTTGTTGGAATGGTTTTATATTATTTTCTTCACTAGACGACATTTTTCTAAAACATTAAAAACTTTTGTGAATGTAACAGTTGTAAAGCAGGTTTTGAAGATATTCCGGAATAAAAATCCTACATTTACTAGTTTTATGTTAGCCTGACACCAATGCAGGACTGTTTAATGTCCAACTCATTTAAACTACATATTATTACAATACTTATTCGAGCTTATTGAACAAGTTCTTTGCAGTAACTTAATAGTACTAATTTCCTTAAACTTCTTTTCCAATAGGCTATAAGTATTGTAATAATATATAATCCTACATTTATATACACGAATCCGCGTATGCACAGCAAGTGATCTTTGTGTTAGAAAATATTGAGAGGCACCAAGTTGACGAAGCCATCACCTGTTTATGAACCTTAATGGAAGCGTTGATTCCTGCAAATGAAACCTATTTACACATTTGTAATTAGATACCAATGCAAAAACATCTTTTGAACTTTTCTAAATAAAATCATTACAATAACATCGTTAACGGTGAATCGCGTATTCCATTAGTTGAAGCTTTGACTACCATATATTTTGGATCTTCAAATATCTGGAATATTAAGGAAAAGTACTCTTCTTGTTGCAAAATGTAGTAAACTATGGAAATTGGAAAAATTCCCTACATTTGTAGAAAAAATGAAAAATCTGTCCTTTTTCCCCTACCGATGTCATTTTAGGAAAAAATCCCTACAAAAAAGAATTTTTCCCTACGCATGGCATCACTGGGTTTAAGTTTAAATGGGACCATATTTGCTTGGTGTCGTTACAACCCTTGCAATTCTCCCATCGAACATTTGCCATCATGACGGCCTTATCACGCAGTAAGAGCTTGCAGTTTGCCAGAGACATACCAACAGATTCTAATTCCTCTGGAATATATAAGGTAGTTCCTAGCATTGCTAACTCATCTGCTTCGCTGTTCCCTGGTATGTTCATATGGCCAGGTACCCATATTAGGTGAATATTGTACTGCTCAGCCATCTCGTTGAGAGATTTGCGGCAGTCGATGGCCGTTATCGAGTTAAGGAACACAGAGTCCAAGGATTTTATTGCAGGTTTACTGTCTGAGTATATATTAATGCCAGCATTTTTTGGAACATTACTTCTCAGCCAATTCGCCACCTCTCTTATTGCTAATTTTTCAGCCTGAAACCCACTACAGTGATTAGGTAATCTTTTCGCTATTCAAAGTTCCAGATCTTTAGAATATACTCCGAAACACACTTATCCATCCAATTTGGAGCCATCAGTGTTGAAATCTATATATCTTTTATTCCTCGGGGTCTGTGTAGACCACGCCTCACTATTGGTAATTAGAGTTTCAAACTTTTTTTGTCGAAAAGTGGTTTCGCCAAAGTGTAATCGACTACGTTAGGCACATCTGGCATTATTTTGAGGACCAAACTGTGGTCGTACCTTTTTTTCGAACACATCGATAGCTCGCGCAACCGCACAGCCGTTGTTGCAGCTGACTGTTTGGCCAAAATGTCTAAAAGCAATAAATGCAACATGACATTAAGGGAATTTGTTCCTGCCTTACTGAATGCGCCTGAGATACACAAGCACGCCATATGGTGAACTTTGTCTAAACTTGTCGGCTGTTGAAGTGCCGGCCACCCGTCTAGGACACCATATAGCATTAGGGCTGTTTTCTTTTAGCACTGGATACCCTAAGCCGTGAAGGACTAAAAGAAAACAGAGTACTCGCTTATCCAGAACATCCCAAAAATATGCAACACTGTCATCAGCTGTTTAAAAACAATCACAGAAAAGAAGTTAAATCTTGCATTTTTAATATATGAAATGCTCCAATTTGTAATAAATATTTACTGCTGCCATTATTTATGACACTGTACCACTTTGAATTACATGTTTTTTTTTTTTGATAAATTAGTCACAATAAGTTGCTATTGTGAATCACTTTATCAAAATACAATCCGGCAACATCGGCGCGACTTGCACTGATGAGTTGTTCTGGATAGAACACCAGTGCAACGATGTTCTGGATAGCCCATACAAATATTGCATCCAGTGCTAAAAGAAAACAGCCCTATTATAGGTCTAACCACTGCCGCGTATAGCCAATGCACAATTTTCGGTTTCAGTCCCCACTATTGCCTTTTTGCACGAGTACAAAGCTACCCTGGCTTTTCTCACCCTTTCTTCCATATTAAGCTTAAAGTCCACCTTCCTTTCCAAAATAACGCCAAGGTATTTTGCACACTCACCAAAGGGAGTTTCAATACCCCCTAAGGAAATGGGTCTGATTGTGGATGGGAAATTTCCCCTGACTGCTAGAGCCATATCATCTGCGTATGGTAAACCAGAAGGCTGTTTACAGCAACATTCCAAAGAAGAGGTGATAGAACTCTTCCTTAGGGTGTGCCTCTGTTCATATACCTTTATATCCTTGCTTGTCCTAGTGTGGCTGAAATACGTCTCCTCATTTGAAGTTCGTCTAACAGCCTAAGTATACCTGGATCAACATTCAAAGTTGTCAGTCCATTTAATATCGAGCTCGGATGGACGTTATTGAATGTAACTTCGATGTCAGAAGCGCCACGATTGAGTATCCATTGACAGATAGTGAGCTTTCAATAAAGCTCAATATCTCCCCCCTATCCAGACTTCCACGGTTGTAGACGATACACCCAGCTTATTTGCGGCATCTCGGAGAGAGAGGTTAGGGTTTCGCTTGAAACTACCGGCAACTCTCTTTGTCGTCTCAGCATCTTCCCCCCGATCCAGACTTCCTGGCTGTCGACAAACGTTCCCCAAACACTTTAATTACATTTGTAACGGTTGATTTGGCAACTTTTAGCGATTTTGCCAGCTTTGCATGCGAGTAGCTCGGATTTTCGCGATGCGCGAGCAAAATTTTGATACGTTGCTCTCTTGCTTGGACGGCATTTTGACAACTGAAGAGTGAATTCCAACATCAAAATAGAAGCAACATTCTACACACACACACACCTTTAAAATGAGGGGTGTTCAGGTTTTTTAAATGCAAAATCGTCTCAGCGGCTTCCCCCCGATCCAGACTTCCTGGCTGTCGACAAACGTTCCCCAAACACTTTAATTACATTTGTAACGGTTGATTTGGCAACTTTTAGCGATTTTGCCAGCTTTGCGTGCGAGTAGCTCGGATTTTCGCGATGCGCGAGCAAAATTTTGATACGCTGCTCTTCTTGCTTGGACGGCATTTTGACAACTGAAGAGTGAATTCCAAAATCAAAATAGAAGCAACATTCTACACACACACCTTTAAAATGAGGGGTGTTCAGGTTTTTTAAATGCAAAATTGAAAGAAATACGTCAAGTTTATATTGACCAAATTTTGACCGTATCACCCTTTAATCCACCGCTGAAAAACTTTTTGGTGTTCGGTCGAAGCAGGAATCGAACCCGTGACCTTGTGTATGCAAGGCGGGCATGCTAACCATTGCACCACGGTGGCTCCGTGTCTTGTGTAGAAATCAGAATAAGCTGATTGGTTGGAAATCCTTCGCACTCGAGGGAGAGGCTTTTCCCGCTTTAGGTAGGAAAACGACTTTTGTCTCCCTACACTGGAATATATGCTAAGTTGATACATCCTGCATATATCGCCGAAAACCAGGGGATAATTCTGTCTGTCACTTCTTGTAATTCCGCCGGAGTAAGTCTATCAGGTCCGTGGAATTTGAATGGTCCAAAACATCATTTATGTTAATTTTTTTCTTTACTTTAGATTTTAGCATATGGGTAAAATTATACCAAAAATTTCCATATTCAGACGGACAGGAGGGCAATCAAGATTGTCGTATATCACAAATTATTAAAACAAAAACAGTTTAACTTACACCCAGAAAAAAGTGTCTTCGAAACTAAAGGAAAAAATGTTCATCAATTTATGTTAGCCATTTTATTTCCATTGCGTTAAATTTTTGTGTGAAATAATAAAATTTACTTGTTTCAGTAAAAAAAATTCTAGACTGAAAGCAGTTAGGAATAGTTCATTAAGTAGAATTAGGCATGGAATTTTACTAATACTATTTTCTTCGCTGGGTATAAGAATTTACTACTGAACAAGAAAATTTTATTCACTGATAACAAAGCATTCGTAAAAATAAACAAAAACCGAACTAAAACCAAGTTTCCTCAAATTTAGTAAAATTTCTTATAAAACGATAATACTGACTTCCTTTATTATAGAAAGCTTATCATACATACGAATAACACTTGGCATAGAAAAATATTTTAGTTCATTCGTACTAAAAAGTACACTGAAAAAACAGTGAACCCACCAGGAAGAAAACTTTTGATTAATTTTAGAAAATTTTGAATATTTTTAGAAATTTTTAACTAAACTGTATTACAAGCGCTGGCATCGCGCCGATATCAAAAAAATACATAAATATTTTTCGACAAATTCAAGAAAATTTGTTAGACATAGATATTTTTCCCCCTTTTTAAAGAAAATTTTGTAGTTTGAAGGAAAAAATTGGAGTTCAAAATTGCAAGAATGTCTTTAGTGACATACGAAGTTCATGATGGACGATTTTGTAGTAAAATGTACAAATTTGAAGAAATAATGAACTATTTTATGACAAATACGAATTTAGTAAATCTCTATCCCTAACTTGAGTATAATTTTTTCCCGTCTTTTAGTTCATTTAACTAACGTACGCAAAAAATTATTAGAGTAAATGAAACTTTCACCAAATATAATAAGTTCATGAACTAAAATATAGTTAAATTGGCTTTAGTGAAATAGTGAGTTCACTTTTTTTTAGTGTATTCATTCCTTTCAAAACTTAAGGAAACACACTTGTTATAATATAGGAAATTTTCCTATATTTCTTTTATCTACCTCTAATCGAGAGCTGTCATCGATGTAATCGATATGTTTGCGCGTGGGTTGTTTTTTTTAGTTGGAATCGTGTTGTTATGGTATACGGAGAAATTGTTAAAAAATAATATAATAAATAACAAATAAAATATATAAAATATTTGTTATTTTAAATTAGTGAGAAAATTTTTCGTTTTTTGAAAATTATTAAAAATAAATAACAAACAATAAGTCTATCAATATTCGTGATGGTGTACAAAGAAAGAAAACACAAACAGCATAACAAACCCTTCATTCATCAGGTAACATTCAAAACAATAACTTTTGTGAACAAAAATTGGTTTATAATGAAGGCATTGAAATTGTAAAAGGAGGACAAAGTCGTTATGCAGCAACTTATTAAAAGTGAAAGGTACAAGAAGAAGAAAAAATTACGTTTTACAGTTGATAACATTACATGGAAATTGGAAATAGTGGAATAATAAACTAATGGCGTTTTCTTTTCTTGTAAAAAATGCACACTTTTTTTGCATTTTGCCCGGAAAATGTACTCTTTAGGTTCTTTTCTAAACAAACAGGCAAAAGTGCGAAAAGGCTTCGAATTCTGTTGTGAAAATAGCGCCACTCATAGAGGCAAATTACGGGCATTTTCAGCACTGCCAACAAACGAGAGTGCTGCGATTGCCCTGTTTCCTTCTTTGAATTCTTTTCTGCCCGCTGAAATGATAGCATTTTTTAAGGTTTCTGGTAACATTTTAAAAATGCGCATTCTGTACAGACAAAATGAAGGCAAAGCACTTTTTTCAGAAAAGAAAACACCATAATATTTCGATGCTGTTGATTCTTAATAAATATATTCAATATAGTAATAAAACATGTCTTTTATTGAAGAAAAAATTGCTTACATAAATACATAAAATTGTATTTAAAAACAGGTAACATTCAGGACGATAACCTTTTGTGAAAAAATTGGTTTATGATTTTTTATAATTGTAGACATTGAAATTGTAAAAGGAGGACAAAATCGTTATGCAGCAACTTATTAAAAGTGAAAGATACAAGAAGAAGAAAAAAATTACGTTTTACAGTTGATAACATTACATGCACGCAGAGAAGAAACATGATTGTCACCATCATATTTGAAGAGCAAAATAAGGAGCTATTTTTGCCACCATGTATGACCATGTAACATTTTCACCTGCAACCATGTTGTCTCAGTGAACATGGCTCTAAGGAAAATATAATTTTCCTCATCTAAAATGTTATTATATTGATAAAAACAATTTTGTTTGAATGAAAAGACGATGGTCACGATTTAAAATGTTATGGTATTCATTAAAAATGTTTTTCTCCTGGTTAAAAGAACATGGTCACAACCTAAAATGTTTTGATCTTTATGAAAAAACTTTTTGCATCGTCGAAAAAAGACGCCACTTGAGAAAAGAAAACACACAACAATAAGTAATTATTCCATATTTACATCGTGCCCATCAAATGTACAAACGCAGACATCATGTAACTGCAAATAAAAATAAATGATCCATATAGCAAAATGCAGAACAAAAAACAGGTACATTTTTCAATTACACTTTCCTTTTTTGTGTTCACATAAAACTACGTGCCACTTCTGAATAAATAAATTAACACAAAACACAGTAAATCCATATTCTCCGTCCATTCCAAGAAACAATCAACACACGACTGACGCGCAAAATGAAAATCGTGTGTACCTGCTTAATGTTTTTATAAAATTCTTGTCGCTGCAAAAAAGATAAAAAATGAAATGGTCACGAAAAAAATGTAAATGGTCTTTATGGCCATGTAATGGTTCTAGACATGCCTATAAAAATACTTTTTTCCCTGTAAAAAATTAAAAACAAAAAAATGAATGGTCAGGTACATGATTTTCCCGACCATTTAATGGTCTCAAATTCTATTTGAGAACCATTCAAATGCTTATTGCTACCATACATTTTTCTTCGCTCGAAAACTATTTCTACAAAGACAAAATACATGGTTTTCGCGGGAATTACATGCTCTAGATAAGCATTAAATGGATGCGGCAACCATGTCCAAGCATGGGTTTTCTGTGCGTGTGGAAATTGGAAATAGTTGAATAATAAACTAATATTTCGATGCTGTTGATTCTTAATAAATATATTCAATATATTAATAAAACATGTATTTTATTGTCTATATAAATAATTAAAATTGTATTTAAAAACGAAGATAAGCAGTTCTAATTTTGAAGTAAAAGGTTTACAACAAATATGTAAGATTTGTCCAAATGAATGAAAAAAGTTCAATAAAATCATTTCGTATATGAATTCAATTCAGTTAAATTTTTTCATTCTGTAGTATAGTGGTACATAAATATAGGAAAATGTTAACTTATATATGGAATGCATTCTACCTAATTTCTATGAAAATCACATCGTTCAAACAAATAAAAATATCTTTGGCGCTATACGAAGTTCAACTTTCTTCACATGAGTTCATTTTAACTTAAAGAAGGGGTCACTTTTTTCTGGGTGTACTTTCGTCTATGTTTCCTAACATTCATCCAAATAAGTTATTTTTACATTTACGATCCACCATTTTAAATATTCTTCCGTACTCGTACTTTTAACAAAATTTTGTGCTGTGAGAGGATTTTTAAAATTTTCCGTTTTTACTGCTTTTGCTACTAGTAAAGTATACGGAACAATTTTTGATATCCTTAGTTACAATGGTTAAAAAGAGTTGTGTAGTTAAAATCCATTTTTTTCATAGGTTTTTGTGTAACGGTCATCAAATAGAATAAGCATGGTAAGGCTATCAAACTTTTGACATATTCAACATCTGCCTGGAAAAATACAACCTTCCAATAAACACCCCTAAATTCAGGTCTGTGACATGCGCGTTAAAATTTCTGTCAAAATGCTACTTTCAAAACAATCTAAATTCCCATGTATCAAAAAAGACATTTAAAACATATTCAATATTTCCTCTTCTTAAGTAATAAAAAAATGTCTATAATCAAGTAAGAAAAGTTTAAAGAAATGCCTTAAGTCACATGTGATACCAAACATTAATTTGCAATAGAAGTATGTATTAAATCAAAACAAAAAAAAAACAAACAAAATTTTCTCCAAAAAACTGAAAACTTGAGCTGCATTTTATATATCAGTGTTTTTTCTTAAAACATAAAAATGGTGAGAGTGTTGGTACGTAATAAAATGTATAAAATCACACTATGAATGTCCTTCACGTGGGATTTATGATTAAACTTGGGCCTATGTGGAGAATAGTTGATATAAAAAACTTCATATAGTTAAAAAAAATTATTTCGATTATGTCAAATAGCCATTATGACTAAAGAAAAAAGAAACGTCTTATTGGGGTGAGTTTCTCAAGTGTCACATAAACATAGGAAGTGCAACCAAATAATTTGAGAATGAGTAGCATGGGGTTGAAAAACGAAAATATATGTGAAGTATTTGTGTGTGTTTTGATAAAGATATGGATCCAGTCAAAAACAAACTTTCGATTTTAAACGAATACTTTCTTTTCATTGTTATCTTGAAAACTATTGAGAAAATATCTTTTCAAACATATAAAAATACAATATCAAAAACATTCGTAAGGAAGAAACTAGTATAATTAATCTATTGTTAACCAGAAGCATACAATATTTTCACCATGAACATGACCGTGTAATGAACCTAAGGCTAGTATAATATGATCATCTTTAAAATGTTATTTTTATACCCACCACCATAGAATGGTGACGGGGATATAATAAGTTTGTCATTTCGTTTGTAACACATCGAAAAATCGATTTCCGACTATCTAAAGTATATATATTCTTGATCAGGGAGAAATTCTAAGACGATATAACGATGTCCGTCTGTCTGTCTGTCTGTTGTAATCACGCTACAGTCTTCAATAATGAAGCAATCGTGCTGAAATTTTGCACAAACTCGTCTTTTGTCTGCAGGCAGGTCAAGTTCGAAGATGGGCTCTATCGGTCCAGGTTTTGATATAGTCCCCATATAAACCGATCTCCCGATTTTACTTCTTGGGCTTATAGAAACCGCAGTTTTTATTCAATTTACCTGAAATTGGAAATCTAGAGGTATTGTAGGACCACAAATAGGTGTGCCAAAAATTGTGAGTATCGGTCCATATTTTGGTATAGCCCCCATATAGACCGATCTCCCGATTTTACTTTTTGGGCTTATAGAAACCACAGTTTTTATTCAATTTACCTGAAATTGGAAATCTAGAGGTATTGCAGGACCACAAATACGTGTGCCAAAAATTGTGGGTATCGGCCCATGTTTTGGTATGGTCCCCATATAAAACGACCTCCCTATTTGGGGTCTTGGGCTTATAGAAACCGTAGTTTTTATCCAATTTGTCTGAAATTGGAAATCTAGAGGTATTTTAGGACCATTAAGAGGTGTGCCGAAAATGGTGAGTATCGGTCCATATTTTGGTATTGCCCCCATATAGACCGATTTCCCGAGTTTACTTCTTGGGCTTCTAGAATCCGAAGTTTTTATCCTACTTTCCTGAAATTGGAAATCTAGAGGTATTTTCGGGTCATAAAGAGGTGTGCCGAAAACGGTGAGTATCGGTCCATATTTTAGTGTAGCCCCCATAAGAACGATCTTTCGATTTAACTCCTTGGGTTTCTGGAAACCGTAGTTTTTATCCGATTTGCCTGAAATTGTAAATATTCTGGTATTTTAGGCTCACAAAAACGTGTATCGGATTAAGTTTTTATTGGTCCATTTGGTAATGCCTCCATATAGACCGACTTCACTTCTTGCGGGTGTAGAAGGCTCACTGATCATGAAAACTGCTTGAAACTCAATGTAAAATTTCCAGATTTTACTTCTACAGATTTAATATTTCAAATCAAGACGTTATTTTATAATTTTCTTGCACACTTACAAGAGATGTTAATGATTCCTCTAAAACTCAAACAAAAATGGTTCTTATAAATCCTGAATCTGATATAGTCCTCATAGGTGAAATCTTTAAATTTATCTCCGAGAAGTGTCCTCAAGTCCTCAAGCCCTCCTGAAATTTCAAAGGAAACCCTAATATTTGGTACATGGTGGTGGGTATTTAAGATTCGGCCGAACTTACTGCTGTATATACTAGTTTTTTTGTCAGAGTGTCAAAGAATTTAGACACAAATAAGAATAATAATATTTTCGAATTAGTGACCATTCAAAATTGATTGTGAATCAATTGAAAGAACGTATTAATATAAATTAGTAGTACTTTCGAGAGACAATGATAATATTAAGTCATATTAGCTCCGATCCTATGATTTTTGATAAAAAAAAAAAAAAATGCAGGAGGGGCATCGTTTACTAGAAAAAGCCAGCAAAAAACTAGGTTAGATAAGGTGGCAGCCCGATGTATCAGGCTCCCTTAGACTATTCAGTCTATTGTGATACCACATTGGTGAACTTCTCTTTTATCACTGAGTGCTGCCCGATTCCATGTTAAGCTCAATGAGAAGGGACCTCCTTTTTATAGCCGAGTCCGAACGGCGTTCCACATTGCAGTGAAACCACTTAGAGAAGCTTTGTAACCCTCAGAAATGTCACCAGCATTACCGAGGTGGGGTAATCCAAAGATTATAGATTTGAGGAAGATGGGAGATTGGCTTGCGTCATACCAAATGTTGCATTTACCAGATTAGTTTAATACATGTTTGTAATCTTTTAGTTGTTTTTATTTTTTATTTTTTAAATGAAAAATGTAATTTTCTTAATGAAACAATGTTAAATTTTAGGCAATAGAAAAAAAATTACATTTTCCCCTTTATGGAGATTTATTTCGTGCTCTTAATTTCTTTTTATTTGCATTTTAATGCTATGTCAATACTTGTCGTATACGCGTTTGGTTCGAGTATTAAACTAACTCAGTAGCCAATCTCCCATCTTCCTCTTCTATAATCTTTGGGATAATCCATCGCTGAAAAACTTTTTGGTGTTCGGTCGAAACAGGAATCAAACCCACGACCTTGTGTATGCAAGGCGGACATGCTAATCACTGCACCACGCAGCAAAAAACTAAAAGATAGGGAAGTTGAAAAAATTAGCTGCAATTTTTTTCCCAGTAAAAGAAGTACAAGTTTTAGCCAATTTTACCAATTTTATTCTCTTGCTAGTTTTTACTGAATAATTTTTCTTTGAAAAGTATCAAATAAACCCATTCATAATCTAAAGATTTAGATTACAGATTTTAGAGCTTTGAAATAAGTGGAAAACCTTATTCTGGCAGTAAGAGTTAGATAAAAAACGCTGTCTTGCCCATTTCGTGTCAAAAATACAAAAGGCTAAAACACTCCAAAAGGGTCATAAAAAAAGTTAGAAAAGAAACCGCTTGAGGCAAAATGCAGTTTTTCCCCCACTAAACGACTTAAGCTAAATCTAGATTACAAAGAGTACGGTATAAATAATCGAAACTGGTATTGATAAGACGTTTAAATTATTCACTGTTGGTTCATTCATTACACAGAACGAAAAAATAATATTATTTGATAGAAACTTACTTAGATCCGCATGAAACATTTTTCACTTTTCCTGTGATAAACTTTTCTTAAGCTTCAACGTTGTAGTTTATGGAAAATGTTTTCTAATTTTAACTGATAAAAAAAAATACTCCATTCAACAAAAATATTTAAGGCATTTTATCACTTAAAAAAAATAGATTGTAGGTTTAATATCGATAAAAATCCACAACTTGATAAAAATTATCGTAAGCGATTTATTTATTTATTTTGCAATATATTGCATTATGTATATATATTGTATTATCACACTGAAAAAACAGTGAACCCACCAGGAAGAAATGTTTCGGTTAATTTTAGAAAATTTTGAATATTTGTAGAAAATTTTAACTAAACAGTATTACAAACGTTGGCATCACGCCGATGTCATCAAAATAAGTAAATATTTTTCGACAAATTCAAGAAAATTTATTAGACATAACTAAGTTTTTTCACTTGTTAAAGAAAATTTTGTAGTTTGAAGGAAAAACTTGGAGTTCAAAATTGCAAGAATGTCTTTAGTGATATACGAAGTTCATGATGGACGCATTTTTGGTAAAATTTACAAATTTAAAGAAATTCTGAACTATTTTGTAGAAGGTACGAATTTAGTTAATCATTATGCTTCATTTTAGTTTAGTTTTTTCCTCGGTTTTAGTTAATTTAACTAACGTAAACAAAAAATTATTAGAGTAAAGGAAACTTTCCCCAAACATAATAATTCCATGAACTAAAATAAAGTTAAATTGGCTTTAGTGAAATAGAGAGTTCACTTTTTTTTGAGTGCATTATTTACTATTGCATTATTTATTAGACCCCTAAAGATCGACAAACACCCTCTGGAATCTGGGTTAAATGGTAAATGTGCACACTACATACATATATGAGGGTGGTTCGACATATACAAGAAATCATTCAGTAAGAGAAGAAATTTATTTTTCAACATAGTCTCTTTACAATTTGGGGCCAGTTTTGCTCTAAATTTTTGAATCCGTCTAAAAAATAAGTTTTACCAAGCTCTGCATTGACGCCATATCGACACTCGTGTGAACAATTCCTGCACTCAAAAAAAAAGTGAACTCTCTATTTCACTAAAGCCAATTTAACTTTCGTTTAGTTCATGGAATTATTATGTTTGGAGAAAGTTTCCTCTACTCTAATAATTTTTTGTGTACGTTAGTTAAATTAACCAAACCCGAGGAAAAAAATATACACAAATGAAGAATAAAGATTAACTAAATTCGTATCTTCCACCAAATAGTTCAATATTTCTTTAAATTTGTAAATTTTACTACAAATACGTTCATCTTGAACTTCGTATGTCACTAAAGACATTTTTGCAATTTTGAACTCCAATTTTTTCCTTCAAACTACACAATTTTCTTTAACAAGTGAAAAAACTTAATTATGACTAATAAATTTTCTTGAATTTGTCGAAAAATATTTACTTATGTTTATGACATCGGCGTGATGCCAGCGTTTGTTATACTGTTTAGTTACAATTTTCTAAAAATATTCAAAATTTTCTAAAATTAACCGAAATTTTTCTTCCTGGTGGGTTCACTGTTTTTTCAGTGTGATGATAACAATTGAATGTGAAGAGTTCTAATCAGCATCTAATCGCACTTTGATTTCGCACCCGATGTTCCTTCCAAAACGCAGAATCGAATCACCGATCGGTATAATTTATGAGAATTATAATATAAAAATTGTATGTGACCACGAAAATTAACATCTTAAGTCAATCACTTTGAATGGCCATAATAACAAAATCTATGGCATGGCCTCGGCAAAATGGATTATTTCAAATTATTTGTGAAACGATTGTAAAAATATTTAGAGGTCCCTACACACGTGTGCCAACAACAACCAATTTTTAATACTTTTTCTGTGTTTTTCCAAAATTCTTGGAAGATTCAACTCAAACCCCGTCTGAAAAATAAGTTTTCCCGAGAACTACAAATTAGGCCTTCGTGACCACAAAAATTAATATCATGAGGAAATCACTTTTGCTTTGAATGGCCGTAGTTACAAAATATATAGCATGGCCTCGGCAAAATGGATTAAAAATTATTTTTATAAAATTTGTATGTACTTCACTATCGACGTGAAACTTGGTACAAGTAGTTGTTATCAGAGATGGCCTGTCGTTAACTGTAAGATATTTGCCATACATTTACGACGAATTTTACTATGCGCCAAAAACGTCGTAAACTTTTGAAAAATATTTTTTGACAAAATAAGAATTTAAATAGAATAAGTTTTTAGAACAATTTATTCCATTTATTTTTACAATATTTGTATTCGCGAATATCCGCACCCAGAGAAGGAATATGATCACCTCAGGAATATGGTCACCATACAAAAATAACATTTTGCTCTTGAAACATGTTTGAGGTGATCATATTCCTTCTCTGCGTGCGCTAATATCGGGCAGAGTTGAATATTGAAACAAATTTTATGGGTGTTGCCAGTTTTAAATTCAGGATTACATATAAATCTAAATCGACGTAGTTGGTATTTTGTATGCCCACACGTTGTAGCTGATTCCCATTTTTGCCACAACAATTGTCATAGTTTCATCTAGAGATGTACACGTGAGTAATATTTTGCTCACGCACACCCTCGACGGAAACATTTTACTCACGCACGATATTTTTGGTGAACTCACGCTCACGAACACTCACGCACAAAAATATTTTAAAGACTCACACTCACGATTTGAAATGTCGTCACTCGCGAAAACTCCCGTGACTTACGTATGATTTTATGAGGAACCTGACTGAAAACATAGTTGTCACTAAAGTTGGAAATGAATCATAAAAGTTTTATGTTTGTAAACGGGATTATTTTCGTAAGCGTATTTTTCCAAAATTCGTTAGTCACGCAAACTCGCGAAGTTATTATTTTCGTATTATAATCAGATTCGACAACTAACTGACTAACAATATTTTCAATGTCTATCTGTTACAAAATAAAAATATTTGAATTTAAATTCTAAATAAGAAAACAAAGTAGCAACACGCTCACCCACGCCGTTGCCTTCAGCGTGACTCACGTGGAGTCACGACAATTTCGTGTCACTTGCACACCTCTAATTTCAACAATTTGTAAAGCGTTGCATTCCGATGACTGGTTTTTTTCGAAACAAATTACTTTTGAATAAAACATTGTGACGTTTTCATACTAAGGAATATTAAAAAAAAATAGTTTGAAATCAACACCCAGAGAAGGGAAAGGGTCACCTCAAATATGTTTAAAAAATTTTATTTTTGGACGGGGAACATGTAACATGTATGTCGTAAATATGTTATTTTCTCCGAAATTATGTATCCGATTTCGGCATCTATGTATATTTTGGAGAGACCACAAAATTTTTGGGATAAACATGATGCATGTTCTCTGTCTAAAAATAACATTTTGCTCCTTGCTATGTGCTACACATTATAGTATACCATCCCAGCAAAAAAAAGCGTCGTTAAAAAAAGTATTGAAAATGTTCATTTTGGATCCGGAAGTGGTGGAGCTAAGTGTTTAAAAAATATATGGTTCCGGTGAAACATAATATGTATGCACAGTGCAAACAATGTTTATGTTGAATACTTTCAAAAAATGTATATGCTTGAAGAAGAATATGTTACAGAGGCAATTTTTTGAGGGTGCATTTTTTACGTTTACTATGTCTTTTTACGTTTTATACAAGTATATGACGTTTGAGACGTTTACAACCGTTTGACAGTAGAAAACCAAATAAACCTCGGAGGTGTGGGGTTATTAATGTAGGTCGAATGATACTGCAAATATTGCCATATTGAACCACTTTTAGGTATAGAACAGTGTTGCCAGGTTGGGGGTTTCCCCCCAAATTTAGGGGTTTTTTCATGTTTAGGGGGATTTATAGGGGTAAAATTTATTTTGGGGGATTTTTGGGGGTAAAAAATATCTTAGACCTTATAAAGTGCAGTAATTCTCAATGAAATTCAGATCTATTCTGGCATGAATTTTGAGAAAAAAATATGCGGGAAGTCAACCCATGTTCCTAAATACAAGCAAGAATGAAAAATCATTATTTGCGTTATCTTTTTGAAATGCCTCTGTTCAAGGGGCATTTGTAATATTTTATAATTTTAATATTTGATTAATATCAATTAAAAACAAATATTGGCCAGATAATTTCACGCCTACAATTTTGGTGAATAATGTATATATTTAGTGAACTTTAATTTTTGTTTACTTTTTTATTTATATTATTTACGGCCATTTTCATGTAGCTCCGTTAGGCTTTAACTGCCAGTTAACAGAAAGAAAAATGGAAAAATCTTTTTTCCGGTTAACTTTAACTGAAAAATTTTCAGCAGTTAAGTTTCTAACTGGCATATGGAATATATACGCAAGATGGCAGCTATGCCCATAATACGGTTTAAAAGTTCGTTAGTTAACGGAGCACTAACGGAGCTTCATGAAAATGGGCGTTATTCTTTATAGACCATATTTTCAATTAATTTGATTAAAAAGATTTATAGATTGAATTATTTTATTTTGCCTGCCCAAAGGAAAAATACTTTCCTCAGGGACGAAATTTTTTATTTACTTCAAAAGAAAATATTTTAACATTCAAAGTAAACTTAGTTTGTCTACAATTTCATTCCTCAGAAAAGAAACCTCTTCTTTCAGCCTATATTTGTGTTAAATTTATTTTTTAAAGTGTATCACGACAGAACTTTATCACGAAATTTGGGAATCCTTTTTGTACTATTTACATTCTTAAATTTTATTGGGGGTTTTTGAAAAAAGTCTAGACCAATTTAGTTTTTTTTTCTTAAGATTTGGGGGGAAGAATCACAAATCACCTTGAAACACTGGTATAGAACCCGTATAAATCGACCCCCAGATTCGACTTACGGAGCCTCATGCAAGAGCAAATTTCATTTGATCCGGTTGCAATGTGGTAAGTGATGTTAGTATACTCTTTCTAACAACCATGCAAACATTGGTCATTTATGTGACCACAAAAACATCTGAAGTACATCACTTTTGCTTTGAGTGGCCGTAGTTACAAAATATATAGCATGGCCTCGGCAAAATGGATTGTATCGAATTATTTAAGAAAC
The DNA here is from genome assembly GCF_050003625.1 of Haematobia irritans. NCBI lineage: Eukaryota > Metazoa > Arthropoda > Insecta > Diptera > Muscidae > Haematobia > Haematobia irritans. The sequence goes on along the minus strand of NC_134400.1, from coordinate 59,131,595 downwards.
GAAACGCATACATAGTAGTTTTGGTTATCCAAGCATGCCATTTTGTTAATTTGTGTCTTTTTTCCAAAAACGGTTACAAACGAAAAATAAAAATTAGTGAATATGAGTTTTAAACTCTTATTTCTTTTATTTTATTGTAACCCAGCAAACAAGAGCTCCCCAACTTGTGATCCGGAAGCAGTGCAAACTTGGATCATCTCCAATAAATTTTACATGGGCTTGTCATAGGACGGAAGCACATCGTTTTCGGGTTTGCTTTAGAAGTAAAAAACAATTTTTTTTGATAATTTAACTTTTTTATCAATATTTTTTATTAAACTTGTATATTCTGACAAATTTTTGCAATATTCTAAATAACTAATTTATGAGTCGAAAAGTCAATTCAATGTTGATATGTTCGTAATATGACACTAATGCACTTCTCAATATGTTCTTTATTACAATGAATCAAAAAAATAAAGAACACACAAATCTCACTCAGCAGCAATTTTTTATATCAAATATTTTTTGAACATCGTTTTTATTTGCTATTTTGGACGTACATATGTATACTTTTGTAGAAATATATTTTGAGTTTAAATAGAAATAAAAAATTTAAATTTCTAGTAATTTTCAAAACAGACACAAATCCCCGCGGGGGTGAATTTTTCACTATTTTTACTTCTTTGATGATTCTTATTTTCTTTATGCGACATTTAATTGGACAAAATGTAAATTTTGACTTTAAACCGCCAAATATCTTATTTTCTAAGACTGTTCCAAATGAACTTCATCGGAAGTGGGAAAAATTGTTGGAGGATCCCGTGATGCTCTTAAAAAGAAATGTTTGTGGAACAACTTCCACTTTTTTTGCTGGGAATCAGAAAAACGAAGACTTAACAATTCATTGTAAATAAATTGAACATTTGAAAATAAACTAAGCAGTAATTCTAACTATACTTTCAGTGTGATAGTATTTTTCAAGTTTGTTTTTGTAATAATTCATGAAATAGAATGTGATTTTAGAATAAAAGGGTATTTTTTGACCCCAAAAAGAAATATTTTGTTGTAATGTTTTTTTTAAGATAATAGTTTTAAATTGTATAAATCTCAAATGAAGGATTTATACAATGTTTGGACCTATATTGTTTATTATTGGTATGAAAAATTACTGAACATAAAGAGAATTTATTAGAATCTCTAATTAAGAATTTTAAATCTTTTTGTTTTACCAAATAACTTTTAATACCATGTCAATTATACTTTGTATTTTTACACCATTTTTGCTTTACATAGCCGTATTTGCAAGATTTCTGTTATGGCATGAGCAAACCATTTTATTTATAAAAAATGTCGAAAAGTAAAGTAAATTGGAAAAACTTCACTACTTTTCGTAAAATGGAACTAAATTGTATTCCACTCTTGGAAATTTGTTAAAATAAGGAAAATTTAATGATCTTGTATGCTTTTTAATTACCATCTACGAAAATACAACTTCCCATAAAAGAAGAAATGAACTAATAGGAAGAAGAAATCGTCGGGTCCAAATCACCATATTAACCGCGTGGGAATGGTTAAAAAATTGGTCTTATTGAGATAAATGTTATACCCACGTTTAGTTCATACAATTTTGGAAAGAACTTGGAAAAAGGAAATCTGAAATTGGCTTTGGAAAACTTCGCAAACTTTTTTCCAATAAAAAAAATAAAAAAAAAAAATTTAGAATCCGTTTATTGATTAAACATTTTATGATTACGCGATGAGAACAAACCTTTTCACTACATGTGATTGTCGGTACATTAGGATAATTCTAAACATTGAAAAAAAAAGATTATATATTTTCGCCTAATGCTTAGTACTAAGTTCGTTTCTGCGAAAGACGAATATCTTCATCTATCTCCGCAAATAGGGTTTCAAACCCAGAGATGTTAACTTATTTATGCGAAAAAATATACCTGCCTATTTTTTCGTGCGAAAAATCCAGGGTTGTATAAATATGTGTTTGAAAATCCTCAAAACAAAGATTTCGCATTTATTCCGCGCTAACGTTTTTTATATGGAGTATAACAGTTTTTCGTGCGAAACCGTGATCTTAGTACTAGGCTTAAGGTACAAATGTCTCTTTTTGTCGAAGCCATGAGTTATGCGCTTTACAGACTATCAGTTATTCCGGACGGAATGTCGGTGGTTGTAAAGAATCTTAGAGTGTGTCGGATCGATACGACTTGTCGGCGATGACTAAATAATCGGTAAATGTGTAATCGATCCCATAAACATGCAGCAGTATCGATTATGTCTTCGGACCTAACTTATAATGTGCACAATATATGGGATATGTTCGACGCGAGCAGTGTCGTCCGGAATAACTGATAGTCTGTAAAGCGCATTAAACATTGTGTAACAAAATTAGTAATTACTGTAAGAAAAAGTTGTAGAAAAATTTTCAAAATTAAACAATCGGTTTAAGCCCTACCTGGAAGAAAATTCCAAACCCTTCTTCAACATTGGGGACAATTCTCAGTAATACTGGCGGATTCGTTATATTCCAGCCATATGAAATCAGCTCCAAAAATAGCGCGCTATACACCATCCAAAAATCGCTTCTCTGACATATGTTACAAACATATGTCATTGCATCATTATTGCAGAATTATTATGATGTTATTTTTATGTGAACACACAGTGATTTTGGAAGAACTTTGTCCCAAAAAATACATTTGTTTGTCATTTAGCTTCCAAGAAATCTGGAAATCCAACCGCCGAAAACGGATAACTCTACATCAAGACAGTGCGAGCTCTCACACGCAGAGAAGAAACATGATTGTCACGATCGTATTTGGAGAGCAAAATAATATGATAGGAACTATTTTTTCGGCGACCATGTAACATTTTCACCTACAATCATGTCAGCTCAGTGAACATAGTTTTAAGAAAAATTTAATTATTCTGATCTAAAATGGTCACGATGGGCAATTAAAAGAACAGGGTCACTATCTTAAATGTTATAATCTTTATGAAAAACCATTTTTGCCGGCGAATAAAGGACACCATTTGAGAAAAGAAAACACCAAAATTATTCTGATCTAAAATGGTCACGATGGGCAATTAAAAGAACAGGGTCACTATCTTAAATGTTATAATCTTTATGAAAAACCATTTTTGCCGGCGAATAAAGGACACCATTTGAGAAAAGAAACACCAAAATTACTTATAACATTTATTTATTAACTAATTCCTTGTTTATTTGTATTTAATATGTCGTGCAACCAAAAATCACACATTTATATACACTCTATTTTTGTTTCAATAATCATTACATATTTTCGTCGTGCACATCAAATGTACAAACGCAGACATCATGTAACTGCAACTTAAAATTAATTATACAATATAGAAAAAATGCAAAGCAAAACACAAACACATTGTCAATTGCACTTCTCTCTTTTTTAAAACCACGTGCCACTTATGAATAAATTAATTAACACAAAACACAGCAATTTTGTATTCACCGTCCATGCTAAGCAAAAATCAACACTCGACTGACGCGCAAAATGAAAATAGTGTGTACATGCTCAACGTTTTTATAATTTTTTTTTTCGCTGCAAAAATGATAAAAAATTAAATGGTCACAAAAAAAATTTACATGATCTTTACGACCATGTAATGGTACCATACATATCTGTACGTAACCTATAAAAAACTTTTTTCGCTGCAAGAAAATCCAAAAAAATTGAATGGTCAGGTACACGATTTTCTTGACCAAGTAATGGTCTCAAATTCTACCATCTCTGTTATGTGTGTGTATAAACTACCGTTCAATATGGCCGTCCAACTAGCTACGGCGATCTCCTTGGGCGAAGTTCACAACCCGCCAATATTTGTACACATTGCACAAACTTCGAAAGAGTTAATTCACAAAGACAAAATGTACTACCACTGGGGAAAACAATGTTGTAGTGGTCTTGGTGTTGGGACCCCTCGGTCGCCCGCCCAACCAAGGCCCTAAACTGTCCTCACCAAGATTATTGAACCCCCAAATACCACACACTGAACTGACACAATTACCTCATTCCTTTGCCCCCTTAATTACACAATTACCAACACATATTATTTCGATTCACAAATTACAATAGAACATGTTTGCGGCATTTGAGAACCATTAAAATGCTTATTGCCAGCATGCATTTTTCTCGGCTGAAAATTATTTTCATAAAGACAAAATACATGGTTTTCGCGACAATTACATGCTCTAGATAAACATGCAACGGATGCGGCAACCATGTCCAAACAGTTTTTTCTTGTTCGTGAACATATCGTGTTAAACTCTTCCATTTTTGAAAACTCAAAACATCGATTAAATAAATTATACCAGTGATGCCAACAGCCGAAGGGCAAAAAGCACCAAAATATTTATATGATCTAACATAGCAGTTCCCACCACAAAAACTACTCCAGCCAGCTGAAATTCAAAGTACAAACTTTAAAAGATGTATTATAGATCATTTGGGTATCGATTTGAAGCATTTTTAATGTTATGAAATTATGAACCTCTATCCAAGTGTAAAGCTTTATAATTTTTAATGCTTATTATTCATAACTTCATATTTTTTAATGCTTATTCGATTCATTTTGATCAGTAATGAATTTCGAATTTCAAAATATGTTTTTTTATACCCACCACCATAGGATGGGGGGTATATTAACTTTGTCATTCCGTTTGTAACACATCGAAATATTGCTCTAAGACCCCATAAAGTATATATATTCTGGGTCGTGGTGAAATTCTGAGTCGATCTGAGCATGTCCGTCCGTCCGTCTGTTGAAATCACGCTAACTTCCGAACGAAACAAGCTATCGAATTGAAACTTGGCACAAGTAGTTGTTATTGATGTAGGTCGGATGGTATTGCAAATGGGCCATATCGGTCCACTTTTACGTAAAGCCCCCATATAAACGGACCCCAAAATTTGGCTTGCGAGGCCTCTAAGAGAAGCAAATTTCATCCGATCCGGTTGAATTTTGGTACATGGTGTTAGTATATGGTCTCTAGCAACCACGCAAAAATTGGTCCACATCGGTCCATAATTATATATAGCCCCCATATAAACCGATCCCCAGATTTGGTTTGCGAGGCCCCTAAGAGAAGCAAATTTCAGCCGATCCGGCTGAAATTTAGTACATGGTGTCAGTATATGGTCTCTAACAACCATGCAAAAACTGGTCCACATCGGTCCATAATTATATATAGCCCCCATATAAACCGATCCCCCGATTTGGCTTGCGAGGCCTCTAAGATTTTCTTCTTGGTCGTCTAGAAACTATATTTACCATCCGATTTGCCTGAAATTGGAAATCTAGAGGTATTGTGGGACTATAAAGAGGTGTGTCGAAAATGGTCCGTATCGGTCCATGTTTCGGTATAGCCCCCATATAAACCAACCTCCCGATTTGGAGTCTTGGGCCTATAAAAACCATAGTTTTTATCCAATTTGCCTGAAATTGGAAATATAGAGGTATTTGAGGACCATAAAAACGTGTGCCGAATATGGTGCCCATCGGTCCATGTTTTGGTATAGCCCCCATATAGACCAATATCCCGATTTTGCTTCTTGGGCTTCTAGAAACTATATTTACCATCCGCTTTGCCTGAAATTCTTGAGCTTCTATAAACTGTATTACCCGATTTGCCTGAAATTCGAAATCTAGAGGTATTTTAGACCACAAATAAGTGCGCCGAAATTGAGGTATATCGGTCCATTTTTTGGTATAACCTTCTTGGGCGTCTAGAGACTATGTTTTCTAGCCGATTTGTTTGAAATTCTGGAGGTATTTTAAGATCACAAATATGTGAGTAGCTAATGGTACCTATCGGTCCATGTTTTGGTATAGTCCCCATATACACCGATCTCCCGGCTTTATTTCTTGGGCTTCTAGAATCCGTAGTTTTTATCCGATTTGCTGGAAATAAGTAATTTATAATGAAATTTTAGACAAACGAAATTTCCTTTTCTTATAAAGTATTTTCGTTTATTCAACTCTAAAATTCTCTAAAATAGCAGGCGCACTGATCATGAAAATTGCTTCAAACTGAAAGTAAAATTTCCAGATTTTACTCTACAGATTTATGATTTCAAATCAAGGCGTAATTTAATCATATACACGATATGTTTATAATTTCTCTAAAACTCAAACAAAATTGGTTCTCATAAATCTAGAATCTTATCTGGTCTTCATAGGTAGAATCTTTAAAGTTTGTCTTCGGGAGCTGACTGCCTTGGGAGAAGATTTGTCATCAAACCCCCTACAATTCTATATATTATCAAGTAACCCACTACGACGAAGAGTTTTCAAAGTAAACTATCATATTTGATTCATGGTGGTGGGTATTTAAAATTCGGCCCGGCCGAATTTACTACCTTATATACTTGTTTTTTTCTGTGCATCCTATATTAGGCTCCAATAATTACCGCACAGCGTCTAACACTCAATAACTTGGTCGCAAATATTGCTAAATTCGAAGCCACTGTGCAGACCGTGATTTCATCATTCACTAGTATTGTGTTGTTCGTAAAGTGAAGATCCTCTCAAAACTATTTTTATACCCACCACCATAGAATGGTGACGGGGGCATAATAACTTTGTCATTCCGTCGAAATATCGATTTCGGACTATATAAAGTATATATATTCTTGATCAGGGAGAAATTCTAAGACGATATAACGATGTACGTCTGTCCGTCTGTCTGTTGTAATCACGCTACAGTCTTCAATAATGAAGCAATCGTGCTGAAATTTTGCACAAACTCGTCTTTTGTCTGCAGGCAGGTCAAGTTCAAAGATAGGCTATATCGGTCTAGGTTTTGATATAGTCTCCATATAAACCGACCTCCCGATTTGGGGTCTCGGGCTTATAGAAATCGTAGTTTTTATCCTACTTGCCTGAAATTGGAAATCTAGAGGTATTTTCGGGTCATAAAGAGGTGTGCCGAAAACGGTGAGTATCGGTCCATATTTTAGTATAGCCCCCATAAGAACAATCTCCCGATTTAACTCCTTGGGTTTCAAGAAACCGTAGTTTTTATCTGATTTGCCTGAAATTGTAAATATTCTGGTATTTTAGGTTCACAAAAACGTGTATCGGATTAAGTTTTTATCGGTTCATTTGGTAATGCCTCCATATAGACCGACTTCACTTCTTGCGGGTGTAGAAGGCGCACTGATCATGAAAATTGCTTGAAACTCAATGTAAAATTTCCAGATTTTACTTCTACAGATTTAATATTTCAAATCAAGACGTTATTTTATAATTTTCTTGCACACTTACAAGAGATGTTAATGATTCCTCTAAAACTCAAACAAAAGTGGTTCTTATAAATCCTGAATCTGTTATAGTCCTCATAGGTGAAATCTTTAAATTTATCTTAGGGAAGTGTCCTCAAGTCCTCAAGCCCTCCTGAAATTTCAAAGGAAACCCTAATATTTGGTTCATGGAGGTGGGTATTTAAGAATCGGCCCGGCCGAACTTACTGATGTATATACTTGTTATTTTTTTGTGTAAACATTAACATTTAACCTTTTAGGTTATTCATAAATCGTCTGATACATCATAATTGTTGAAATTCTTTTATTCTTAATCTTAGGCACTGTTGAACAGCGTTTGTCACGGACGAATCGTCTATGTAGTCTACGAGGGTAGCATTTTATATTTCGAGGTTAGAGAACAAAAATAAATATTAATCATCGAAAATAGCTTTATTGTTTTTCAAAATATTCCCCATCAAGATCTTTACACGTTCGCATGCGTCTTAACCAGAGATGAAAAATGGAATTTGTAAAAACCCGAGTAATTTTGATATAATCATATCTAATTAAATCCACCAATTTTTGCACTGGAAAGTAATAAATGAACAAAAAAGTACTTTTTTATACCAAAAGTTGCTTTATTTTATAAACATTTTTATTATTAAAACAAGTATATAAAGTAGTAAATTGGGCCGGGCCGAATTTTAAATACCCATCACCATGAATCAGATATGATAGTTTACTTTGAAAACTCTTCGTCGTAGTGGGTTACTTGATAATATATAGAATTGTAGGGGGTTTGATGACAAATCTTCTCCCAAGGCAGTCAGCTTCCGAAGACAAACTTTAAAGATTCTACCTATGAAGACCAGATAAGATTCTAGATTTATGAGAACCAATTTTGTTTGAGTTTTAGAGAAATTATAAACATATCGTGTATATGATTAAATTACGCCTTGATTTGAAATCATAAATCTGTAGAGTAAAATCTGGAAATTTTACTTTCAGTTTGAAGCAATTTTCATGATCAGTGCGGCTGCTATTTTAGAGAATTTTAGAGTTGAATGAACGAAAATACTTTATAAGAAAAGGAAATTTCGTTTGTCTAAAATTTCATTATAAATTACTTATTTCCAGCAAATCGGATAAAAACTACGGATTCTAGAAGCCCAAGAAATAAAGCCGGGAGATCGGTGTATATGGGGGCTATACCAAAACATGGACCGATAGGTACCATTAGCTACTGACATATTTGTGATCTTAAAATACCTCCAGAATTTCAAACAAATCGGCTAGAAAACATAGTCTCTAGACGCCCAAGAAGGTTATACCAAAAAATTTACCGATATACCTCAATTTCGGCACACTTATTTGTGGTCTAAAATACCTCTAGATTTCGAATTTCAGGCAAATCGGGTAATACAGTTTATAGAAGCTCAAGAATTTCAGGCAAAGCGGATGGTAAATATAGTTTCCAGAAGCCCAAGAAGCAAAATCGGGATATCGGTCTATATGGGGGCTATACCAAAACATGGACCGATGGGCACCATATTCGGCACACGTTTTTATGGTCCTCAAATACCTCTATATTTCCAATTTCAGGCAAATTGGATAAAAACTATGGTTTTTATAGGCCCAAGACTCCAAATCGGGAGGTTGGTTTATATGGGGGTTATACCGAAACATGGACCGATACGGACCATTTTCGACACACCTCTTTATAGTCCCACAATACCTCTAGATTTCCAATTTCAGGCAAATCGGATGGTAAATATATTTCCTAGACGACCAAGAAGAAAATCTTAGAGGCCTCGCAAGCCAAATCGGGGGATCGGTTTATATGGTGGCTATATATAATTATGGACCGATGTGGACCAATTTTTGCATGGTTGTTAGAGACCATATACTAACACCATGTACCAAATTTCAGCCGGATCGGATGAAATTTGCTTCTCTTAGAGGCCTCGCAAGCCAAATCGGGGGATCGGTTTATATGGGGGCTATATATAATTATAGACCGATGTGGACCAATTTTTGCATGGTTATTAGAGACCATATACTGACACCATGTACCAAATTTCAGCCGGAAAAATTCTGGCATGAATTTTGAAGAAAAAATGAGGGAAGTCAACCCATGTTCTTAAATACAAGCAAGTATGTTACGCAATGACATTCTGTTTTAAACGCATCTGCTGAAGGGACATTTTTAATATTTGATACAATTAAAAACAAATTAAGAAATGGTATTGTAACATTAAATTATTGGTCTCATAATTTCACGCCTACAATTTTGGCGAATAATGTATATATTTACTGAACTTTAATTTTTGTTTATTTTTATTTCTATTATTTATATTTTATAAGCCGTTATTTTAATTAATTTGTTTTGAAAGATTTATACATTGAATTATATTGTTTTGTCTGCTCTTTATATTGATATACATTTTATTATTATACCCATAGAAAAATTACTTTCCTCAGGAAAGAAATTTTAGACAAATAAACCCGAATTTACTTCAAAAGAAATTTTGTTCTTTAGAAAAAAAATCTTTCAGTAATATATTTGTGTTAAATTTAATTTGTAAAGTGTATCACTGCAGGATTTTTTAACGAAATTTGGGACACCTTTTTGACTTATTAACATTCTTAAATTTTTTGGGGGTTTTTGAAAAAAGTCTAGACCAATTTAGGGATTTTTTTTAAGATTTGGGGGGAAGAATCAAAAATCACCACTGGTGTATTGAGAATGTGCAACATCTCCAGTGTTAGTGTCTTGTTGTAATTACTCTCACACTGTAACACACGCGCTCTCTCCAAATCTGGGTGGTGATGTTCTCCTGCACAGTGGGTTGATAATGCTGTTTTTTTTTGCATAGGACTCTGCAAACGGTGTTTCAGATCTGATTTGTGGCCTGATAATCGAGTTTTTAATTTATTTTTTGTAGTTCCTATGTAAACCTTGTCACACACGTCTTTTCGTTCCCATTGCACTTTATTTCGTATATTAAATTGGATTTATCCATGTCGTCAATTTTTGGTTTTAGATCAGTAAATAGTTTTTGTAGTGTATTATTAGTTTTCAGTTACTGTTGTCAATGAAATTGGCATTACTAAATATTTCGTGTAATTTTGGAATATACACGACCGATTTGTAAAAAAAAATGTTTGCTTCTATTTCGCTGGCTGTACTTTTCTGTTGTTGATCAGTTTATCAATGGTAGATAGAGGAAAGCTATTTTGCTATTTTGGAGTATTTCTTTAATTTTTTTATGTTCGGCTGGTGAAATTCTTGACTGCTTATGTTTAATACTCTGTTCATAAAATTTTGAGCAGTATTTTGTATAACTCTCCTGGGGTGGCTGGAGTAGAAATTTACGAATCTGCCGGAAGTAGTTGGCTTTTGGTCCCAGTCGGTTTTAATTTTGTTACCATCTCTGATAATTAAAATGTCTAGATAGGGAACTTGTCGACATTTTTCGTATTCCAATGTGAATTTTATGCTAGGGTTGAAGTTATTGAATATCGTCAAGAGGTTGTTTATTGCACTTGTTTTCACAATCCCAAAAAGGTCGTCAACATACTCAGTAAGAATCTTAAGCCTAATATCACAATTTTTCATACATCTATCCAATAGCTCTTCCATCACGATGTGGGCTACTATCGGAGATGCTGAATATCTCATAGGTAAACCTTTTCTTTGTTGATAAAAACTGGTTTTATATCTAAAATATCTATTGTCAATTATGCAGTATCTAATATCTTGAAGAATAGATTCTTCGGAATCTTAGTTATCTTCTGCAGCAAATGCCACTTTCCTTCTGTTATTTTTAGGGCTAATTCAACGGGTATACTCGAAAACAAAGATACAACGTCAAAAGATACAACGTCAAAAGATACAACGTCAAAAGATACAATCGTCTCTTCTTCGTCTATCGTGATGTCTTGTATCTTTGATTTGAATTGCATGGAATTTTTTAAGTTATATTTGGAATTTTCCGTTAGTCTATTTAAAATGGTAGTCAAGTGTTTACATAAATTGCTGGATGGTGAATTTATAGAAGAACATATGGAGCGAAGTGGGTAGTTCTGTTTGTGTATTTTTGGGATACCATATATCCTGGGTGCTATAGCAGCCTCGGTCTTCATTCTCCTTTTTTCCAATTCATCACGCTCACAAAAAATCGCTTCTGTAACATATACTCCCAAACATATTTTGCTTCAAGCATATACATTTTTGGGTATTGCCCAAACATTTATATGTTTGAGCTCTACCAATATATAATATGTTTGAAAGCATATTGGTCTAAACAACATATGTTTGGGTAGTCTAAGTTCCAAACATTTTGTATTTTTGCATCCAAATTCAATAATGTTGTCTTCCAAAAAACAATATGTTATTATGTGACCATATAATATGTTTGGAAGCATTCTGCACCCAAAAATATTATATGCTTAAAAAAATTCTCCCAAACAATATTGTGCTCAAAATTTTATTTATTTATTTATATATTTACAATCATAATGAATTATGAAAATAAACAGGTAATATAGGTGCTAACAACATAGGTTTTCGACCTGAATGCTCAAAATTTTGTTTCTGCCCAATTGTATATTCCCCGACATCTTTCTCACTTCCACGAGATTTTTTAGTTCTTAGCACCTTTTTCTGTAATACAAACATTGTAGAAGAAATTATTCAATTTTTTAATTTGTTTTTTTTTTTTTTTATTTTAATTTTACCTTTTGCCGGACGGGGATTCGAACAGCGGACCACACAGTTTGTAAGGATCAAAGAAGTAGCTGATCAATTGCCCAAGGAAAAATAAAATGTTAATTTTGTAATAACAAGCAACAACCACCAACTTAATTCAATATCGCTCCCTGTTAAATAGCGCTCCAAGCTACTAAACACATATATGTTTATAGGCTATTTCTAAATTAATATATGTTTGCATCCAAGCATATTATATTTACAAACATTTTATGTCCCAAACATAATATGTTCTAACATATTAACATATATGTCCCAAACATGTTATGCTAGTTTATGAACATTATATGCTTGCACTCAAAAATATTGTGTTTAAAAATTTGTGTTCCAAACATATAATGTTTATAGCCAAACATATGAAAAACAGTCTTTTTCATCCGTGTATACAATATTGTGTTTGAATAATACGTCGACAAGTTCGTTATTTATTATTTGCAGCTTGTTAGTGGGATCCCATTTTAATTTGCTGTACATCATTATGTCATTTACAATTTTCTCCATTCTCGTATCATACTCCAATTTTTCCATTCCTACGGTAACATTCCCTTTGACCGCTTCTAAAATGATTGTGTTCTTGTTGTGCTTTAGAAAACGTCGTGTGTGTTCCACTGTGCGTAGATAATATTTCTCTCTCTCTTTCTCTCTCTCTCTCTCTATTAAATGTTGTTTGATTGTGTGGCTTTCTTTCATAGTTGTGAATTTGTTTCTCGCGAGTTCTTATTCTTCTAAAACAAATTAAATAAGTAAATAGTCAATTTTGATTCTCAGTTTTGCTCTGGATGCAAATTACAGCGTCTTGAAATAAGCCGTAGTCAAAATGACGAAGGATGACGTTAGTGTACAAAAAATAAGGATGACTTTCCAGGGTTAAATGTATTGTGTATATACTAGAGGTCTGCATCGAATAACTTTTCACTACATGTATGCAATTCGCTGTCGAATATAGTACATACACTGTCTTTCTCTCAGACCGCAAGTAGTGAAGTGAAGAGAACACTTGCTTGTCAAATACCACCAAGTACTTATCCGAAACAATATGTGTTCCGAAAAAAAGGAACAATAAAAATGTAAGTACTTGAGAAAAAGTACAACATTGATTCTCTTCACTTCACATGGTACCACAAGTATTTCTCAGTTATGTGCGAAGCAAAACTTTCCATTATTATTAATCATAGATATGTATGTATGTCACATATTTCATATATTTAAGTATGTCACACACTTACCTTAACGTTTGGCGTTCTTTATAACAGACCGAAAACATATAGTATGGAGAGTAATTGTTTTCTTATATTTCTGAAACTGCACGTGGTACATGGAGTACTCTATGAAGTTTTGTTCTCGCAACATACTCGACGTGATCACTCTGAGTACACTTCAATAAGAGAGAAAGAGGAATATGTGTTTGTTGGTAGTGAAGACATCAGAGTAGCAACAAGAAGTTACTCGTGGCTTTTGGTGTTCATTAAAATGTGTACCAATTGTTTTGCGACTCTCTCAAATAGATGTACTCATTTAGCAAGTACACGTGTACTCTGCATTTACAAAAGGAATTGTGCAGACCTCTAGTATATACATATTTTCTTTTCTATTTGTATACGCAGAAAAATTTTCCCGATGAAGTCTTTCAATGAAAAGACGAAATATTGAATAAATAAAAATTAATCATACAGACCTCGAGCTCGTTTTTATCAACAACTATCAATTGGAAAATCTATACACAGGTCGAATATAATAAAAACATCCATAATATTTAATAAATAAGTTATTTCTTAATTGACATTGCAAATGGCGCCATGCTCTAAACGTCAGTTTTTCTACTCGAAAAAAAAAAACAAAGTACCACAAATGGAAAGAATTTCGCCAGTTTTTCGCATTTTTTGGTTTTGTATGGAGTTTCAACGCGAAAATCGAACAGAGTACCGGCCTTAACACAGCGGGAGAATTAAAAGAGAGCAATTTCTGTGAAACAGCTTGTATGTTATTTCGGAAAACTGTTTTATGATAAGGCCAAACATTTGATATGCTTGAGTCTAAATATTACTTAATTTGAATATTAGAATGAGTATTCGGAGTAAAGAGAATAGACATTCGGAAACAAGAGAATAGACATTTGAAAAAAAAAACAGCATGTGTTTTCCGACTTGAGAGCAGCATTATATGTATGTGTGGACATGTGTTTTGTTTATCATTTTGGCATTATGGTCACAATTTTTTCTTGGTTCGTTAAAAGAAATTGCAACGTACGAGGAGTAAGTCAAAATATTCAGGCAAAGCACGCAGAGAAGAAACATGATTGTCACAATCATATTGGAAGAGCAAAATAATACGATAGGAGCTATTTTTGCGGCGACCATATAACATTTTCACCTGCAACCATGTTGGCTCAGTGAACATGGTTCTAAGAAAAATACAATTGTCCTCATCTAAAGTGTTATTATATTGATAAAAAGAATTTTGTTTCCATTAAAAGACAATAGTCACAATCTAAAATGTTATGTTATTCGTCAAAAATGTTTTTCTTCAACTTAAAAGAACATGGTCACAACCTAAAATGTTTTGATTTTTATGAAAAAACTTTTTTCGTCGTCGAAAAAAGGACGCCACTTGAGAAAAGAAAACACAAAATCAACTTTATTTATTTGTTTTTATTTATTTATAAACTAATTCATTGTTTATTTGTATTTATAAAGTCGTGCAAGCAAACATCACATATTTTTACACACTCTATTTTGGTTTAATTTCAACAATAACATAAGTAATCATTCCATATTTACTTCGTGCTCATCAAAATAAATGATACCATATAACAAAATGCAGAACAAAAACCAGGTACATTTTTTTCAATTACACTTTCCTTTCTTGTATTCACCAGGGCTGTGGAGGTCGGAGTCGGAGTCTTGGAGTCGGAGTCTGAAGATTTTGCTGGAGTCGGAGTCGGAGTCGTAAAAATTTTGCTCGACTTCGACTCCGGCTAAACCAAATTTTTTAAAACACTTCACATTTTTGTAACTAAGCAAGTTTTTACACAAATTAGTTTCCATTGCGTTATTCATTCGATCAATGTACAGCATGATTGTAAATGAAAATCAACTTCCAATTATGGCTATCTTTTTATGTTTCCTAGAATGTTTGACTAGCAGATGGGCTGGATCGATCCATTTTAATGCCCATATCAATTTATTTGAAATGTTTCGAACAATCGATATTATTTTTATTTTATTTTAAGGCAATATACATATGTGGAATATTGGCAGAAAATTTTTTCAAAGTTGTTTTTATAGAAAATTTTGTCAAAATGTTATTTCTATAAAAAGTTTTGTCAAAATTTTATTTCTATAGCAAATTTTGTCAAAATTTTAATTCTATAAAAATTTTATTCAAAATTTTATTACTATAGAAATATTTTTTTCTATAGAAAATTTAGTCAAAATTTTATTTCTATAGAAAATTGAGTCAAAATTTAGTTTCTATAGAATATTTTGCAAAATTTTATTTCTATAGAAAATTTTGCAAAATTTTGTTTGTTACACAATTTTTTTTTTAAATTTTATTTCTATTGATAATTTTATTTCTATAAAAATTTAAGTCAAAATTGTATTTCTATAGAAAATTTTGCCTAAATTTTATAGTAATAGATTTTTTTATTAGAAAATTTGGTCAAAATTTTATTTCTACAGAAAATTTGGTCAACATTTTATTTCTATAGGAAATTTTGTCAAAATTTTATTTCTATAGAAAATTTAGTCAACATTTTGTTTGTGTAGAATATTTTGCAGAATTTTATTTACTACACAAAAATTTTTCTAAAATTGTATTTTTATTGATAATTTTTTCAAAATTTTATTTCTATAAGAAAAAATTGTCAAATTTTATTTCTATAGCAAATTTTCTCAATTTTTTTTTTCTTACTGATGCTCACTGATACTCACTGCTATAAAAAATGTATTCAAAATTTTATTAATATAGAAATATTTTTTCTATACAAAATTTAGTCAAAATTTTACTTCTATAGAAAATTTAGTCAAAATGTTGTTTATATAGAATATTTTGCAAAATTTTATTTCTATAGAAAATTTTGCAAAATTTTGTTTGCTACACAATTTTTTTTAAATTGTATTTCTATTGATAATTTTTTCAAACTTTTTTTTTCTATAAAAAATTTTGCCAAATTTTATTCAAAATTGTATTTCTATATATTTGGTCAAAATTTGATTTCTATAGAAAATGTTGCCAAATTTTTAGTTTGTATAGAAAATTTAGTCAACATTTTGTTACTGTAGAAAATTTTCCAAAATTTTATTTTTATATAAAATTTTGCAAAATTTTATTTACTAGACAAAAATTTTTCCAAAATTGTATTCAGTGAGCATACAATTTTGGAAAAATTGCTGCTAAGTCGAAAACTTCTAGAAATGACTCAAATTTTCAAATTTTTCAATGAATGAATCATAAATGCATTTTTGCGAAATTGTCTAAACAATTATAAATATTTCCCAAATATTGCCCGAGTTTTGTAGAAGTCTGATTTGAGATTTTATCAAAATGTAGATCTAAATACAAAGTTGTGCAGAGTATATTATAATCGGCCCGCCCGACTTTAGACTTTCCTTGCATTTTTATTTTTCGTTAAAATTGTGTTACGTCCCATAACGTTAGATTTAAATTTTAAGTACATAGATTTTGTAGAAGTATATACAATTTTGTCTAAATCGATTCAGATTCAAATTCATGCATATGGAAATATAAACCTTTATATAGCTCGCAACAAATTTAAAGGATTTGAAATAGTATCAATAATTTTGGTCCACAAATACATATACTGTTGGTATATTCTCATATTATGATGGGTATTTATATCATTATTTTATTTTTTAAACTTTGGCATAAATTTGAAATATAGAATTCAATTGGCATCTAATGTGAAATTAAGATCTTTTTTGGCACACATAAATAAACACGATACTTTATATCGTCCACTTACGGTACCCCCACAATAGAACTACAAATTAGTGGTATTAAAATGAGATTTAGTTATATTACCCGGAGTCGGAGTCGAGCTGATGAAAAATGCTGGAGTCGGAGTCGAGCAAAATTGGCTCGACTCCACAGCCCTGGTATTCACCACCACGTGCCACTTCCAAATGAATATATATTAACACAAAACACCATAATTCCGTATTCTCCGTCCATTCCAAGAAACAATCAACACACGACTGACGTGCAAAATGAAAATCGTGTGTACCTGCTCATGTTTTTATAAAATTCTTTTCGCTGCAAAAAAATTAAAAAAATTAAATGGTCACGAAAGCAATGTACATGGTCTTTATGGCCATGTAATGGTTCTAGACATGTCTATGCGTAACCTATAAAAATACTTTTCTCTCTGCAAAAAAGTAAAAAAAAAATGAATGCTCAGGTACATGATTGCCCTGGCCATATAATGGTCTCAAATTCTATCATTTATATAATAGAACACGTTTGCGGCATTTGAGGACCATTTAAATGCTTATTGCCAACCAGCGTTGCCAATTTAGCTTTTTTCCCGCTAGATTTGGCTTTTTTTGAAGACGTTTAGCGGGAAAAAATGCATTTAGCTTTTAGCTTTTTTTCTGGCTTTTTTTCATGACCCTTTTAGCTATTTTTGGCTTTTTTTATTTTCGACATGTTTCTATTGAAATATGGATAAATCGGCGTTTTTATCTAAGCCTTGCTGCAAGTATAAGGGTTTCCACATATTTCAAAGCTCAGTTGAAACATTAATAATGAGTCCAGCCATTATGCGGGCATTTTTGTAGCAAATACACCTTGTTGTAAAGTTTTTTCATTATATACATAAAAGTTATCGTAAACTTTAAATCTACTATTACCATACAAATTTGTTAGATAAACTGTCAGTAAATTATTGGGAATATTATCATTTGACTCGTTTATCCTTTTTTTGTTATTATAATATTCTAAAGTTATTACGATATTACTAAATTAAAATAGTAGATGTGAATAGCTTTGTGCACTGAAAAAATATTGTCGTCTCCTTAAAATACGAACGCGAATTTTGGTTGTAATAGCATTTGTGAATTTCTTTTATATAAACTGTTTTCCTTGTCCAAAAGACGATAAAGTCGTTTTGTCCTTATAATTAAGTGATTCAACTTAAAAATGGGTATGTTTTCATGAAAGAAGGAAGAATTAATGAAATAGTCTTTAAATGTGAGGAGTTTTTGCATCTTAACCACAAACCAAAATAGCGTTCAAAAATAGAAGATGTTTTTCAACACTTTATTTTAAAAACGTATATATACAATAATTTCTACTTGAAGTCGAGTCTGAATTTGGAAATTTAAGTTGGCGTTAGCACGTTTTTAAAGCAAAAGGAAAATGTTTTTACTGGGAAATGTAAACTATAGGAATTTTCTACAATTTAAATAAAAGTAATGTATTTCGAATTTTTCACAATTGCAAAACCAAACTAAAATTTTATTTAAAAAAATGACAAATCATTTTTTTACCAAATCCAAAGCATGCTTAGATCATTTAATATTTAAAATAACGAGTAAATAAAATAGAGGTGTTGGGAAGGCAGCTCCCACAAAACGAAGGACTTCCAGTAAAAAATTTGTGATGGTAATCAAAATGTATCGAATACGCAAACAGAGCTAATATGCCTTAGATATTGTTACAGTCTCACAGAAGTGGAATTAAAATGAAAATAATATGCATTGTAAGTGAAATAAAGCCTTTAAGTTTGTTAAATTTCAATCAAAAATGTGACTTTTGATACAAAAAAATTTAGCTTTTTTTCTAGCTATTTTTTAGAATTTTTTAGCTTTTTTTAGCTATTTTTTTGGGCAAATCTAGCGGTTTTTGGTGAAACAATTCTGGCAACGCTGTTGCCAACATATATTTTTCTCCGCTCGAAAATTATTTTTACAAAGACAAAATACATGGTTTTCGCGACAATTACATAATCTAGATAAGCATTAAATGGATGCGGCAACCATGTCCAAACATGTTTTTTCTGTGCGTGAGGAAAGTAAAAAAACGGTAGAAGATATACAAAAATTACAAAGGGATCTTCATAAAATAACGAAAGAGCACTACACACTTTTTAGAGTTGGGGCAGTAAAATGAAAAAAGGAGGAAATACATAAAAATTAAACAGTGTTTGGATAATCTACCAAACTAGATGAGTATACACGCAGAGAAGGAATATGATCGCCTCAAACATGTTTCAAGAGCAAAATGTTATTTTTGTATGGTGACAGGGTAGAGCGATAATTCCAACTTAATACCGGCCTTAAAGGTAAAAATGAAATTAAGTACAAAACACGATAAGTTTTAAATGCATTTAAAATTGTGTTAAATGCTAGTAGAAACTGTTCACGCGAAAATAAATTTATGTGTATATTATAAAATTATTTATGTATTTAAAGTTTTTGAATTCCTTCCACAATTTCAAACGTTTTTACTAAAAACAGTTTTAATAATAAATTAATGATTTTTTCAAGCTCGAGGACTTTTTTGAATATTTTATTTATTTTCCCAATATTTCGCGATTGTCATATAATCGCTTCTTCAGGGGATTTACAAAAGATTTTAAGAAATTACATTTCATAAATATTACAGTATTAAAAAAATTATAAAATTTTAAATAAGTCTATAAATTATTTTCTTTTAGTCAATAATTGTCATAAGTCTAATAAATTAATGTTATTTTATAAATATCGGACGGATATATTTACATCACATTTTACAAGTACCAGGCGAACAGAAAATTAAACAGTAATACCACAAATGACCTACATGCATAATATATTACTGTATACTGCCGAAACATTAATATGTTTGTTGTTGTTTTTTATTTCAGCTTAAAACCATACATTGACTAAACTACAATTGTAGCTTAACCAACAGAGGAATGTGGTAATTCCGAAACGTGCGTCCATCCAACCATCTTGCAGTCTATAGGGCTTTGCCCAAATAAATTTGACAAACATTCTTTTCCGCTGTTGGTTAAGCTACAATTGTAGTTTAGTCAATGTATGGTTTTAAGCTGAAATAAAAAACAACAACAATGCTTAAAGAACAAAACCAACAATAACAAAACAAAACAAATGGAAAAAGAAGAGGAGGCACGCTCAAAATAAACCCAGCCATGTGAATTCAAATCGATGATTTGACAGTGGCATAGGAAAAGAGATATGTTTGTTTCGAATTTATTTCGGCATAAGCCGGCTATCAATGTAAAACCTTTTTTCGGAGGGTTCAAGTGTGGTTTTTGTTGGGTTTAATAAACTGCCTGAATTTATTCTGATAATTGGTTGATAGTTTTGCTGCAAGTAGAGGATGCTGATGAGGAATGTGGTAATTCCGAAACGTGCGTCCATCCAACCATCTTGCAGTCTATAGGGCTTTGCCCAAATAAATTTGACAAACATTCTTTTCCTCTGTTGGTTAAGCTACAATTGTAGTTTAGTCAATGTATGGTTTTAAGCTGAAATAAAAAACAACAACAATGCTTAAAGAACAAAACCAACAATAACAAAACAAAACAAATGGATTAATATGTTTGTTTTATGTGAACATATTATATGTTTGGAACCATTTTGAGCCCAAAAATATTATATGCTTGGAAGAATTTTCCCCAATGAAGATTGTGCTCATTTCCTCACATAATTTTCAGGCCCACGAAATTTTTTAATTCTTGACACCTTATTATTATTCAATTTTATATATATTTTTTTAAATTTTACCTTTCGCCTGGACAGAGAATCGAACCGAGGACCATACAGTTTGTAAGCCAACACACTATCCACTGCATAGATAAAGGGTGATACGGTCAAAATTTGGTCAAGGGAAAACGCGTGTAAATCGGTGAAATCGTTTATTTAAAAAATCAAATTAAATTTCTTTTTCAAGTTCAATTAGTATAAAATTCAGGAAAAATATTCAGTTAGGCTTTCGCTTTTCCAAATCCGAATTGCCGGGCCTCACGCTTGACACCTGCCATCAGATTTTGTACAGCCACCTTGTCCACCTTCTTCGCCGCAGAAAGCCAGTTTGCCTTGAACTGCTGCTCGTCCTTTTTCGTCTTCTTTATGTTCCGCTTGACATTAGCCCAGTATTTCTCCATTGGGCGGAGCTCTGGCGTGTTGGGGGGTTCTTGTCCTTGGGAACCACCTGCACGTTGTTGGCGGCGTACCACTCCATGGCCTTTTTACCGTAATGGCAAGATGCCAAATCCGGCCAACACAGTACGGAACAATCGTGTTTCTTCAGGAAAGGCAGCAGACGTTTATTCAAACACTCTTTCACGTAAATTTCTTGGTTGACAGTCCCGGAAGCTATGAAAATGCTGCTTTTCAAGCCACAGGTACAGATGGCTTGCCAAACCAGATATTTCTTTGCGAACTTTGACAGTTTTATGTGCTTGAAAATATCTGCTACCTTTCCCATTCCTTTTGCCGTATAAAACTCCTGTCCCGGAAGCTGCTTGTAGTCGGATTTGACGTAGGTTTCGTCGTCCGTTACCACGCAGTCAAACTTCGTCAACATCGTCGTGTACAGCCTTCGGGATCGCGCTTTGGCCGTCGTATTTTGTTTATCATCGCGATTTGGAGTCACTACCTTCTTGTAAGTCGATAGTCCGGCTCGTTTTTTGGCTCGATGCACGGTTGTAGACGATACACTCAGCTTATTTTCGGCATCTCAGAGAGAGAGAGAGAGGCTACGGCTTCGCTTGAAACTACCGGCAACTCTCTTTGTCGTCTCAGCGGCTTCCGGTTTTCGATTTCCCCCCGATCCAGACTTCCTGGCTGTCGACAAACGTTCCCCAAGGTTAGGTTAAAGTGGCAGCCCGATTAAAATTCAGGCTCACTTAGACTATTCAGTCCATTGTGATACCACATTAACTAAAAGTACCTATTACGTATGGGCACTTCTAGTATTAACCGTTGAACCTTCTCGATTATTTTCTTCTGATAAACCAACCAGATTGTTCCAAAAACATTAGCAGACTGCTTAAGTTAACGTTTTCCAGGTCCGTCAGTAATATGAAGCTATATGCCCCTAAAATTTGCTTACGCCTTACACAAAATGCAGGACACTCACACAAGAGGTGTTTTATTGATTCCTTTTCCTCCGCATCATGACAGCTCATACAATAGTCATTATACTTCGCACCTATAGTTTTTGCAAAATCGCCTATCAGGCAGCGAACCGTTATAGCAGATATCAGGAGTGATATCTGGCGTCTCGAGAACAGTAGCATATCTAGTGTGCGGTTTAAGTTTAAATGGGGCCATATTTGCTTGGTGTCGTTACAACCCTTACAATTCTCCCATCGAACATTTGCCATCATGACAGCCTTCTCACGCAGTAAGAGCTTGCAGGTAGCCAGAGGCACACCAACAGATTCTAGTTCCCCTGGAATATGTAAGGTAGTTCCTAGCCTTGCTAGCTCATCTGCTTCGTAGTTCCCCGGTATGTTCCTGTGGCCAGGCACCGTGCAAAATGAAAATCGTGTGTACCTACTCATGTTTTTATAAAATTCTTTTTGCTGCAAAAAAATTAAAAAAATTAAATGGTCACGAAAACAATGTACATGGTCTTTATGGCCATGTAATGGTTCTAAACATGTCTATGCGTAACCTATAAAAATACTTTTCGCTCTGCAAAAAAGTAAAAAAAAAATTGAATGCTCAGGTACATGATTGTCCTGGTCATATAATGGTCTCAAATTCTATCATTTATATAATAGAACATGTTTGCGGCATTTGAGGAAAATTTAAATGCTTATTGCCAACATATATTTTTCTCCGCTCGAAAATTATTTTTACAAAGACAAAATACATGGTTTTCGCGACAATTACATAATCTAGATAAGCATTAAATGGATGCGGCAACCATGTCCAAACATGTTTTTTCTGTGCGTGAGGAAAGTAAAAAAACGGTAGAAAATATACAAAAATTACAAAGGGATCTTCATAAAATAACGAAAGGGCACTACACACTTTTTAGAGTTGGGGCAGTAAAATGAAAAAAGGAGGAAATACATAAAAATTAAACAGTGTTTGGATAATCTACCAAACTAGATGAGTATACACGCAGAGAAGGAATATGATCGCCTCAAACATGTTTCAAGAGCAAAATGTTATTTTTGTATGGTGACAGGGTAGAGCGATAATTCCAACTTAATACCGGCCTTAAAGGTAAAAATGAAATTAAGTACAAAACACGATAAGTTTTAAATGCATTTAAAATTGTGTTAAATGCTAGTAGAAACTGTTCACGCCAAAATAAATTTATGTGTATATTATAAAATTATTTATGTATTTAAAGTTTTTGAATTCCTTCCACAATTTCAAACGTTTTTACTAAAAACAGTTTTAATAATAAATTAATGATTTTTTCAAGCTCGAGGTATTTTTTGAATATTTTATTTATTTTCCCAATATTTCGCGATTGTCATATAATCGCTTCTTCAGGGGATTTACAAAAGATTTTAAGAAATTACATTTCATAAATATTACAGTATTAAAAAAATTATAAAATTTTAAATAAGTCTATAAATTATTTTCTTTTAGTCAATAATTGTCATAAGTCTAATAAATTAATGTTATTTTATAAATATCGGACGGATATATTTACATCACATTTTACAAGTACCAGGCGAATAGAAAATTAAACAGTAATACCACAAATGACCTACATGCATAATATATTATTGTATACTGCCGAAACATTAATATGTTTGTTTTATGTGAACATATTATATGTTTGGAAACATTTTGAGCCCAAAAATATTATATGCTTGGAAGAATTTTCCCCAATGAAGATTGTGCTCATTTCCTCACATAATTTTCACGCCCACGAAATCTTTTAATTCTTGACACCTTATTATTATTCAATTTTATATTTTTTTTTTTTAAATTTTACCTTTCGCCTGGACAGAGAATCGAACCGAGGACCATACAGTTTGTAAGCCAACACACTATCCACTGCATAGATAAAGGGTGATACGGTCAAAATTTGGTCAAGGGAAAACGCGTGTAAATCGGTGAAATCGTTTATTTAAAAAATCAAATTAAATTTCTTTTTCAAGTTCAATTAGTATAAAATTCAGGAAAAATATTCAGTTAGGCTTTCGCTTTTCCAAATCCGAATTGCCGGGCCTCACGCTTGACACCTGCCATCAGATTTTGTACAGCCACCTTGTCCACCTTCTTCGCCGCAGAAAGCCAGTTTGCCTTGAACTGCTGCTCGTCCTTTTTCGTCTTCTTTATGTTCCGCTTGACATTAGCCCAGTATTTCTCCATTGGGCGGAGCTCTGGCGTGTTGGGGGGTTCTTGTCCTTGGGAACCACCTGCACGTTGTTGGCGGCGTACCACTCCATGGCCTTTTTACCGTAATGGCAAGATGCCAAATCCGGCCAACACAGTACGGAACAATCGTGTTTCTTCAGGAAAGGCAGCAGACGTTTATTCAAACACTCTTTCACGTAAATTTCTTGGTTGACAGTCCCGGAAGCTATGAAAATGCTGCTTTTCAAGCCACAGGTACAGATGGCTTGCCAAACCAGATATTTCTTTGCGAACTTTGACAGTTTTATGTGCTTGAAAATATCTGCTACCTTTCCCATTCCTTTTGCCGTATAAAACTCCTGTCCCGGAAGCTGCTTGTAGTCGGATTTGACGTAGGTTTCGTCGTCCATTACCACGCAGTCAAACTTCGTCAACATCGTCGTGTACAGCCTTCGGGATCGCGCTTTGGCCGTCGTATTTTGTTTATCATCGCGATTTGGAGTCACTACCTTCTTGTAAGTCGATAGTCCGGCTCGTTTTTTGGCTCGATGCACGGTTGCTTATTTGCGGCATCTCAGAGAGAGAGATTAGGGCTTCGCTTGAAACTACCGGCAACTCTCTTTGTCGTCTCAGCGGCTTCCGGTTTTCGATTTCCCCCCGATCCAGACTTCCTGGCTGTCGACAAACGTTCCCCAAGGTAAGGTTACAGTGGCAGCCTGATTAAGATTCAGGCTCACTTAGACTATTCAGTCCATTGTGATACCACATTAACTAAAAGTACCTATTACATATGGGCACTTCTAGTATTAACCGTTGAACCTTCTCGATTATTTTCTTCTGATGAACCAACCAGATTGTACCAAAAACATTAGCAGACTGCTTAAGTTAACGTTTTCCAGGTCCGTCAGTAATCTGAAGCTATATGCCCCTAAAATTTGCTTACGCCTTACACAAAATGCAGGACACTCACACAAGAGGTGTTTTATTGATTCCTTTTCCTCCGCATCATGACAGCTCATACAATAGTCATTATACTTCGCACCAATAGTTTTTGCAAAATCGCCTATCAGGCAGCGAACCGTTATAGCAGATATCAGGAGTGATATCTGGCGTCTCGAGAACACTAGCATATCTAGTGTGCGGTTTAAGTTTAAATGGGGCCATATTTGCTTGGTGTCGTTACAACCCTTACAATTCTCCCATCGAACATTTGCCATCATGACAGCCTTCTCACGCAGTAAGAGCTTGCAGGTAGCCAGAGGCACACCAACAGATTCTAGTTCCCCTGGAATATGTAAGGTAGTTCCTAGCCTTGCTAGCTCATCTGCTTCGTAGTTCCCCGGTATGTTCCTGTGGCCAGGCACCCATATTAGGTAAATTTTGTACTGCTCAGCCATCTCATTGAGAGATTTGCGGCAGTCGATGGCCGTTTTCGAATTGAGGAACACAGAGCCCAAGGATTTTATTGCAGGTTGACTGTCTGAGTATATATTAATGCCAATATTGCTTGGAGCATTACTTCTCAGCCAATTCACCACTTCTCTTATTGCTAATATTTCAGCCTGAAAAACACTACAGTGATCAGGTAATCTTTTCGCTATTCGAAGTTCCAGATCTTTAAAATATACTCCGAAACCCACTTGGCCATCCAATTTGGAGCCATCAGTGTAGAAATCTATATATCTTTTATTCCCCGGGGTCCATGTACACCACGCCTCACTGTTGGGAATTAGAGTTTCAAACTTTTTGTCGAAAAGTGGTTTCGCCAGAGAGTAATCCACTGCGTTAGGCACATCTGGCATTATTTTGAGGACCGAACTGTGACCGTAATTTTTTTCCGACCACGGCGATAGCTCGCGCAACCGCACAGCTGTTGTTGCAGCTGACTGTTTGGCCAAAATGTCTAAAGGCAATAGATGCAGTATGACATTAAGGGAGTTTGTTCCTGTCTTGCTGAATGCACCTGAGATACACAAGCACGCCATACGCTGAACTTTGTCTAAACTTGTCGGCTGGTGAAGTGCCGGCCACCAGACTACAACACCATATAGCATTATAGGTGTAACCACTGCCGTGTATAGCCAATGTACAACTTTTGGTTTTAGTCCCCTCTTTTTCCCTATTGCCTTTTTGCACGAGTATAAAGCTACCGTTGCTTTACTCGCCCTTTCTTCAATATTAAGCTTAAAGTTCAGCTTCCTGTCCAAAATAACGCCAAGGTATTTTGCATACTCCCTAAAGGGAATTTTAATACCCCCTAAGGAAATGGGCCTAACCGTGGGAGTTTTGCGATCTTTGCAGTACATGACTAGTTCTGTCTTTGCAGGATTTACCCCAAGACCATTATCTTTCGCCCATTTCTTAGTCATCCGGAGGGCTCTCTGTATAATATCTCTAACTGTTGATGGGAATTTTCCCCTGACTGCTAGCGCCACATCATCTGCGTATGCCACCACTTTTATCCTTTCTTTTTCTAGGGAAACCAGAAGGTCGTTGATAGCAACATTCCAAAGAAGAGGTGATAGAACTCCTCCTTGAGGAGTGCCTCTGTTGACATACCTTTGTATGTTTGCTTGTCCTAGTGTGGATGAAATGCGTCTCTTCCTTAGAAGTTCGTCTAACAGCCTAAGTATACCTGGATCAACATTCAGAGTTGTCGGTCCTAATAATATCGAGCTCGGATGGCCGTTATTGAACGCCCCTTCGATGTCTAGAAATGCCACGATTGTGTATTCTTTGACAGATAGTGAGCTTTCAATAAAGCTGGCTAGTTCATGTAATGCGGTCTCAGTAGACCTGCCTTTCGAGTATGCATGTTGTCGTTTCGAGAGCAAACTTGAATCGACGCTAGTTCTACGATAAATATCTATCATCCTCTCCAGAGTCTTAAGTAGGAATGATGATAAGCTGATTGGTCGGAAATGCTTCGCATTCGAGTGAGAGGCTTTTCCCGCTTTAGGTATGAAAACGACTTTTGATTCTCTCCACTTTCGTGGAATATATGCTAAGTTGATACATCCTATATATATCGCCGACAACCAGGGGATAATTCTGTCAGCCACCGCTTTTAACTCCGCCGGAGTAATTCCATCAGGTCCGGGGGATTTGAATGATCCAAAGCTATTTAACGCCCATTTTATTCTAGATTCTGATACAATTTCCTCGATAGCAAACGACCGCTGAGCCACTGTGGCACCGCCAGTGCATGGTTCAACCGTCTGATTTCCGGGAAAATGTGTGTCGAATAGTACCTCCAGCGTCTCCTCACTGGACGTTGTCCAATTGCCCTCCGATGTTTTAATGAAACCTGGAGCGGAGCTCGTGGATGCTAGCACCTTCCGTAGTCTGGAAGCCTCGGACGTATTCTCAATGCTGCTGCAGTAAACATTCCAAGAGTTATGCTGAGCCTTTCTCAGTTCTCGCTTGTATCCTCTCAGATTCTTCTTGTAAGCGTCCCAATCCACAGGAGCTCTGGTGGACTTTGCTTTGTTAACCCTAGACCACCATGGTGGTCGATTTTTCCCCCTTGGCTTCCCTTAAGGCATGCAGCTTTCAGTGAAATGTTGAAGGCCTTAGTAATCCTCTCCACTGCGTGTTCGATAACTTGCACAGTGCTCATATTTGTCTCTGGTATTTCCGGTATCATCATATGGAACGATTCCCTATACCTATTCCAGTCAGCTTTCCTAACATTTGGCGGAAATATGGTCTTGGTGGTATGAACATCAAATTTGAAACTGATGTAGCGATGATCTGAGAAGCTGTGTTCACTTAAAACATGCCACTCAGATATCATTTCATTCAGTTCTTGCGAGGCCAAGGTGATGTCCAAAACCTCTTGCCTGTTTTTATTTGAAGGTATCCGTCAACTCCTCTTGGACTACTTATAAATAAAGAGGAACTAAACTTTGTTTTTATACATTTATTTTACTGTATAATTTTTCACTATTTCCGCCTTTTTTCATTTTACTGTCCATACTCTAAAAAGAGTATAGCGCCCTTTCGTCATTTGTATGAAGATCCCTTTGTAATTTTTGTATATTTTCCACCGTTTTTTTCTTTTTTTTTAATTTCCTTTGCCTGAATATTTGAACTTACTCCTCGTACGTTCCGATTTCTTTTAACGAACCAAGAAAAACATTGTGACCATAATGCCAAAATGATAAACAAAACACATGTCCACACATATATAAAATGCAGCTCTCAAGGCGGAAAACACATGCTGTTTTTGTCAAATGTCTATTTTCTTGGTTCCGAATGTCTATTCTCTTTACTCCGAATACTCATTTTAATATTCAAATTAAATAATAATAAATAATAATAAAAATAATCATGCTTAAGTCTAAGCACATCAAATTTTTGGCGTTATCATAAAACAGTTTTCCGAAACAACATACAAGCGTTTCATAGAAATTGCTCTCTTTTCATTCTCTCGCTGTGTAATTTTGATATCTTTCGTCAACCTTCCCGGTTTTAATCTCTATTTCTTTCTCTATACTCTCTCTCTCTCTCTCTCTCTCTCTCTCTCTGTCGCTCTCTGAATAAAAATTCACAACATATATATGTTTACTCGAAATTTGTAAATTTATATATGTTTACATTCACACATAGTATTTTTATGAAACATTCATGCCACAAACATAATATATTCTAACATATTAACACATGTGTCCCAAACATTTAGTGTTAGTTTAGGAACATTATATATTTGCACTTAAATATATTCTGTTTAAAAATTGTGCTCGAAACACATTTTTTTTTATATCGGAACATATGAAAAACATATTTTTCTAACAGTGTGAATGTAAATCTTTAATAACCCATATTTCGAAGTTTCATTATAAAAATTTAATATAGTATAAATTTAATATAGTGTAAATTAAAAAAAAATGGTTCGGTCGGAGCAGGGATTGAACCAACGAGCCTTTCCATGTAATGCAGACATGCTAACTACTGCTCCACGTGGCCAACGAATGTATGTTTCTGTTAAATAATGTTATGTTTACATGGGCTCGTTTGCAAACTATGCTATATAAATGTAACTTATAACGATAATTGTCTACTGGTGACTATAACAACTACGTAGCCCAGTGGATAGTGTGTTGGCTTACAAACGAAACGAGGACCATCGTTTCGATTCTCCGTCCAGGCGAAAGGTATTTAAAAAATTAAATAATTTCATCAACATTATGTTATTTGTATTACAGAAAAAGGATCCAAGAACTAAAAAATATCGTTTAAGTGAAAATTATGTGAGGGAATGAGCACAATCTTCTTTGGGGAAAATTCATTCAAGCATATAATATTTTTGTGCTCAAAATAATTCAAAACATATAATATGTTCATTCACATAAAACAAACATATTAATGTTTCGGGAGTATCCAATATATGTTTGGAAGATATGTTGGAGAAGCGATTTATTTTTGAGGGTGTGACACACGCACAGAAAAAAACTTGTTTGGACATGGACATTTAATGCTTATCTTGTTATTAATTTTGTCTTTGTAAAAATAATTTCGAGCAGAGAAAAATGTACGCTGGCAAAAAGCATTTAAATGGTTCTCAAATGCCGCAAACATGTTCTATTATTTAAATTATAGAATTTGAGACCATTACATGGCCGGGAAAATCATGTACCTGATTCAAACTAAATTTCTTCTCTGCGTGCACACAGCGAAGCAGAGAAACAAAACAAAGCACTTTAGTCGGTCCCTTTCTTAAAATGCTATAACAAATACAACTTTTACAAATGAAAATAATGTGATTTTCAAATATTTCAAAAATTTTCACACGAATCGAAAGGATGCTTAACCCGCATCCTGAAAAAGGTCTGCGATTTTCGAATAAAAATAATTTTGAGTTGGAACTTAGTCTATAAGCCGGGTAAAAAAATCGTTTTAAACCATAACCTTTAGTCCAAAAAGGTAATCAAACAATGTTTGTTTTTTATAAATCTTTGTTTGGGAGGAAAAAATCATGTTTTCTTTCTATTGTCATTAGCAAGGGAAGGAAAAAATTTTATGTCATTTAACAGACAATTGCATTAGTTCGTTTCGTCTACTCTTCCACTCGTAAAGATTAACTTTAGGCTATTTTCGGATTTTATACACACAAAGAAAATTTCATTAAAATTGAGCTAACAACAGATTTTCATTAAGACAATGAAAAATTTCGTTAATAGTACGAAACTTTTCGCTGTTTAACAGAAAATTCATCGTAATAATGAAAATGCTCGTTGTATTAAAGAATTTATTTCGTTGGCTCAATTTTAATGACACATTTCGTTGATACAACGCAACTTTTCTATCAGTGTAACATCTGCAGAAACCCAACCCAGTGTAGAGTGTAGTAATTTGAATAATTGTACCTCCATCGTTTTGGATTATTTTTGTTCTTGCGCTTCCTAATCAATAAAAAATATTAATTCTTATTTCTTGTATTTTTTTCATTAAACGGCAGAAAGTTTCAGTGTACTTTTAGTGGAATAAGGAGCGCATATATCAATTTATGTAATGAAAACAGCAGCAATTTTATATCAACTCATAGTTGTGAATTTACATATGAACTACTACGGACTCGAGTTAGAGAACAGTAAAAATGGGAAAATTTTTTACATTCAAACAAAATAATATTGAGATATACAGGCGACTAGAAAAGGCAAAACAAAATCAAAACACAAAGACATCTCTAAGTACTGTTCACAACTGTAATGATAACATTTTAGTGATTGCGGAAAGTGCCAAGAATAGGAAACATGGATCCAACTAGCTTCAGTGGGGACAATTCCGGCACTCAAAATATTCTTTCCGAGAGTTCTTTACACACGTATCACTGCTACAACCAGCCACAGCTACTGTCTGGGATCACCACAAACAATTATGCCTTGTTTTCGAATACCTCAAAGAACCCTAGAGCTGTAGTTGAAAAGAATAACGAAAATACGTCGGAGTCTGCCTTAAAACATTCCGGTGACTTGCAGATATGCAACATCACCAACGTATCATCGGAATTAAATTGCTGTCAATCTATTGCATCCCCAAAAAATGAAGAGTGTCTTATATCGGGCGAAGTCAGTAACGTACCGTCCTACGCTACGTTAACACCGCTGACGCCTCTACCGCCCATATCAACAATGTCGGAAAAATTTTTATATGGAAATCATCTTAACGACACTTGTGTGGTAGATACTTCAAGTATAGAGAACATAAATAACGACATTATCGTTAGCCGGACCCGTAGTGATCCAGCGATAAGAAAAAATGCATATCTCTTAACGAAAACGGTGCACCATGCCATTTTCCAACCGCAAAAACAACAAGCTGAACGTAGCCACAGCTATGAGATTCATGGCAATACAGATAATTCCGAAAACTTTAGCGAATTAGTGAACTCCGAATTTTCCCCTCAGGAAAAGCTACGAAACCCCGCCACTGAAAAATCAATTATATCCGATACTCTGAGGATTTTGGAGTTGAATGAATTGGTGACGGTGCAATCCTGTAAAAACAAAAAATATGACAACACTTTCATTGAAAACAGTCCCGTCATTTCCGTTCCTTCATTTAACAAAATCGATGTTCGTGTTATGGATGATAAAATTTTCATTCCCGACAAAGGTCCCTGCTTCGGTGATGCAAAAAGTGAAGACAATTCCTACAATATCAAAAAGATTTCTAGCGATGACTGTACTAATGCAGCCCTTGCTCAGAAATACAATCTTGGGAAGAACAACAACGACCCCATGATGCCAATAGTAAACACAAAGGATGACACATTAACAATACCCAAACTGGAAGAGGAAATTTCGCTCAACTCAAGAAATCTGTCGTCGATTAATGAACCTAAGTTTGACCTAAGTGACCATGTGGTGGCATGCCCGTATTCGGAGCAACCCACGCAAAGCACCCCAAAAGAGCAACAACAATCGCAAGAGGACAACTACAAGATATTTTCACCGTGTAAGGAGAGTCGCAAAAAGCTGGAGTATTCGCAGCGTTCCGTGCAAAAAGGAAATTGTAATGTTAAGACTGAAGGAGTAAGGGTTTCCCTGACCTGTAGAAATGATGTGGATGAAATAGAAGAGATTAATACAAAGGATTTGGCGCAACGGATATCATCAGAACTCAAGCGCTACAGCATTCCCCAAGCAATATTTGCCCAAAGAGTTCTATGTCGATCGCAGGGCACGTTATCGGATCTTCTGCGCAATCCCAAGCCGTGGTCAAAGTTAAAATCTGGTCGTGAAACGTTCCGACGTATGTTAAAATGGCTTCAAGAACCCGAATTTCAACGGATGTCTGCCCTGCGAATAGCTGCTGCACAAGATCATAAGAGTGGCACTACTGTCAGCTCAATGCATGAGTGCAATGATATTGCAGGTAAGCAAACTCAAAGAACTCTATGATAACCCAAATACTGCACTTGCAAACAATCTAAGCAATTATCTAGGGTTAGCATAAAAGAGGCTCTACTCCTACCTTTTTCAAAAGCAGGGTTTGTTACTTTTTATTAATTTTTTGACAGGTTTTATTAAAGCTTTTTCCTTCTCCACTAAAATAACCATGTCATAAGCAAGTTGAATGTTGTCAAACACAAGTGGTTACTCCAACAATACTTAAGTTATTCACACTGTTAGAAAAATATGTTTTTCATATGTTCCGATATAAAAAAATGTGTTTCGGGCACAATTTTTAAACACAATATATTTAAGTGCAAACAAGTAATGTTCCTAAACTAACTCTAAATGTTTGGGACACATATGTTAGAATTTATTATGTTTGGGGCATGAATGTCTCATAAAAATAATATGTGTGAATGTAAACATATATAAATTTACAAATTTCGTGTAAACATATATATGTTGTGATATTTTATTCAGAGAGCGACAGAGAGAGAGAGAGAGAGTATAGAAAAAGAAATAGAGATGGAAACCGGGAGGGGTGACGAAGGATATCAACATAACACAGCGAGAGAATCAAAAGAGAGCAACTTCTGTCAAACCACTTGGATGTTGTTTCGGAAAACTGTTTTATAATAAGGCCAAAAATTTGATATGCTTAAGTCTAAATATTATTTAATTTGAATATTAGAATGAGTATTCGGAGTAAAGAGAATAGACATTTGAAAAAAACAGCATGTGTTTTCGCCTTGAGAGCAGCATTTTATGTATGTGTGGACATGTGTTTTGTTTATCATTTTGGCATTATGGGCACAATTTTTTTCTTGGTTCGTTAAAAGAAATCGGAACGTTCGAGGAGTAAGTCAAAATATTCAAACAAAGGAAATTAAAACGAAACGGTGGAAACTATACAAAAATTACAAAGGGATCTTCATAAAAACAACGAAAGGGCACTATACTCTTTTTAGAGTTGGGACAGTAAAATGAAAAAAGGAGGAAACAGAGAAAAATTAAACAGTAAAATGTATAAAAACAAAGTTTAGTTCCCCTTTATTAATAAGTAGTCCAAGAGGACTTGACGGACACCTTCAAATATAAAAGCGGGCATTAAGTTCGAGTTTTGCAGCTAAAACAATTGAAAAAGTTTATTTTCTTTAAAATGAATTATTAAAGAAAAGTAAAAGGCAAAACAGGGTCATTTTAGAGCGATAATGCCAACTTAATGTTTATACTCGACTCCACGTTCTTGAATTCCTTCAAACTTTTTTACCAAAAACAGCTTTTAGTTACAAAATTGTTACTTTTGCAATAAAAAAAATAATATTTTATCCAAAAGCTCAGCCCATTTCATTTATATCAAGCACTGTTTCTGACTGTAAATCTTTAATAACCCACATTTCGAAGTTTCATTATAAAAATTTAATATAGTAAAAAAAATGGTGTTCGGTCGGAGCAGGGATTGAACTCACGACCCTTTGCATGCAAGGCAGACATGCTAACCACTGCTCCACGTGGGTAACAAATGTATGTTTCTGTTAAATATTGTTATGTTTGCATGGGCTCGTGGGCGCTGCAAAATATGCTATATAAATTTAACTTATAACGAGAATTGTCTACTGGTGACTATAACAGCTACGTAGCCCACTGGATCATAGATAATATATGTAATAGATGACCCATCGCTCTCCGGCCTGAAAATGTTGAAGGAAACCAAATGAATTCTCTGACATTTCGTTCTGTGTTTTTCGTGAAGAGAAAATTTGCTCAAAATTAAATATTGTATTTTCGCGGTTTTGGTCGGAATTTTTTGTGCAAATATAAACTTTTGAATATTTAATTTAATTATAAATCAGCTGGTGTACCAAATATGTTCAAATTGTGGATAAAATAGGAAAATTGTAAAAACGTATCTCAAAGATAGTTTAGAATTCCCCCTATTTTCTTCGTTTATTCTTCATTTTGGGAACTGTGAAACCGCGTTTGACACCGATGGGTCATCTATTACTTGGACGTATTTCTTTCAATTTTGCATTTAGAAAACCTGAACACCCCTCATTTTGAAGGTGTGTGTGTGTGTAGAATGTTGCTCCTATTTTGATTTTGGAATTCACTCTTCAGTTGTCAAAATGCCGTCCAAGCAAGAAGAGCAGCGTATCAAAATTTTGCTCGCGCATCGCGAAAATCCGAGCTACTCGCACGCAAAGCTGGCAAAATCGCTAAAAGTTGTCAAATCAACCGTTACAAATGTAATTAAAGTGTTTGGGGAACGTTTGTCGACAGCCAGGAAGTCTGGATCGGGGGGAAATCGAAAACCGGAAGCCGCTGAGACGACAAAGAGAGTTGCCGGTAGTTTCAAGAGAAACCATAACCTCTCTCTCCGAGATGCCGCAAATAAGCTGAGTGTATCGTCAACAACCGTGCATCGAGCAAAAAAACGAGCCGGACTATCGACTTACAAGAAGGTAGTGACTCCAAATCGCGATGATAAACAAAATACGACGGCCAAAGCGCGATCCCGGAAGCTGTACACGACGATGCTGACGAAGTTTGACTGCGTGGTAATGGACGACGAAACCTACGTCAAAGCCGACTACAAGCAGCTTCCGGGACAGGAGTTTTATACGGCAAAAGGAAGGGGAAAGGTAGCAGATATTTTCAAGCACATAAAACTGTCAAAGTTCGCAAAGAAATATCTGGTTTGGCAAGCCATCTGTACCTGTGGCTTGAAAAGCAACATTTTCATAGCTTCCGGGACTGTCAACCAAGAAATTTACGTGAAAGAGTGTTTGAATAAACGTCTGCTGCCTTTCCTGAAGAAACAGGAGTGTTCCGTACTTTTTTGGCCGGATTTGGCATCTTGCCATTACGGTAAAAAGGCCATGAAGTGGTACGCCGCCAACAACGTGCAGGTGGTTCCCAAGGACAAGAACCCTCCCAACACGCCAGAGCTCCGCCCAATTGAGAAATACTGGGCTATTGTCAAGCGGAAACTAAAGAAGACCAAAAAACTGCTAAGGACGAGCAGCAGTTCAAGGCAAACTGGCTTTCTGCGGCGAAGAAGGTGGACAAGATGGCTGTACAAAATCTGATAGCAGGTGTCAAGCGTGAGGCCCGGCAATTCGGATTTGGAAAAGCGAAAGCCTAACTGAATATTTTTCCTGAATTTTATTCTAATTGAACTTGAAAAAGAAATTTAATTTGATTTTTTAAATAAACGATTTCACCGATTTACACGCGTTTTCCCTTGACCAAATTTTGACCGTATCACCCTTTAAATGTGTAAATTAAAAAAAAATTGGCGTTCGGACGAAGCAGGGATTGAACCACGACCCTTTGCATGAAAGGCGGACATGCTAACCATTGCTTCACGAGGCAAACAAATATATGTTTCTGTTAAATAATGCTTTGTTTGCATCGGCTCGTGGGCGCTGCAGACTATGCTACATAAATATAACTTATAACGATAATTGTCTATTGATGGCCATAACAGCTACGTAGCCCAGTGGATAGTGTGATGGCTTACAAACTGTATGGTCCTCGGTTCGATTCTCCGTCCAATTAAAAAATTTATAAAATTTAATAATTTCTTCAACATTATTTGTATTACAGAAAAAGGTGCCAAGAACTAAAAAATTTCGTGGAAATGAAAATTATGTGAGGGAATGAGCACAATCTTCTTTGGGGAAAATTCTTCCAAGCATATAATATTTTTGGGCTCAAAATAATTCAAAACATATAATATGTTCACATAAAACAAACATATTAATGTTTCGGCAGTATCCAATAATATATATGCTTCCTGCAAAATATGTTTGGAACATATGTTAGAGAAGCGATTTTTTTTTGAGGGTGCATTATATTACGAAATTAATTGATCCAATTAATTTTTTAATTGAAATGTCCTCAATCACAGGAATGATAGTATCAACTAAAAAATTAATTGAAAGTCAATTAAAAATTTAATGGATTCAATTAAAACATTAATTGATAAAAATGTTAGTGTCTATGTCCCCTTTCATCAGGAGAACTTTTAAGGCAGCACATGCAGCCTTACGATGATGAAGATTTATCTGGAGGATCCGTAGGACCATCGAGATTTTCAACAACCGTCACATCAGCCGCTTCAATCGAGTCATCAAGAATGTACTCTTCAGAGATCTCGGCGACTCTCGCAATAACCATAGGTTCACCTTTGGTGAGTTTTGAGGCAGCAGAAACCTCCTCACGCATACGGTATCTATCCATGTCTTCAACTTTGGTATCTCCCTCGACTTCGCAAGAGGATCCGCTTACTTCTGATTCAGACAGAGGCTTGTCCATTTCTGAATTCTTTAGCTGATCGTTTTTATATACCTTCATTTGAATATAATGAAAGCCATAACATACACAGCCCTGAGACTTTGCTAGATGTGGCAAAGACTGAGTGTTCAAAATAAACACTGCATGCCGTCTTGGTCCATCCACTTCATCCAAACGGCCAACCTTGGGAGCCACCGTGGTGCAATGGTTAGCATGCCCGCCTTGCATACACTAGGTCGTGGATTCGATTCCTGCTTCGACGGAACACCAAACAGTTTTTCAGCGGTGGATTATCCCACCTCAGTAATGCTGGTAACATTTCTGAGGGTTTCAAAGCTTCTCTAAGTGGTTTAACTGCAATGTCGAACGCCGCTCGGACTCGGCTATAAAAATGAGGTCCCTTATCATTGAGCTTAACATGGAATCGGGCAGCACTCAGTGATAAGAGAGAAGTTCACCAATGTGGTACCACAATGGACTGAATAGTCTAAGTGAGCCTGATACATCGGGCTGCCACCTAAACTAACCTAAACGGCCAACCTTCCAATCAGTTATTGGAAGATCTGGATTGCATCGTTTCAGCCTATTTAAAATAGATTCAGGGTCAGAAGGGTTTCCAGGTATCCACGCATGTGTTCTAGGTCTAGCCAGTATGTCTTTCTTCTCGACTAACTCTAGAGCAGCTCCTTTCCAAACTTCATCAATTAGTATCAGAGCAGCTTTAAAACATTGTATGGACCTCTGGTCCTCAAATGCGATTAGCTTAAATCGTCCTTGATACCAACCAGCCTCTTGGTGTCGAGGATCTGGACCGGGAAACTTTTCCAGCACCTTTGAGCAGACGACAGGCAGATCATTCTCAATTTCCCCAATTTTTTGCTTTGGAACCATACCGTCCAATGCTCCTTTATCAATGATAGCCATCACAAGGCTGTCTTTAGCAACTGAGGCAAACGATCGTTAATCCCCTTTGGAGGATAGCAGCTCATCCGGCGATCGTTCCCTTTTTCCAGTCTCAAGAATTCCTTGAGCCCATTTTAAGGAATCGCTTTGTTTAGCCGACAGCGTGCTTGGGTCGACTGATCCTAACTTCTTTAGGATAAACAAAGCATTTCTGCGTTCGTTGAATCTGAGGGATTACCTCCTTTTGATGTCGTTACCTTAGAAAAAGTTCGACTTGTCAGAGTGTCGCCACCTGTCGACCCGTCTACAGGTCGACTAATTGGGCCTAACTCATGGTCATTGCCCAGATTTATAACTCCAGTCGATACCCGTCCACTGGGCCCTGAAGTTAGCAACCCAGTGGATGACTTTGAATTTCGCTGCATGGTGGCTTGATATCCCACCACACTTGAAATTCTTAGTAGGTACATATTACGATGAGTTTATCCGCTATTAAAAAACACGTCCGTTCGACGGTTGAATTGAATTCATGTGTGGTGCGATGGTTTGCATGCCTGCCTTTCGACCGAACACAACAAAAAATAGCAGTGGTGTATCCGCTCTCAGTAATGCTGATGAGATTTCTATGTGTATCAAACTTATCTAAAAGTGTTTTCACCGTAATGTGAAATGCCGCTCAAACTTGGCTATAAAAAGGACAGCACTCATTGTTCACCAGATGTGGTATCACAATGAATAGTTTAAGCAAACCTGACATATCGGGCTGCCACTATATCTAAGATAACCTAAGTTCGCATTATCTGCCGAAAATTGTATGTTTTTACTGGTTACTTTTCCTTTAATAAATAAATGTGCTAAAATTTATAATTATATTCTGCTTTTACTGGTTCATTGTTAGGCTAAACTCGAACTTATCCACCTTTAGGGATCGCCTCGGTCGCGGGTTCAACTTCCACAAAGCTTTTACCCATCTAAGTAACATTTTTGGATAGTTTCTCTTTAAAGTACTCACACAATATGTCTAGAAATTAAGTACGTATAATTTTATTAACCATTCCAACTTTTTTCCATTTTAAAATTTTAAGTCTATACGATATTCGGAATCGCAAGAATTTAGTTTGATTATAAAGAAAAATTTGAAATACTCTTGGACTTAATTCAATTTGTATTTAAACTTCTTATTAAACTATCTTGCCAAATTTAAAATTTAGGGTTAAGAAATTATGGTCAAACAAATCCCAATAATTTAAAAATTTCCTGACAGAAACATTTCTTAGCTCCGCCAATGGGTAGCATATTTCTTAAAATCTACCTGATATTCTATATATTTGAAAGTATCCCGATACAACGGAGGGCTATCAGAAGAAACTATCATAAAGGGTGTTTTTCTAAGAGCACGCTGATTTGAAATTAAAATTAAACACATGGCAAATAAAGGATGGTACTTTGTTTATTGACACGAAACAAGTTTCCCTCAACCATACTTTCGCTTTGAAAACCGATAGTGTTTACAATATTTTTCGAAGGAAAAAACAACCATTTTGGTATTTTTTGCGTTTATTTCTACTAAATGTTATTGACAATATCGTGAAATGTCACAAATACATACGCAAATAGTGGTTCGATTGTTTACACACACAGGCATATGTTACATGATAATTGATTTGAAAAAGAAGAAACGTGACTATTTATTATACCCACCACAATAGAATGATGACGGGGGTATAATAAGTTTGTCATTCCGTTTGTAACACATCG
Source organism: Haematobia irritans (assembly GCF_050003625.1). Taxonomy (NCBI): domain Eukaryota; kingdom Metazoa; phylum Arthropoda; class Insecta; order Diptera; family Muscidae; genus Haematobia; species Haematobia irritans. Next base: position 59,091,883 of record NC_134400.1, on the reverse strand, counting down.
AAATATCGATTTCCGACTATATAAAGTAAATATATTCTTGATCAGGGAGAAATTCTAAGACGATATAACCATTTCCGTCTGTCTGTTGTAATCACGATACAGTCTTCAATAATGAAGCAATCCTGCTGAAATTTTGCACAAACTGATCTTTTGTCTGCAGGCTGGTCAAGTTCGGAGATGGGCTATATCGGTCCAGGTTTTGATATAGTCCCCATATAAACCGACCTCCCGGTTTGGGGGTCTTGGGCTTATAGTAGTCGTTCCTTTGGTACAAAGGAACTAGTTCCTTCAAATCGCTACTTTTCGTTCCGGCTTTTTATATTTGTCATCACTGTCATCTACTAAAGACAGACATGAAATTGTTTGTTTACTTTGTGCAACGAAGTCTGTGGTCAATTAAAAGATAAACAAGTATATACGGCCGTAAGTTCGGCCAGGCCGAAGCTTATGTACCCTCCATCATGGATTGCGTAGAAACTTCTTCTAAACACTGCCATCCACAATCGAATTACTTAAGTTGCGGTAACGCTTGCCGATGGCAAGGTATCTTAAAACCTCCTAACACCATCTTCTAAATTGTATGTAAGTCTATACGTGGTATATATTAAATCAAAAAAAGATCGATCCAATACGTATATAATTCAGTTTGACAAAGTAGACATACAATTTTGACAAAATTTTCTACAGAAATAAAATTTTAACAAAATTTTCTATAGAAATAAAATTTTCACAAAATTTTCTATAGAAATAAACTTTTGACAAAATTTTCTATAGAAATAAAATCTTGGTAGATTATTTTTGGCTCAAGTAGCAACCATGATTATGAACCGAATAAAATTTGAACAAAATTTTCTATAGAAATAAAATTTTGACAATGATGAAAATTTTATTATGAACCGAATAAAATTTTAACAAAATTTTCTCTAGAAATAAAATTTTGTCAAAATTTTCTATAGAAATAAAATTTTGACAAAATTTTCTATAGAAATAAAATTTTGGTAGACTATTTTTGGCTCTAGTGGCAACCATGATTATGAACCGATATGGACCAATGTTTGTGTGATTGGACCAATTTTGGTATGGTTGTTAGCGACCATTTACTAACACCACGTTCCTAATTTGAACCGGATCGGATGAATTTTGCTCCTCCAAGAGGCTCCGGAGGTCAAATCTGGAGAACGTTTTATATGGGGGCTATATATAATTATGGACCGATATGGACCAATTCTGGCACGCTTGTTAAAGATCATATACTAACACCATGTTCCAAATTACAACCGGATTGGATGAAATTTGCTTCTCTTGGAGACTTCGCAAGCCAAATCTGGGGATCGGTTTATATGGGGGCTATATATAATTATGAACCGATGTGGACCAATTTTTGCATGGTTGTTAGAGACCATATACCAATATCATGTACCAAATTTCAGACGGATCGGATGAAATTTGCTTCTCTTTGAGGCTCCGGAACCCAAATCTGGGGATCGGTTTATATGAGCGCTATATATAATTATGGACCGATGTGGACCAATTTTTGCACGGTTGTTAGAGACCATATACCAACATCATGTACCAAATTTCAGCCGGATCGGATGCAATTTGCTTCTCTTTGAGGCTTCGCAAGCCAAATCTGGAGATCGGTTTATATGGGGTCTATATATAATTATGGACCGATGTGGACCAAATTTTGCATGGCTGTTAGCGACCATATACCAACATCATGTACCGAATTTCAGCCGGATCGGATGAAATTTGGTTCTCTTTGAGGCTCCACAAGCCAAATCTGGGGATCGGTTTATATTGGGGCTATATATAATTATGGACCGATTTGGACCAATTTTGGCATGATTGTTAGAGACCATATACCAACACCATGTACCAAATTTCAGCCGGATCGGATGAAATATGCTTCTGTTAGAGGCTCCACAAGCCAAATCTGAGGGTCCCTTTATATGGGGGCTATACGTAAAAGTGGACCGATATGGCCCATTTTCAATACCATCCGACCTACATCGATAACAACTACTTGTGCCAAGTTTCAAGTCGATAGCTTGTTTCGTTCGGAAGTTATCGTGATTTCAACAGACGGTCGGACGGACGGACATGCTTAGATCGACTCAGAATTTCACCACGACCCAGAATATATATACTTTATGGGGTCTTAGAGCAATATTTCGATGTGTTACAAACGGAATGACAAAGTTAATATACCCCCATCCTATGATGGAGGGTATAAAAATATGGAAAATTGAGTGAAATTACTTCAAATAGTTTATAAGAAAAAATTATGAATGAAATGGGCAATTTAAGGAAGTAACTATACTCGCAAAACTATAAAAAAATAATTCATTGCAATGACCCTTAGTCTTGTGTCGTGCCGGAACGAACTAGTTCCGGTAAACGATTTTGCCCAAGACTAATCATAAAAGATTTTTTTGTGAAGAGCCTGAGATGGAACCAATGGTTCTATTAAACAGCAGCATGTCAATCAATAATTTAATATACACAGTCTCACATAAGTTTACATACGGTTAAATAATTTATATTTTCTTTAAATAATCAAATTTTAGAAAATATGCATGTATATCCATTAGTTTTAGTAAATTAATTTGAAAAACAAAGTATTTGTTAATTATCAAGAAGATTTTTTTGATGTGGGTTATAAACAACAACAAGAAACATATTTAGTTAAGAGGTAACAAACTCAGGGGTATGTAAACTTGTGTGAGACTGTGTACATACCCGCACCCTCAAAAAAAAATCGCTTCTGTAACATATATTCCCAAACAAGCATATACATTTTTGGGTATTGCCCAAACATTTATATATTTGATTTTTTCCAATATATAATATGTTTGAAAGCATATTGGTCTAAATAATATAATATGTTTGGGTAGTCGAAGTTCCAAACATTATGTATTTTTCCATCCAGATTCAATAATGTTGTCTTCCAAAAAACTATATGTTATTATGTGAACATGTAATATGTTTGGGAACATTTTGAACCCAAAAATATTATATGCTGAGAAGAATTTTCTCCCAAAGAAGATTGTGTTCAAAAATTTGTTTCTGCCTAATTGTATATTCCCTCACATTTTTCTAACTTCAACGATTTTTTTTAGTTCTTAGCACATTTTTCTGTAATACAAACATTGTAGAAGAAATTATTCAATTTTATATATTTTTTAAATTTGACCTTTTGCCGGACGGGGATTCGAACAGCGGACCACACAGTTTATAAGCCAGCACACTATCCACTGGACTACGTAGCTGTTATGGTCATCAAGAGATAATTATCGTTATAAGTTATATTTATATAGCATAGCTTGCGGCGCCCACGAGCCGATGCAAACATAACATTGTTTAACAACATAACATTGTTAAACATACATTTGTTGGCGACGTGGATCAGTGGTTGGTACGTCCGCCTTGCATGCCAAGGGTCCTAAGTTCGATCCCTGCTTCGACCGACACCAATTTTTTTATATTTTTTTTTGTACATATATTTTTTTACATATATTCCAGATACTTTCGGAATATCCCGAAAAGGTGTTCAACATTACATACTACTATATTACATTTTTACTACGAAACTGTAAAGTGTGTCTTATAAAAGAAGTCATTTTTTTATTGCAAAAATAAAAATTTTGTAACAAAAAAAGGTTTTTGTATTTTGTTTGAAATTTTCGAAGAAATTCAAAAACCCTTACAAAAGAAGAACGTGAAGCACATAGATTTATTTTGGTGTGAACAATTGTTTGCTAGCATGTAGCACCATTAATTTAGAAATACAATAAATATGCATTTTTATTAACGAATAATTTTGTACTTAATTTAATTCTTAAGGCCGTTATAAAGTTGGCATTATCGCGTTAAAATGGCCATGTTTACCCTTTTACGTTCCTTTAAAATTTATTTTAAAGAAAATAAACTTATTCAATTCTTGCTTTGGATCATTCCCCACCATGTTATAATACAATTTACCGAAAAAAGTTATAATGTTATTCAGGTTTTACCGATTCGAGTTTTGCCGCTAAAATGAGAAATAATTTTAGCGGCAAAACTCGAACTCAATGCCGCTTTTATTTTCGAAAGAATCCGTCATCTCCTCTTGGACTACTCATTAATAAAGAGGAACTAATATTTGTTTTTATAGATCTTACTGTTTAATTTTTCACTGTTTCCCCCTGTTTTCATTTTACTGTCACAACTCTAAAAGGAGTACACTGACAAAAAATATTGTCCTTATAATTGAGTGATTTGACTTGAAAATGGGTATCATAACATGAAAGAAAAAATTTTAGGACTAAGGCCAAATTGACTTTAATAATTCAGAAAAATTCTTTAAAATTAATGAAATTGTCTTTAAATTTGTTGCATTTTTGCATCTTGACTACAAAGCAAAAATCGTAAAAAATAGGACATGTTTTTCAACACTTTATTTTAAAGACATTCTTTACGTGAAACATAGCATAAATTCCACTGGAAATCTTGTTTTTAACGGACTTTTTATAGCATATGAAAAAAGCTGAAAAAGGGGAAAAATTTGCTTCATAGAGTCTAATGCACAAAACCCACATTGAAAAGAGAATTGTGTTTTAAAAGTATCCTTACTTGAATTCTCGGCTTCAATGGCTCGGAATCAATACCAAAATTGTTAAAGTAGAGAGACAATCTTTGGAACCGGGCATGATTTTTTCAGTGTATAGTGCCCTTTTGTTAGTTTTTATGAAGATCCCTTTAATTACCTATGTTTGAATATTTTGACTTACTCGTCCTACGTTCCGATTTGTTTTGACGAAACAAAAAAATTGTGCCCGTAATGCGAAAATGATAAACATAAACAAAACTCATGCTCTTTTTATACCCTTCACCACTACTGTGGTACAGGGCATAATAAGTTTGTGCATTTGTATGTAACGCCAAGAAGGAAAAGTCTGGGACCCATCGTTTAGTATACCAATCGTCTTAGAATTAAATTCTGAGTCGATTTAGTTGGTATAGGGTCCTGTTTCGGCTCAAAGACGATCCCTATTGATTTTGGAAAAAATCGGTTCAGATTTAGATATAGCTGCCATATATATTTTTCACCGATCTGGTCATAATTGACGTGCATATCAATGATCTTCCTAAAATTCCGTACATCCGAATATTTTATGAGTCTCAAAAAACTTGCAAAATATCAGCCAAATCGGTTTAGATTTAGATATATCTCCCATATATAGCTTTCGCCCGATTTACACTCATATGACCACAGAGGCCAATTTTTGACTCCGATTTAGTTGACATTTTGCACAGGGAGTAGAATTAGCATTGTAGCTATGCGTGCCAAATTTGGTTGACATCGGTTCAGATTTAGATTTAGCTCCCATGTATATGTTTTTCTGATATCGACCAACATTTTCCTTGTAAAATCGCCACTGCTTAGTCGAAAAGTTGTAAAAATGACTAATTTTCTTAAACTTCTAATACATATATATCGAGCGATAAATCATAAATAAACTTTTGCGAAGTTTCCTTATAATTGCTTCAGATTTAAATGTTTCCCATAATTTTTTACTAAAATTGTGTTCCACCCTAGCGCATTAGCCAACTTAAATTTTGAGTCTATAGATTTTGTAGAAGTCTATCAAATTCTGTCCAAATCGAGTGATATTTAAATGTATGTATTTGGGACAAACCTTTATATATAGCCCCCAACACATTTGACGGATATGATATGGTATCGAAAATTTAGATCTACAAAGTGGTGCAGGGTATAATATAGTCGGCCCCGACCGACTTTAGACTTTCCTTACTTGTTTGTAAATGTCTTTTCTCTTGGTTGCGAATGAATTTTCTCTCCGAATACTCATTTTAATATTTTTACTTAAGCATGTACAATTTTTGGCGAAGTCTTATATTTGTTTACTCCAAATTTGTTTATATTCACACATAGTATTTTCCAATCTTTAATGAAATTTTCTTTGTGTATATATATTTTTAAGGCGCCAATTGGTTACTTTCATTTATTTCCAGCATACACTTTATGTCTCTCTTTCTAAACACATATATGTTTATAGTCTATTTCTAAATTAATATATGTTTGAATCCAAGCATATTATTTTTACAAACATTTTATGTCCCAAACATAATATGTTGTAACATATTAACATATATGTCCCAAACATATTATGCTAGTTTATGAACATCATATGCTTGCACTTGAAAATATTGTGTTTAAAAATTTGAGTTCCAAACATATAATTTTTACACCCAAACATATGAAAAACAGTCTTTTTCGCCCGTGCGCCAAAATGAATGAATTGACAAATAGCTACTGTCAAAAAAAGTCAAATAATAAAACTGCGATCCGCTGAACGGTGGAGCGCAAATTGTAAATTAAAATAATTGACAAAAGGAACGATGAGAACTATGAAAATCGGTCCTTATAGTGAACCGTTCATTGGAACTAGTTCGTTCCGGAACGACACAAGACTAGCTTATAGAAACCGTAGTTTTCAGCCAATTTGCCTGAAATTTAAAATCTAGAGGTATTTTAGGACCATGAAGAGGTGTACCAAAAATGGTGAGTATCGGTCCATGATTTGGTATAGCTCCCATATAGACCGATCTCCCGATTTTACTTCTTGGGCTTCTAGAATCCGTAGTTTTTATCCAATTTGCCTGAAATTTGAAATCTAGAGGTGTTTTAGGACCATAAAAAAGGTGTGCCAAAAATGGTGAGTATCGGTCCATGTTTTGGTATAGCCCCCATATAGACCGATCTCCCGATTTTACTTCGTGGTCTTCTAGAATATGCAGTTTTTATCACATTTGCCTGAAATTTTAAATCTAGAGGTGTTGTAGGACCATAAAGAGGTGTGCCAAAAATGGTGAGTGTCGTTTAATGGTTTAGTATAGCCCCCATATAGACCGATCCTCCGATTTTACTTTTTGGGTTTGTAGAAATCGTAGTAAATGTCCAATTTTCCTGAAATTGAAAATCTGGAGGTTTTGTGGGACTATAAATAGGTGTGCAAAAACTGAATTTATTGTTTGGGATTCTAGAAACCGTAGTTTTTATCCAATTTGCCTGAAATTTGAAATCTAGAAGTATTTTAAGACAATAAAGAGGTGCGCCGAAAACGTTGAGTATCGGTCCATGTTTTCGTATAGCCACCATAAAACCGATCTCCCGATTTAACTCCTTGTATTTCTCGAAACCGTAGTTTCTATCGATTTGCTTGAAATTGCAAATATACTGGTATTTTAGACTCACAAAAACGTGTATCGGATGTAGTTTTTATCGGTCCATTTGTTAAGGCCTCTATATAGACCGATTTCACTTCTTGAGGGTATAGAAGGCACACTGATTATGAAAACTGCTTAAAACTGAAAGTAAATTTTTACTTTTCGTAATCATCTAAATAATGGGGGTTAAAGTCCACAAATTGTAGATTTCAAATCAAGGCATTATTTCATCATTTTCTTGCACATGTACAAGAGATGTTCATGATTCCTGTAAAACTCAAACAAAAATGGTTCTTATAAATCCGGAATCTGATATAGTCTTCATAGGTAAAATCTTTAAATAAATGTCAATAGTTTTATTAAGCTTGAGATCTTAGTATTTTCCTTTATTTTTCATCCATCATTCCTAATATTTCGCAATTTTCACTGAATTGCTTCTTCAGAGGGGATTTGATATATGGGGCAATGATAACAAAACAATACTTATTATAATGGAGCATCACATTTGTGTTTAAATTTCATGTTATATACATTATTTATATTCTACCATATATCAGGGAGCCGTGGTTGCTAGTTTATTACGGAAATACCACTCCATGTTATATTTTGTTTTATCAATAGATCTGATCACATTTTTAAATAATAATGCGATCCACGTTTATTATAAATTCGCACAAATCAGTTTCAGCCGTTATGAAAAATTTATTTGGTAGATAAATTCTTGTCATTTAGCATTTAAATATAATTTGGGACATATGGCCACCACGACTATTTTATACAAAGGTCATTCTGGAGGTTCAATTTTCGACCACCTTTTCCATCATTTGAGGGCATATTTCTGCAATAACACGTTGAATTTTGATTTCCAAGACGTCAATCGTTGCTGGTTTATTCACATAAACCAATGACTTCCGGTATCCCCTCAAAAATAATCGAGTTGTCCATTTCTCGAAATAAGGTTGTCGTTGAAATGTTCTCACAATAAGTCCATTGGTCGCCCGCAGTATGACATGGCACCATATTGTTGAAACCAGGGATCCGGAGCGTGGAGCGGAGCGGAGCGGAGCAAGCCCTTTTTTAGCCGGAGCGGGAGCGGAGCGGGAGCGGCATTTCTAAAATCCGGAGCGGAGCGGGAGCGGGGCGGTTTCCAAATGAAAAACCGCTCCGCTCCGAATAAAATATTACTTGAATGAAATGTGTAACTTTGAAATTACACTGTGTAGGTAATTTCAAATTTAGCTAGTACTTAGCGTAGTGTGAGCAAACGTTTAAAATGTACGATATGTATTTTTGTACGTACATACATTGGGGAAAACACAACGTGTTTTTTTAGTAATTGTTTTCAAAAACGGCAAATGTCAAAATATATCTCTAGTATGTGTTGTAAAAGTAACAACAGTACTTTCGATCAATTTCATCCCGTATTACTACAAAGATGGTTGTAATGAACGTCAAATAAATACAATTAAACAATCTTATTTATATTTAATTTTTTAGTTTTCTACAATGAAAAAAATATTGTCGTGAAGTCAAAGATTCCATGTCTTAGAATAAGAATGCAAATTTTGCTTAACATGGAAGACGCATTTCTCTAAAATAAAGTTTTTTTCTTGTCCAAAAGGCAATAAACTTTTGAATGAAGTTGTACTGTCCTTATAATTAAGTGATTTTACTTAAAAATGTGTATCATAACATGAAAGATAAAATTTTTGAGGTAAGGTCAACGTGACTTTAATAATTAAGAAAAATTCTTTAAAATTAATAAAATTGTCTTTAAATTTGTTTCCTTTTTGCATCTCAAAAAATCGTTAAAAAATAAGACATGTTTTTCAACACTTTATTTTAAAGACGCTTTTTACTTGAAACATAGCATAATTTCTACTGGAAGTCGAGTCTTAATATGGAAAAAAAATAACTCGTTTTTAAAGGATTTTGATAACAACTGACGGAAAAAATCTAAAAAAATGAAAAATTAACATTTGCTTCCTAGAAGCAAGTACATAACCCCCAAATTTAAAAGAGAATTACGTCTTTAAAGTATCCTTACTTGTATTCTCCGCTTCTTTGGCTCGGAATTAATACCCAAACTGTTAAAGTAAAGACAAAATCTTTGGAACCGGACATGCTTTTTTTCAGTGTAAGGACATTCATATTTGCTTTACTATTGTACTATATCCAAGCATTCTCTTATTTCTGATATTAGTTCTCGAAAATTTAATTAAAATTATGGATAGTTTCAATTTTGGTTGAAAAATGTGCGCATATACATTTATTATACAATAAAGGGGAAAAAAGCGAAATTAGGTAACACTAGATCTGAGTAAGAATATTCGTAGGTATACCACGGACTGATGTCGATGGAGGTTGTTGCAAACATAAATATACACACACACATTACAAATATAACAAAACCTCTTCTCTACGTCTGTTGCAAAACAAAAAAAACTTTCGGAGAGTAGTTACTTCTACTCTGTGTATAGACTTTGGTCCGATCGGACTAAAACGGCAACGTTGGTCCAAAAGATTTCTAATTTTTAAATTTGGTCCGATGGTCAGACCAAACAGAATTTGGTCCATTTTGGTCCATTTTCATAAATTTGGTTTCTAACACATATTAAATAGTAGATGGTGCACCACAAAGAATATTGTCGGGAGGCGAAATACTTCACATGCTTCAAATACGAATTTTGCTTGGAATAGAAGACGTATTTCTCTGAAAAAAAGTTTTTCCTTGTCTCTAAACTTTTCAATGAAGTCTGTTTATCCTTATAGCTAAATGATTCGACATAAAAATGTGTATCCTAACATGAATGCAAATTTCGTTTTAATGAAGTCAAAATGGATGTAATATTTCTGAAAAAATCTTCAAAATTAATAAAATGTTTCAACACATTGTTTTAAAGTCATTATACCCTAAACCACATAGTGGTTAGGGTATAATAAGTTTGATCTGCCAAAAAATGTGCCTACAAGAAATATTGATTTTAGACCCCATAAAATATATACCGATCGACTAAGAATCACCTCCTGAGTCGATCTAGCGCTTGGTGTCCGTCTGTCCATCCGTCCGTCTGTCCAGGTATTTGTTGTTCACAGGATTTCGGTCGCAATTATTAACCGATTTTGATGAAATTTGGTACAGGGAGTTTTTTTGGGCACAAGGACGAACGTTATTGAATTTGGAAGAAATCGGATCAAATTTAGATATAAATGGGGTCACGTTACACTTTTTTACTAACCGATCGTCGTCAAATTTAGCACAAAATAATCTTCTGTATCACCCTTTAAGTCTGAAAATTTCATCGAAATCGGTTAAGATTTAGATCCCATATATATGTATCGCCCGATTTTGCCAAATTAGGTCATAAAACCCTTATTTATTAACCGATCTTACTCAAAGATGGCGAAATGTAATCTTCTATAGCACTAACTATATGTGCAAAAAATCATCGAAATCGGTTCAGATTTGGCTATAGCTCCCATATATGTACCGCCCGATTTTTCTAAATAAAATAAAACTCAATTGAACAAATAATACAATGTTTGTACTATAATTTTCTCGAAGAGGAGCGGAGCGGAGCGTGGAGCGGAGCCATTTTTTTTCTCGGAGCGGAGCGGAGCGGTTTTTTTTTCTCCGGAGCGGGAGCGGAGCGGAGCGAAAAAAATGGACCGCTCCGGATCCCTGGTTGAAACCACATTTCGCTTACATCCATATCTTGAAGTTTTGGCAGCAAACATTTATTGATTATGATTTTGTACCGATTTCACAGTAACTCGTCCTTCCTCATTTCGAAAGAAATAAGGACCGATGATTCCATCATCCCATAGACTGCACCAAACAGTACATTTATTGGGATGCATTGGTAATTCATGAACGGCATGTGGATTATCTTTTCTCCAAATATGGCAATTTAGCTTGTTGACATATTCATTCAACCAAAAATTCGACTCATCACTGAAGAGAATTTGTGGTAAAAAAGCGGATCTTCGTGCTCTAAATATAAACATTTTTAATTGAAACCGTTTTTGAAAATAACAGCCAATTTCTCATATCGAAACGAATGCTTTCGTTCGACTAGAATACCCAAAACAGCTGAATTTATAAAGCAAACTCAGCTGTTTTGGCATTTCAGTCGAACGAAAGCGTTCATTTCGGATATAATAAATTGACTGTAAATTTCCAGATTGCAATTGTGGGACCTTATCATTACCGATTAAATTCCTCAACAATAGTCAAATATCAAGTGGAATAAACTTAAATAAACAATATCCATCAAAAAAAAGCGTCGCCAAAAAAGTAGTGGAAATGTTCTTGGATCCGGAAGTGGTGCCAAATTGACGCAGAAGCGATAAATTTAACATGGGCTTGTCATACACCGAAAGAAACAGCGTTCGTCACATTGACGATTCCGTATTATCAATGCGTTTTCGTCTATGCGATGAAAAGTTTCGTCCATGTGAGTATTTCGGTAGTCCACGCGACGAAATCAATCATCAAAGTCAATTTTTGTTCTTTTCATAATTCGTCACATTTACGATCTAGTTTCGTCTACGAGACGAAATTATTACACCCAGAAAATAGTGACCCCTTTAAGTTAAAATGAACTCATTGTGATGAAATTTGAACTTCGTATAGCGCCAAAGACATTTTTATTTGTTTGAACGATGTAATTTTCGTGGAAATTAGGTAGAATGCATTTCATATATTAGTTAACATTTTCCTATATTTATGTACCACTATACTACAGAATGAAAAAAATTTAACTGAATTGAATTCATATATGGAATGATTTTATTGAACTTTTTTCATTCATTTGGACAAATCTTACATATTTGTGGTAAACTTTTTACTTCAAATTTAGAACTGCTTACCTTCGTTTTTAAATAAAATTTTATGTATTTATATAAGCAATTTGTTTCTTCAACAAAAGACATGTTTTATTAATATATTAAATAGTTATTGTTGTTTTTTTTTTTTTTTTTTTTTTTTTTTTTTTTGATCTCAGCTTAAAGCCATGCATTGACTAAACTACAAGTGTAGCTTAGCCAACAGAGGAAAAGTATGCTTGTCAAATTTATTTGGGCAAAGCCCTATAGACTGCAAGATGGTTGGATGTACAGCTGTTTCGGAATTACCACATTCCTCATCAGCATCCTCTACTTGCAGCAAAACTATCAACCAATTATCAGAATAAATTCGGGTAATTCACTCAACCCAACGTGAACTACACTTGAACCTCCCGAAAAAGCGTTTGATAGTCGGCTATTGCCTAAACAAATTTGCCAGCATATCTCTTTTCCTTTGCCAAACTCAAATCATCGATTTGTATGTATTTGGCTGGGTTTGTTTTTGAGCGTGCTTCCTCTATCTTCATTCGTTTTGTTTGTTATTGTTGGCTTCTCTTCAATCGTTATTGTTGTTTTTTTTTTTTTTTTTTTGATCTCAGCTTAAAGCCATGCATTGACTAAACTACAAGTGTAGCTTAGCCAACAGAGGAAAAGTATGCTTGTCAAATTTATTTGGGCAAAGCCCTATAGACTGCAAGATGGTTGGATGTACAGCTGTTTCGGAATTACCACATTCCTCATCAGCATCCTCTACTTGCAGCAAAACTATCAACCAATTATCAGAATAAATTCGGGTAATTCACTCAACCCAACGTGAACTACACTTGAACCTCCCGAAAAAGCGTTTGATAGTCGGCTATTGCCTAAACAAATTTGCCAGCATATCTCTTTTCCTTTGCCAAACTCAAATCATCATTTCCTCTGTTGGCTAAGCTACACTTGTAGTTTAGTCAATGCATGGCTTTAAGCTGAGATCAAAAAAAAAAAAAAAAAACAACAATAACGATTGAAGAGAAGCCAACAATAACAAACAAAACGAATGAAGATAGAGGAAGCACGCTCAAAAACAAACCCAGCCAAATACATACAAATCGATGATTTGAGTTTGGCAAAGGAAAAGAGATATGCTGGCAAATTTGTTTAGGCAATAGCCGACTATCAAACGCTTTTTCGGGAGGTTCAAGTGTAGTTCACGTTGGGTTGAGTGAATTACCCGAATTTATTCTGATAATTGGTTGATAGTTTTGCTGCAAGTAGAGGATGCTGATGAGGAATGTGGTAATTCCGAAACAGCTGTACATCCAACCATCTTGCAGTCTATAGGGCTTTGCCCAAATAAATTTGACAAGCATACTTTTCCTCTGTTGGCTAAGCTACACTTGTAGTTTAGTCAATGCATGGCTTTAAGCTGAGATCAAAAAAAAAAAAAAACAACAATAACGATTGAAGAGAAGCCAACAATAACAAACAAAACGAATGAAGATAGAGGAAGCACGCTCAAAAACAAACCCAGCCAAATACATACAAATCGATGATTTGAGTTTGGCAAAGGAAAAGAGATATGCTGGCAAATTTGTTTAGGCAATAGCCGACTATCAAACGCTTTTTCGGGAGGTTCAAGTGTAGTTCACGTTGGGTTGAGTGAATTACCCGAATTTATTCTGATAATTGGTTGATAGTTTTGCTGCAAGTAGAGGATGCTGATGAGGAATGTGGTAATTCCGAAACAGCTGTACATCCAACCATCTTGCAGTCTATAGGGCTTTGCCCAAATAAATTTGACAAGCATACTTTTCCTCTGTTGGCTAAGCTACACTTGTAGTTTAGTCAATGCATGGCTTTAAGCTGAGATCAAAAAAAAAAAAAAAAACAACAATAACGATTGAAGAGAAGCCAACAATAACAAACAAAACGAATGAAGATAGAGGAAGCACGCTCAAAAACAAACCCAGCCAAATACATACAAATCGATGATTTGAGTTTGGCAAAGGAAAAGAGATATGCTGGCAAATTTGTTTAGGCAATAGCCGACTATCAAACGCTTTTTCGGGAGGTTCAAGTGTAGTTCACGTTGGGTTGAGTGAATTACCCGAATTTATTCTGATAATTGGTTGATAGTTTTGCTGCAAGTAGAGGATGCTGATGAGGAATGTGGTAATTCCGAAACAGCTGTACATCCAACCATCTTGCAGTCTATAGGGCTTTGCCCAAATAAATTTGACAAGCATACTTTTCCTCTGTTGGCTAAGCTACACTTGTAGTTTAGTCAATGCATGGCTTTAAGCTGAGATCAAAAAAAAAAAAAAAAAAACAACAATAACGATTGAAGAGAAGCCAACAATAACAAACAAAACGAATGAAGATAGAGGAAGCACGCTCAAAAACAAACCCAGCCAAATACATACAAATCGATGATTTGAGTTTGGCAAAGGAAAAGAGATATGCTGGCAAATTTGTTTAGGCAATAGCCGACTATCAAACGCTTTTTCGGGAGGTTCAAGTGTAGTTCACGTTGGGTTGAGTGAATTACCCGAATTTATTCTGATAATTGGTTGATAGTTTTGCTGCAAGTAGAGGATGCTGATGAGGAATGTGGTAATTCCGAAACAGCTGTACATCCAACCATCTTGCAGTCTATAGGGCTTTGCCCAAATAAATTTGACAAGCATACTTTTCCTCTGTTGGCTAAGCTACACTTGTAGTTTAGTCAATGCATGGCTTTAAGCTGAGATCAAAAAAAAAAAAAAACAACAATAACGATTGAAGAGAAGCCAACAATAACAAACAAAACGAATGAAGATAGAGGAAGCACGCTCAAAAACAAACCCAGCCAAATACATACAAATCGATGATTTGAGTTTGGCAAAGGAAAAGAGATATGCTGGCAAATTTGTTTAGGCAATAGCCGACTATCAAACGCTTTTTCGGGAGGTTCAAGTGTAGTTCACGTTGGGTTGAGTGAATTACCCGAATTTATTCTGATAATTGGTTGATAGTTTTGCTGCAAGTAGAGGATGCTGATGAGGAATGTGGTAATTCCGAAACAGCTGTACATCCAACCATCTTGCAGTCTATAGGGCTTTGCCCAAATAAATTTGACAAGCATACTTTTCCTCTGTTGGCTAAGCTACACTTGTAGTTTAGTCAATGCATGGCTTTAAGCTGAGATCAAAAAAAAAAAAAAAAACAACAATAACGATTGAAGAGAAGCCAACAATAACAAACAAAACGAATGAAGATAGAGGAAGCACGCTCAAAAACAAACCCAGCCAAATACATACAAATCGATGATTTGAGTTTGGCAAAGGAAAAGAGATATGCTGGCAAATTTGTTTAGGCAATAGCCGACTATCAAACGCTTTTTCGGGAGGTTCAAGTGTAGTTCACGTTGGGTTGAGTGAATTACCCGAATTTATTCTGATAATTGGTTGATAGTTTTGCTGCAAGTAGAGGATGCTGATGAGGAATGTGGTAATTCCGAAACAGCTGTACATCCAACCATCTTGCAGTCTATAGGGCTTTGCCCAAATAAATTTGACAAGCATACTTTTCCTCTGTTGGCTAAGCTACACTTGTAGTTTAGTCAATGCATGGCTTTAAGCTGAGATCAAAAAAAAAAAAAAAAACAACAATAACGATTGAAGAGAAGCCAACAATAACAAACAAAACGAATGAATATATTAAATATATTTATATAGAATCAACAGCATCGACTGGCCTTGAAATATTAAAACACATTATTTTTCTTTTATAGTACCTTTCACTTTGAATAAGTTGCTGCCTAGCAATGTTGTCCACCTTTTACAATTTCAATACCTACAAATATAAACAAAAAAATCCTAAACCAATTTTTTCACAAAAGGTTAGCGTCACTGAATATTACCTCATAATTGAAGATTCCAAAATGAAGTCGAATGAAGGGGTTGTTATTCTGCTGGTGTCTTCTCTTTTATAAACCAATTTTCAAAAAACGAACATTTTTCTCACTAATTTAAAATAACAAATATTTTATATATTTTATTTGTTTTTTATTATATTATTTTACAATATTATTTTTAACAATCTCTCCGTATACCATAACAACGCGATTCCAACTAAAAAACAACCCACGCGCAAACACATCGATTACAGGTAGATAAAAGAAATGTAGGAAATTTTCCTATATTCTAAGAAGTGTGTTTCCATAAGTTTTGAAAAGATTGAATACTTCTTAGTACGAATGAACTAAAAAATTTTTTCGTATGTATGATAAGCTTTCTATAATAAAGGAAGTCAGAATTATCATTTTATAAGAAACCTTACTAAATTTGAGGAAACTTGGTTTTAGTTCGGTATTTGTTTATTTTTACGAATGCTTTGTTATCAGTGAATAAAATTATCTTTTTCAGTAGTAAATTCTTATACCCATCGAAGAAAACAGTATTAGTAAAATGCCATGCCTTATTCTAGTTAATGAACTATTCTTAACTGCTTTCAGTTTAGGATTTTTTACTGAAACAAGTAAATTTTATTATTTCGCACAAAAATTTAACTGAATGGAAATAAAATGGCTAAACTAAATTGATGAACATTTTTTGCTTTAGTTTCGAAGACACTTTTTTCTGGGTGTATCTTCCTGATTCAGGGAAAACTTAGCCAAAAGCAACATTCGATTTAAATTAATTTCGTTTATATGAAGTCCTATTATACGAATTCCACATTTTAATATAAGTTGGACAAAAGTTTCCATGATATATCATGGAAGCTGGTTTTCATCAATGCGATGTAAGAATCTTCAAATTGATGAAGCACACTTTTCTCTGAAATATGTGTCGAAAAAACCTCAATACTAAATAAAACATAAAACGATATATGGTAAATATAGTAACATATATGGATAATTGTAATTTACATTTTTCCATTAGTGCACACAAAAAAAAAGTGACCCCACCGTGGAAGAAAATTTAGGTTTATTTTAGAAAATTTTAACTAAAATAATTTTCTAATTGCAACATGTTACAAATAAGTTAATACTTTTTATCTAATTGAAGAAATTTTTTTAAAAATAATTAATTTTTTTCTGTTGTTTAAGAAAATTTCATATGTTGGAACAAAAAATTGGATTTAAAAATTGTTAAAATGTCTTTAGCGCTGTACGAAGTTCGAGACAGGTACAATTTTAGTAAAATTTACTCATTTGAGAGACTTATGAACTCAATTTAAGCAAACTTCTGCCATTTTAAGAAAATATGAACTATTTTATTTTTTTAGTAAAATTGTGCACTATATTTGTATACAACTTTCTTTCTTATTTTTAGTTCACGTCATTAAAGTTAGCAAAAAATTATTCAAATAAGGAACATTTACTCATATTGTGCAAAATTTAACTAAAATTAACTAATATTCATGATCTAAAATAAAGTTCAGTTGACATTAGAGCCCCTTTTTTCTGGGTGTACTAAAGTGAAACACCTAAAAGTCGAATCAATCGTCAATGTTATGAAACAGTGTTCAATGCAAAAAAAAAGTTTTTTTTTTTCAAATAACTGTACACAGCTTTTATTAATGAGAGCAAAGTTATTTTTTGTTGGGTATTTATTTACATGTGTACGATAAATTGTACATATGTATTTATGTCGTTAGTTGTACTTTATTTCAAATAAATAAAATTTAAATTTAAGTAAAACAAAAAACAATATGGTTGTTTATTAAAAGTGTCGTAGAAAATATTTCTGATAAATTTCCATTTATCAATTTGATGTAATCTATTCATCAATATAAGTCAAATTTGTAATAAGGACGGAAATGTTCACAATGCATTGATATTATAGAGTGGACGAATATAACAATATCCGTCCATTCATTAATATAAATTTTTCTATGTAGCGAACCTATCCGCCCTTACCACAAAATTCCCTTATATTGATGAATATATTACATCAAATTTATGAACGATTTACATTATATTGATGAATCAATTACATCAAATTGTTGAATCGATTATATCATATTGATGAATGGATTACGTCAACGTTAGGAAAAGCATTCATCGCTGTGACGATCGAAGGAGAATTGTACTTTTGAAGAATTTCATCATCGCGTGAATGAAAGAGAATAATCGCAGATAAGAAAAACATAAACGCATAGATGAAATACTTTCATCACCTGGACGTAATGTAGTGATCTATGGGATGTCAATACGTTCATCACAGCGATGAATTACAATTCATCGCCATGACGAAAAATTCATCACCGGCATGAAATGTTACGTTAGCTCATTTTTGACGAGAAATTCTCACCGGGACGTAAAATTTCGTTCTCATGAGGTACATTTTCCTTTCAGTGTAGGACGGATGTCCACCATTTCAGCATACGCTGCACTGAATTTGCATCGCTTCTTAAGGTGTGAGGTGAATTCAGTGTTTTGGATGTGAATTAAGAAATCTTGCGATATTTTGACAAATAATTTTTATTTTTTTTTATGATTTTTAGTGCATTATAACGCTTGTTTCGAACGTTTGTCATCAAATATTTTCGAAAATTTTTTCGGAATTTTTCTAATAAGGATTTAACATTTTTTTCGGCTAAATTTAAATATTTTGTACCATTTTATTAATTCTTAATCTGTTTTTAACTTATTTCAAACAAAAAAAAAACATTACAAATATGAAAAAAGCGAGTTATAAAAAAAATTACTCAAATGAACTTCCTGTGCATTTAAAATAAGGAACATCTTTGGGAGGACATTTTTGGAAGTTCTTTTAAAGTTGTGCCTTTAGAAGAACTTCAAAATTTTTTTGCTGGGTACACTGGTAGAAAAATGGTTCGTTCTATTAACGAACGGGCTTCGTTGATTATTTTTCGTTAATATTACGAAAGTTTTCGTTATGAGAACGAAAGTGATCGTTAATACAACGAAATCAATCGTTAAAAGACAATTTTGTGTTTTGGTTTTTCGTTACATTAATGAAACACGTTTCGTTAATATTACGAATATTGACTTTGTAATTTTTTCAAGAATTAGAATCGTTACTATAATGATATGGATCGTTAAAAAATAAATTTTAAATTGTTATATTTCGTCATGTTAATGAAATATGTTCATTAATAATACGAATGGTAGTTTGAGCATTTCTGCCTCTCCGTACTCTCTCTCTAAAACGTCTCTCCATACTCTCTCTAATACGTCTGTAGCGTCAATGTAATTTGTACATACACATCTAAGCATGGCAATAAGCACATGTTTGCGTGTGCGTCTTGAAAAACAAGCGGTAAAAAGTTCAACAGAAAACTTCAACTAATGGAATACGCGATTCAGCGTTATCGATGTTATTGTAATGATTTTATTTAGAAAAGTTCAAAAGATGTTTTTGCATTGGTATTTAATTACAAATGCGTAAATAGATTTCATTTGCAGGAATAAACGCTTCCATTAAGGTTCATAAACAGGTGATGGCTTCGTCAACTTGGTGCCTCTCAATATTTTCTAACACAAAGATCACTTGCAGTGCATACGCGAATTCGTGTATATAAATGTAGGATTACATATTATTACAATACTTATAGTCTATTGGACAAGAAGATTAAGGAAATTAGTACTATAAGGTTACTGAAAAGAACTTGTTCAATAAGCTCGAATAAGTATTGTAATAATATGTAGTTTAAATGACTTGGACATTAAACAGTCCTGCATTGGTGTCAGGCTAACATAAAAATAGTAAATGTAGGATTTTTATTCCGGAATATCTTCAAAAACTGTTTTACAACTGTTACATTCACAACAGTTTTTAATGTTTTAGAAAAATGTCGTCTAGTGAAGAAAATAACATAAAACCATTCCAACAAAATTTAGAAAATAGCCTTTTTGACCAAATTGGCTCACTGTTGACTTAAAGGGTTGGCTAGAGGCGGTCGAAAATGACGATTTTAAATACCAATGCTTGTGGAAAGTTCGTAAATTGTAGAAATCTGACCTGAAGAAACACGCGGTCATTAACGCCCACAAGAAAAATGTTGGTAGTGTTAAAAATGAGCAATGATGTTGCAATGGTCGAAATCCGAATAAAAATGTGATATTATTGAACATTTGGTCCCTTTATTGACGGATATAATCCCTGACTATTAATTTTAAAGAAATTGAATTCAATATAAAATATTTGCTATTTTCTTGCCAAATTTGTTTGAATTTAGTACCGTAGGGAAAAAATGTAGGGGAAAAATGTTGGGCGCAGGGAAAAAAGAGAATTTTTAGGAGCCACGTAGGGAATTTTCAAAAAACTTCCTGGCATCACTGGTGCACAGGCTCATTACAGTTTCGTTGTGAATAATAAACATAGATGGTGGGTGAGTTAAATTGGTGTTTTTTGTATATTGGCAAGAAATTTAGTGTAAATTTTTAATCTTTAGTGAAAATGCCCCGGGGAAGTGAACTTTCAGTTGAAGAAGGCGGAATAATTACCGTAATGAAACTTGGTTGCAAAAAAAAAAAACATGGATAAATGGACGGCGATACGATTATCATTTTTTGGTCTTAGAAATTAGAGGCTTTTTTCTTAAGTGAAAGTCACACTATATGATTATTAAATTACTTTATTTATCAATAAATATTATTTCCTACTGTACACACAAAGAAAATTTCATTAAAACTCAGCCAACGAAAAATTTTCATTGATATAACGAAACATTTTCGTTAATACAATGAAAATATTCGTTAATAGTATGAAGCGTTACGTTGGTTGACAGAAAATTCGTTATAATAACGAAAAATTTCGTTATATGAACGAATTTGTTTCATTGGCTGACTTTTAACGACACATTTCGTTAATATAACGAAACTTTTTCTACTAGTGTACGAGTATATAAATTCTATTTCAAAGTTCTTAACAAAAAATAATACACTACCAATGACTACACTCAAATGCAATAATTCGTTGGGTTTCATTAATATAACGTTTGTGTTCATTTATACAACGTTCGCCTTTCATTCATTCATACAATGAAAAAACTGGGTTCATACAATGAATGATTTTCGTTCATACAACGTAGAAGCTGCAGCCATACTATGAATAAATTTCATTCATATAACGAATAATGTTCGTTAATACAACGAAAAGGCTACGTAACAGCAACGTAATTATTCGTTAATACTACGAAAAGGGTTTCATAAATATAACGTAAAATTACGTTGTTATAACGAAATGATACGTTGGCTGACTTTTAATGAAGAATTTCGTTAATACAACGTAGAAATTCATCGTATTAACGAAATTTTTCTACCAGTGTAGCTAACAATATTCAATGAAAAGGCTATATACAACGTCCCATATAAGGGCTCTCTAACATTACATTTATAGTATAACTAGTTTTGTTTTTAAGATTAAAAATTTTAAGTTACATTGGCAATA
This sequence comes from Haematobia irritans, assembly GCF_050003625.1. Taxonomy (NCBI): domain Eukaryota; kingdom Metazoa; phylum Arthropoda; class Insecta; order Diptera; family Muscidae; genus Haematobia; species Haematobia irritans. Next base: position 59,070,419 of record NC_134400.1, on the reverse strand, counting down.
TATATTTGAAATGAAAGTTATGAACATTTAGCATGCAGTGCACTACTTTGACAAAAAATATTAATCGTGTTTAAATTCTATGTTTCTTTGTAGATGAATACAATTGCTCCAATACAATACATACTCAAAAAAACATGCACGTGCTCGACCCAACTGTTCAGTCTAAGAAATCGAGACTGGTTTTCACAGATTTACAAAGACGAACTCTACAAGCAATTTTTAAGGCAAGTAATGGTTTATTGGTCTTTCTTCTTGTAAAACTGGATGTTTCTTTGTATATAATTTTGTAGTAGATTATAGATTGAATATTGAGAAAACGCAAAAATGTTTTCTGTGGCGAAATTTTAGACCACCGAAGTTATCTTTATTCTTAAAAATAAACTAAATTGGGAACATATACGGCAACGAGTACCATAAATAAAGATTTATTTGTCTAAAAGGAAAAAACCCCTTTAACAAGCACAAAAAATACATCGTTGTGCTAAATTTTCATTTCTGAGAAAAGAATTATGTTTTCTTCACCGATTCACGACAAGTAAAAGAACAACTCATAGCGGTAAATGGCTGGGAGAAAATGTTGGATTTGCATTACCAGTAGTAAAACTGTTATTACTCGTTGCATTACATTACAATATTAAATACTTCTCGATAATTTGAGATTATTATTCTGAAAATGTTATGTTGGCCTACAATGGCTTAATAATATGGAATAAATTACGGAATAATTGAGTATTAATTTGAACACAATTGAACCTATGCACCAAGGTTAGGTTAGGTTAGGTGGCACCCCGATGTATCGGGCTCACTTAGACTATTCAGTGGTGAACATATGCACCAATATTTGCATGGTTGTTAAAGGACATAAATAACATCACGTACACTGAAAAAACTGTGAACCCACCACTAAGAAAATGTTGGTTAAGTCTAGAAAATGTTAACTAAACAGTATTAAGAACGCTGACATCACGCCGATATCACAAAAATTAGTAAATATTTTAGAAAAAATTTAAAAAAAAATCATTAAACATAATTAATTTTTCACTTGTTAAAGGAAATTGTGTAGTTTGAAGGAAAAAGTTGTAGCTCAAAATAGCAAGAATGTCTTTAGTGCTATGCGAAGTTCAAGATGGGCGCATTTGTAGTAAAATGTACAAATATAAAGAAATAACAAATATGTACGGCCGTAAGTTCGGCCAGGCCGAATCGTATGTACCCTCCACCATGGATTGCGTTGAAACTTCTACTAACGACGGTCATCCACAATTGAATTACTTGGATTGCGGCCGATGGCAAGGCATCTTAAAACTTCTTAACATCATCTTCTAAATTGTAAGTTAGTCCATGTGGAATATATAGTAGACAAAAGAAAGTAGAGTTGTGCACGTGACACGAAATTGTCGTGACTCACGAAAATTTTCGTGACTCACGCGTGAGTCGTGAGTCACGCTAAGGGAAACGGCGTGAGTGTGCGACCTACATCAATAACTACTACTTGTGCCAAGTTTCAAGTTGATAGCTTGTTTCGTTTGGGAGTTAGCGTGATTTAATCAGACGGACGGACATGCTTAGATCGACTCAGAATTTCACCACGACCCCGAATATATACTTTATGGGGTCTTAGAGCAATATTTCGATGTGTTACAAACGGAATGACAAAGTTAGTATATGGTGGAGGGTATAATGAACTATTTTATGAGAAGTACAAATTTACTAAATCTTTATACTCCGTGTTTTGGTTCATTTAACTAAAAATTATTAGAGTAAAGGAAACATTCTCCAAACATAATAATTCCATGAACTAAAAGTTAAACACATTTTGCTTCAAGCATATATACATATTCAGGATTGGTCCAAACAAAATATTTTTGTATTGTTCAAACATATTTTAATGAAATTTTCTTTGAGTGGATATATTTTTAAGGTGCCAATTGGTTACTTTCATTATTTTACTTGCAGTATACACTCTAGGTCTCTCTTTCTAAACACATATATGTTTATAGGCTATTTCTAAATTAATATATGTTTGAATCTAAGCGTATTATATATACAAACATGTTATGTCCCAAACCCAGCGGCGGAATCGAGAAGGACCTTGCAAATTCAGGCATGTTAAATGCCTTAAATTGGAAGGAGTTGTGTTTATAAGGCATGCATGTGTACTGATTTTACATTCATCGGAAGCCTTCTAAAATCAGACCTGTATTTAAGCATTGCGTTTCATTTACTTTTTTCATTTTATGCACACGGACATTCTCTCTGCCTTCTTTATAGCAAGTTGTATAGCATGGGTGTTAAAATTATGTAGCAAGAGAGATGTCTTGTGCTCTCGTTTAAAAGAGAGCTTTAAAATTGTTTACATTCCTATTAATTTATAATTAGAATGCATTTGTAATGCCTTTGGAAGTCAAACGGTTATTTCATATTATGACAATCCTCGACTTACAAATAGAAATGAATAGGCATGTAATTGCATTGCTTTCCACTTCCAAAAATAAGCTATTAAGAATGCGTAGGATTTCGTGTATGTTAGAGGAATTGTATTTTAACATTTTCTACCCCCAAACAAAAACAAAAATGAAACATAGCAACATTTGAAATTTATAACTATTTATGTCAGAAAATATTTTCATTAATGCCATGTGGATAATAATTTAGCGTACGCCAGTACATGCTATTCGTTAGTTGAATTCTTGATCTGGTAAAGTACGTACGTCTTCCAAATTATAAAGTGTTTCGCATTTGCGATAGTAACCTTAAGTATAAAACTCTAACGGTAAGTCTTTAATTTTATTTTATTATTTTAATTTTTTAATGCATTTTAGTTCTTTCAGATCTTGACAATAAATTTACCGAAACGCAGAAAGAATATAGAGCCCAGACGAATCAAATATAGTGATATCTTGGGGAGTGACTTGACATTTTCTTTATGTTTTTATATATCTCTGAACGCTAATCTTTTTGAATGTTAAAAATAAATAAATTTGAAACAAAAGCATAAAAATTTAATACCGGATTATTTATTTATCATAAAGGCATTATTTTGGGAATGTGTATGGAAGGCCTTCCTAAACGAGAACCCGTATAGCGCTACAACATGCCTACAATAGGAAGGACGTGAGAAGTAGTTATATTATCAGTAATTATGTAGGTGTTTTATATACACTCCTGTAAGCCTCCTTCTTTTTGAAGGGCTGGTGAAGGGTATTTTATGGAAGCTACAAATAAGGCCTTGCCCTCCAATCTCACCCTATGTTAAATGGAAAGGAAGGTGTAATGTCCTAAGCAGGCCTCTGTAATGCCTAGACAGGCCTGGAAAGAGGCCTTCCGACCACATGAACTACGCCGCTGGGAACATAATATGTTCTAACATATTTATATATATGCCCCAAACATGTTATGCTAGTTTATAAACATTATATGCTTGCACTTAAAAATATTGTGCTTAAAAATTTGTGTTCCAAACATATGAAAAACAGTCTTTTTCGTCCGTGTAATTGGGTGGCTTAGTTAGTTTTATTTTTTTATTATTTGTTAACTTAGAATTGTAAATTGTAAGCTGACATGAAAAAGAGCTGTAGCTACAATGGGCTTAAGCTCAAGGTAGTTTTATTAATTTGGTTATCCTTTAGTATTTTGCCTTAATAAAGAAGTGGTGTCTTCGCTGTTAGAAAAATATGTTTTTCATATGTACCGATAAAAACAAAATGTGTTTCGGTAACAATTTTTAAGCACAATATACTTATGTACAAACATGTATTGTTCCTAAATTAACACTACATGTTTGAGACACATATGTTAATATGTTAGAATATATTATGTTTGGGGCATGAATGTTTCATAAAGATAATATGTGTGAATGTAAACATATATAAATTTATAAATTTCGAGTAAACATATATATGTTGTGATATTTTATTCAGAGAGCGACAGAGAGAGAGAGAGTATAGAGAAAGAAATAGAGATGGAAACCGGGAGGGTTGACGAAAGATATCAACATAACACAGCGAGAGAATCAAAAGAAAAAAGCGGGCATTAAGTTCGAGTTTTGCAGCTAAAACAATTGAAAAAGTTTATTTTCTTTAAAATGAGTTATTAAAGAAAAGTAAAAGGCAAAAAACTGTTCATGCCTAAATAAATTTATGTGTATATTATAAAATTATTTATGTATGTTTATACTAGACTCCACGTTCTTCTTTTGTTAGAGTTTTTGAATTCCTTCCAAAATTTCAAACTTTTATACCAAAAACTGTCTTTTGTTAAAATGGTTATTTTTGCAATAAAAAATAATATTTTATCCAAAAGCTCAGTCAATTTCGCTTATATGACTGTAAATCTTTAATAACCCATATTTCAAATTTAATATAGTATAAATATAAATTTGTAAATTAAAAAAAAATTGGTGTTCGGTCGAAGCAGGGGTTGAACCCACGACCCGTTGCATGAACGGCGGACATGCTAACCATTGCTCCACGTGGCAAACAAATATATGTTTCTGTTAAAGTATATTTTGTTTGCATCGGCTCGTGCGCGCTGCAGACTATGCTATATAAATATAACTTATAAGGATAATTATCTATTGATTATTGAAAATTATGTGAGGGAATGTACACAATCTTCTTTGGGGAAAATTCTTCCAAGCTTACAATATTTTTGAGCTCAAATGCTTCCAAACATATAATATGTTTACAAAAATAAACATATTCATGTTTCGGCAGTATCCAATAATACATGTGCTTCCTGCAAAATATGTTTGGAACATATGTTAGTGAAGCGATTTGTTTTGGAGGGTGTTATAGCCATACGATATAAACGGAGTCAATATTTACAAACGCATAAAAACGATGGCTTTACAAAGTCTTATTTGGTTTCATTTCAGATTTTATTTGATGTGAAAAAGACATAGTATCGACCATGCGTCGTAAAATATTGAATAGACACTTTAAAGAAATTCTAGTCGTTTTGCGAATAAGGATTCAAATAATTTTTTTCTTCTTTTCAGGAAACAAAACGGCCTTCAAAGGAGATGCAAGTGACAATTGCCCGACAACTTGGTTTAGAACCAACAACAATTGGCAACTTTTTTATGAATGCCCGTCGTCGTTCTATGGACAAGTGGGTCGACGATGTCTTTAAGATGAATAATAACTCTGGTGAAAAACTGTTTTAATATTAAAATACTAGTGAAGAAAACGATGGCGTTTTGTTTAATATTCATTTATTTATGTATATTTTCTCTAAAGAATACATCGGTAGGTATTTAAATAGGAAAGGTATGAAATATTACCAATCGGTTCAAAAATTTGGCCATATCGGACTTGTCTTTGTGAAAAATAAAGTTATGGTTGAGAAAACGCATCTAAATGGTTCTAAAATGCGATGAACGTTCCCACAATTTTAGATAAAAAACAAACAAAAAATAAGCACACGGAAAAGCTTTTTGTATGCCAAACAGGCTTCAAAATTTTTCCACAAAAAAAACTTTCATAAACACAATAATAGAGAGATAAAAGTTCCCCTCGTGATATATGCAGATCTTGAGTACATTCTAAAAGATGCAAATGTGACGAAAACCACAGTTCTGAAAGAGCATATGCCATGCACAAGGCAGCTATATATAGTTTGAAGTTCGCATAATTCAAAAAATATATTTAAAATCTACCCTGCCAGCAAAGTTCGATTTTATCCCTATAGCTACCACAGACTAGTGAGTGGCACTACAACAAACGCCAACTGTGATCGGGAAATGTACCAAAAAGTACGAAGTGCACATGAAATTATTTTGTATTCACTTTTGTTACAAGTGCCATTTTAATATTTCGTGAAATGCCAAACGCGAATAGCTGCTTATAAATAATTTGAATAAAAAGTATGTGCTGAAAACATAGTTATTGTGCTTAAAATTGTGAAAGGTATATTGGTGAACATTTTTCGATATTCCAAATGGAATTAAGATATATTTTTTCAGTTATTTTTCCAAGCATGCTGCCTCGACCAAGGAGAACTACACTGGTTGATAGAGGCTGATACAGCAAAAGAATTGATACTTTCTCTTAATTCCTTTATTAATGTAAAATATGTTCAATGTGATTTATTCGTATAAATGTTATACATGGAAGAATGTATAATTTTTATTCAAATTAAGAAACATGTATTATTTTACAACAATCTTAAAATATAGTTTGTCTAACAGTTTGAAGGGGCTCTTAAAAATAAAAAATTGAATGAGAACGACGGATGAAAAAGACTGTTTTTCATATGTTTGGCTATAAACATTATATGTTTGGAACACAAATTTTTAAACACAATATTTTTGAGTGCAAGCATATAATGTTCATAAACTAGCATAACATGTTTGGGACATATATGTTAATATGTTAGAACATATTATGTTTGGGACATAAAATATTTGTAAATATAATATGCTTGGATGCAAACATATATTAGTTTAGAAATAGCCTATAAACATATATGTGTTTAGTAGGTTGGAGCGCTATTTAACAGGGAGCGATATTGAATTAAGTTGGTGGTTGTTGCTTGTTATTACAAAATTAACATTTTATTTTCCCTTGGGCAATTGATCAGCTACTTCTTTGATCCTTACAAACTGTGTGGTCCGCTGTTCGAATCCCCGTCCGGCAAAAGGTAAAATTAAAATAAAAAAAATCATAAAATTGAATAATTTCTTCTACAATGTTTGTATTACAGAAAAAGGGGCTACACTGTTAGAAAAATATGTTTTTTATATGTTCCGATATAAACAAAAAGTGTTTCGGGCACAATTTTTAAACACAATATATTTAAGTGCAAACATGTAATGTTCCTAAACTAACACTAAATGTTTGGGACACATATGTTAATATGTTAGAATATATTATGTTTGGGGCATAAATGTTTTATAAAAATAATATCTGTGAATGTAAACATATATAAATTTACAAATTTCGATTAAACATATATATGTTGTGATATTTTATTCAGAGAGAGAGAGAGTATAGAGAAAGAAATAGAGATGGAAACCGGGAGGGTTGACGAAAGATATCAACATAACACAGTGAGAGAATGAAAAGAGAGCTATTTGTATATGTTGTTTCGGAAAACTGTTTTATGATAAGGCCAAAAATTTGATATGCTTAAATCTAAATATTATTTAATTTGAATATTAGAATGAGTATTCGGAGTAAAGAGAATAGACATTCGGAACCAAGAGAATAGACATTTGAAAAAAAAAACAGCGTGTGTTTTCGTCTTGAGAGCAGCATTTTATGTATGTGTGGACATGTGTTTTGTTTATCATTTTCCCAGCGGCGGAATCGAGAAGGACCTTGCGAATTCAGGCATGTTAAATGCATTAAATTGGAAGGAGTTGTGTTTATAAGGCATGCATGTGTACTGATTTTACATTCATCGGAAGCCTTCTAAAATCAGACCTGTATTTAAGCATTGCGATTCATTTACTTTTTTCATTTTATGCACACGGACATTCTCTCTGCCTTCTTTATAGCAAGTTGTATAGCATGGGTGTTAAAATTATATAGCAAGAGAGATGTCTTGTGCTCTCGTTTAAAAGAGAGCTTTAAAATTGTTTACATTCCTATTAATTTATAATTAGAATGCATTTGTAATGCCTTTGGAAGTAAAACGGTTATATCATAGAAATGAATAGGCATGTAATTGCATTGCTTTCCACTTCCAAAAATAAGCTATTAGGAATGCGTAGGATTTCGTGTATGTTAGAGGAATTGTATTTTAACATTTTCTACCCCCAAACAAAAACAAAAATGAAACATAGCAACATTTGAAATGTATAACTATTTATGTCAGAAAATATTTTCATTAATGCCATGTGGATAATAATTTAGCGTACGCCAGTACATGCTATTCGTTAGTTGAATTCTTGATCTGGTAAAGTACGTACGTCTTCCAAATTATAAAGTGTTTCGCATTTGCGATAGTAACCTTAAGTATAAAACTCTAACGGTAAGTCTTTAATTTTATTTTATTATTTTAATTTTTTAATGCATTTTAGTTCTTTCAGATCTTGACAATAAATTTACCGAAACGCAGAAAGAATATAGAGCCCAGACGAATCAAATATAGTGATATCTTGGGGAGTGACTTGACATTTTCTTTATGTTTTTATATATCTCTGAACGCTAACCTTTTTTCATGTTAAAAATAAATAAATTTGAAACAAAAGCATAAAAATTTAATACCGTATTTTTTTATTTATCATAAAGGCATTATTTTGGGAATGTGTATGGAAGGCCTTCCTAAACGAGAACCCGTATAGTGCTACAACATGCCTACAATAGGAAGGACGTGAGAAGTAGTTATATTATCAGTAATTATGTAGGTGTTTTATATACACTCCTGTAAGCCTCCTTCTTTTTGGAGGGCTGGTGAAGGGTCTTTTATGGAAGCTACAAATAAGGCCTTGCCCTCCAATCTCACCCTATGTTAAATGGAAAGGAAGGTGTAATGTCCTAAGCAGGCCTCTGTAATGCTTAGACAGGCCTGGAAGGAGGCCTTCCAACCACATGAACTACGCCGCTGGGTTGGCATTATGGGCACAATTTTTTTTTCTTGGTTCGTTAAAAGAAATCGGAACGTATGCTAATCACTGCTCCACGTGGCCAACAAATGTATGTTTCTGTTAAATAATGTTATGTTTGCATGGGCTCATGGGCGCTGCAAACTATGCTATATAAATGTAACTTATAACGATAATTGTCTATTGGTGATTATAACAGCCCAGTGGTAGTGTGTTGGCTTACAATTTGCATGATTCCCGGTTTGATTCTCCGTCCAGGCGAAAAGTAACATTTAAAAAAATTATAAAATTGAGTAATTTCTTCAACATTATTTGTATTACAGAAAAAGGTGCCAAGAACTAAAAATTTCGTGGAAGTGAAAATTATGTGTGGGAATGAGCACAATCTTCTTGGGGAGAAAATTCTTCCAAGCATATAATATTTTTGGGTTCAAAATGCTTCCAAACATATAATATGTTCACATAAAACAAACATAATAATGTTTCGGCAATATCCAATAATATATGTGCTTCCTGCAAAATATGTTTGGAACATATGTTAGAGAAGCGATTATTTTTGAGGGTGTAAGAACTAAAAAATCTCGTGGAAGTGAGAAAGATGTGAGGGAATATACAATTAGGCAGAAACAAAATTTTGAGCATTCAGGTCGAAACCTATGTTGTTAGCACCTATATTACCTGTTTATTTTCATAATTCATTATGATTGTAAATATATAAATAAATAAATAAAATTTTGAGCACAATATTGTTTGGGAGAATTTTTTTAAGCATATAATATTTTTGGGTGCAAAATGCTTCCAAACATATTATATGTTCACATAATAACATATTGTTTTTTGGAAGACAACATTATTGAATTTGGATGCAAAAATACAAAATGTTTGGAACTTAGACTACCCAAACATATTATATTGTTTAGACCAATATGCTTTCAAACATATTATATATTGGAAGAGATCAAACATATAAATGTTTGGGCAATACCCAAAAGTGTATATGCTTGAAGCAAAATATGTTTGGGAGTATATGTTACAGGAGCGATTTTTTGTGAGGGTGTAGATATGCCTTATAGACCTGTTATGGATGATGGAAATAATTAGAGATGAGCTTCTAAGATAGAAGACAGAAGTTGGCTTAAAACGCTTTGAAACTTGTTCGTTGCCACTTTCCTAATGACAATGCATTGAATTGTGTAAAACGTAAAGGAGATTTCCCTCTTGACTATTTTTTAAATTAGAGAAAAATGCTATCCCGTCCATAGATGCACTTTATTGCACATTGCTTGATAGTTTTGCCTTCAACAGTAAATTTAATTCTCCAAATTAAATGGATCGCTACTCAATAATTTCGATGTGACACAAATTGAAAAATGACATTATTGTGAATATATTTCAACCAACGTTTCTATAGAAGCTGAAGTCAAAACCAAAACTCTAGGGGTTTCGAATAATTTATTCATTTTCAAAAAAAAAAAAAACACATAATAATATTATCGTACACTACAATACTATAAATCGAATAAAATAACACAATCAAATATTTCAGTGTTACTAAATCGTGCGTCGGAACGAACATTATTGCTAAAAAGAATGAAGGTGCAGATATATAGAACAAAAGTGTCTTATAAGCATATACATTTATATGATAAATTTCTTTCTTATAGGAATTTATTTCACAAAAATGTCTTTTAGAAAGAAGTAATAAAATTTCGGTTTATAGTTTTAAAATGCTTTTATTAAAAAGGTTAAAAAGGAAAATTAAAAAGTTAAAAAGGAAAATAACTCCAATCTCAACAATTGGAGTAAAATAAACAAAACATAAAAACAATCAGTTTTGTGATACCACTAGTTCGCTAATTGCTTAGGTACGATTTAAAAGAAAATAAAATTAAAAAAATAACAATGGATATTAACCCTAGAACACTAAACTTCGTTTTTTACACTTTAATACCAAGCCTCGCTTGTGAGACTACTTTTTCGTAAAAAGTTTCTTATAGGAATTTTTATAATGGGCTTTTGGTATTGTGTACTTGCCAGATTGTTCTTTTATCAGTTTTTTTGTTATACATATGAACAATTTTTAGCACAGCAAAAATACATGGTGTTTTTGCTTAATTTTCTTATATGCGTTTTTTTCTTATATAAGATTACCTACTATAGTTATTTGATTATAGTAGGTAGTTTTTTTTTACCGTGTAAAATTTACTAACACGTCAAAGGGCTAAGGGTTAATAACTTAACACATGTACTAGTGTGATCCACTGCAGTTGACTGATGAATGAGAATTCCATATGAATGAAACTTAACTGTCGTGCTGGACATATATGTTTTGTCGGAATTGCTTCAAATTGAGTTTCATCGTACCTACTACGAATTTTAAGTGAGGACCAAGGAGCGCGTTCGGAAGAATGTGGAATATTTCTACTCGAAGTGTGTTGGGGCAAAAGGATTATGTTGAAAAATATATCGCCACTTTTCTTCAGTAGGAGTTATGGCCCTATAACTCTTTTAATTTAATACAACAATTCATTATATGTACAAAAGGAACATTCTATAATGCGCTGGGTACAATACATAGATTAAAACAAGTAAGGAAAGTCTAAAGTCGGGCGGGGCCGACTATATTACACCCTGCACCACTTTGTAGATCTAAATTTTCGATACCATATCACATCCGTCAAATGTGCTGGGGGCTATATATAAAGGTTTGTCCCAAATACATACATTTAAATATCACTCGATTTGGACAGAATTTGATAGACTTCTGCAAAATCTATAGACTCAAAGTTTAAGTCGGCTAAAGCACTAGGGTGGAACACAATGTTAGTAAAAAAAATATGCGAAACATTTAAATCTGAAGCAATTTTAAGGAAACTTCGCAAAAGTTTTTTATGATTTATCGCTCGATATATATGTATTAGAAGTTTAGGAAAATTAGAGTCATTTTTACAACTTTTCGAGTAAGCAGTGGCGATTTTACAAGGAAAATGTTGGTATTTTGACCATTTTTGTCGAAATCAGAAAAACATATATATGGGAGATATATCTCAATCTGAACCGATTTCAACCAAATTTGGCACGCATAGCAACAATGCAAATTCTACTCCCTGTGCAAAATTTCAACTAAATCGGAGCAAAAAATTGGGCTCTGTGGGCAAATGAGTGTAAATCGGGCGAAAGCTATATATGGGAGCTATATCTAAATCTGAACCGATTTGGCTGATATTTTGCAAGTTTTTCGAGACTCATAAAATATTCGGATGTACGTAATTTGAGAAAGATCGGTTGATATACACGCCAATTATGACCAGATCGGTAAAAAATATATATGGCAGCTATATCTAAATCTGAACCGATTTTTCCAAAATCAATAGGGATCGTCTTTGAGCCGAAACAGGAAACTATACCAAATTCTAGGACAATCGGACTAAAACTGCGAGCTGTACTTTGCACACAAAAATACATCAACAGACAGACAGACGGACAGACAGACAGACAGACAGACGGACATCGCTAAATCGACTCAGAATTTAATTCTAAGACGATCGGTATACTAAACGATGGGTCTCAGACTTTTCCTTCTTGGCGTTACATACAAATGCACAAACTTATTATACCCTGTACCACAGTAGTGGTGGAGGGTATAAAAATATGGGAAACATTTAAATCTGAAGCAATTTTAAGGAAACTTCGCAAAAGTTTTTTATGATTTATCGCTCGATATATATGCATTAGAAGTTTAGGAAAATTAGAGTCATTTTTACAACTTTTCGACTAAGCAGTGGCGATTTTACAAGGAAAATGTTGGTCGAAATCAGAAAAACATATATATGGGTGCTAAATCTAAATCTGAACCGATGTCAACCAAATTTGGCACGCATAGCTATAATGCTAATTCTACTCCCTGTGCAAAATTTCAACTAAATCGGAGTTAAAAATTGGCCTCTGTGGTCATATGAGTGTAAATCGGGCGAAAGCTATATATGGGAGCTATATCTAAATCTGAACCTATTTCAACCAAATTTGGCACGCATAGCTACAATGCTAATTATACTCCCTGTGCAAAGTTTCAACTAAATCGGAGCAAAAAATTGTCCTCTGTGGTCATTTGAGTGTACATCGGGCGAAAGCTATATATGGGAGCTGTATCTAAATCTGAACCGATTTAAACCAAATTTGACACGCATAGCTACAATGCTAATTCTACTCCCTGTGCAAAATTTCAACTAAATCGGAGCAAAAAATTGGCCTCTGTGGGCAAATGAGTGTAAATCGGGCGAAAGCTATATATGGGAGCTATATCTAAATCTGAACCGATTTGGCTGATATTTTGCAAGTTTTTCGAGACTCATAAAATATTCGGATGTACGGAATTTGAGGAAGATCGGTTGATATACACGCCAATTATGACCAGATCGGTGAAAAATATATATGGCAGCTATATCTAAATCTGAACCGATTTTTTCCAAAATCAATAGGGATCGTCTTTGAGCCGAAACAGGACCCTATACCAAATTTTAGGACAATCGGACTAAAACTTCGAGCTGTACTTTGCACACAAAAATACATCAACAGACAGACAGACAGACAGACAGACGGACATCGCTAAATCGACTCAGAATTTAATTCTAAGACGATCGGTATACTAAACGATGTGTCTCAGACTTTTCCTTCTTGGCGTTACATACAAATGCACAAACTTATTATACCCTGTACCACAGTAGTGGTGAAGGGTATAAAAATAATATGACTAACACGAAAAATTTAAAAAAAGAACTCGTACATACCCCTGTCGGATAATTCGTGGGCCCTGCATTTATAAGAACTGAAAATACGCATTATAAAAGCATCAATGAAACTTCCAACACAGCTTATATGATAAGGTGCTTTAATATCTCTGTTTTTAAAAATTTGCTAAAGGCGAAAAGATTCAATAGGCATTGCCCATTCGCTTCTCAAATCAAGTCTATTATAATGCCTGTTTTAAGCCCCACATCGGAACGACTACTAATGACATTTCAACTTACACGAGAAGGCTTGTTTTTTTATTCAATTTATTTTATTTAAAAAAGAACCAACACTCATTACACACTGCGCCACACTGTGGAGCAGGATATTATAAGTTAGTGCATATGTTTGCAACACCCAGAAGGAGACGAGATAGACAGACGGTGTCTTTGCCAATAATGTTCAGGGTACAAAACCTATGTAGCATCCAAAACATTTGACGGATTTGATATGAACATGTGGATCTATAAAGTGATGCAGGGTATAATATAGTTGGTCCCGGCCGACTTTAGACTTTCCTTACTTGTTTTTAGTTCAATTCTGGTAAGAAAACAATTGCTAAAACCTATTTAGAGGCTAAGGATGATCTCATAAAAGCTTTTAACTCTGATGAGAAAGAAATATGTAAAAAAATTAAATTAAGAATGAAAAATTGTACGTAATAGGGTTATATGTAAATATATTTAAATATATAAATACAAATATAGATATAAATAGCATTATATCGCTGTTATTAGTAACTAACTGGATCAAAAACATTTGTCGGTGCTTTCGAAATTCATATGTTGTTTGTTTAGGCGTTATAAAGCTCCTGATTTTGCAATGCAGATAGTCATGAGTAATGAATATTTTTCGGTTTCTAAAAACTGGAGTGGTGGAAGTACTATGCTTCTTTGGTGGAGCAGCATCACTAGCCATTATGTTGTCGTTTGTAATAACAGACCTGTTAACACAGCTCAAATGGAATGCGTAGGGTAATGTGTTTATGTGTGTTACACACTGTTAGAAAAATATGTTTTTCATATGTTCCGATATAAACAAAATGTGTTTCGGGCACAATTTTTAAACACAATATATTTAAGTGCAAACATGTAATGTTCCTAAACTAACTCTAAATGTTTGGGACACATGTAAGTATGTTAGAATATATTATGTTTGAGGCATGAATGTTTCATGAAAATAATATGTGTGAATGTAAACGTATATATATTTACAAATTTCTAGTAAACATATATATGTTGTGATATTTTATTCAGAGAGCGACAGAGAGAGAGAGAGAGAGAGTATAGAGAAAGAAATAGAGATGGAAACCGGGAGGGTTGACGAAAGAGATCAACATAACACAGTGAGAGAATCAAAAGAGAGCAACTTCTGTGAAACCGCTTGTATGTGGTTTCGGAAAACTGTTTTATGATAAGGCCAAACATTTGATATGCTTAAGTCTAAATATTATTTAATTTGAATATTAGAATGAGTATTCGGAGCAAAGAAAAAAGATTTGAAAAAAAAACAGCATGTGTTTTCGCCTTGAGAGCAGCATTTTATGTATGTGTGGACATGTGTTTTGTTTATCATTTTGGCATTATGGGCACAATTCTTTTCTTGGTTCGTTAAAAGAAATCGGAACGTACGAGGAGTAATTAAAAAAGAAAAATTCAAAGGGATCTTCATAAAAATAACGAAATGACACTATACTCTTTTTAGAGTTGGGACAGTAAAATGAAAAAAGGAGGAAACAGTGGAAAATTAAACAGTAAAATGTATAAAAACAAACTTTAGTTCCCCTTTATTAATAAGTTGTCCATGAGGACTTGTCGGACAACTTCAAAAGCGGGTATTAAGTTCGAGTTTTGCAGCTACAACAATTGAAAAAGTTTATTTTCTTTCAAATGAATTATTAAAGAAACTTAAAAAGTCATTTTAGAGCAAAACATGGTCATTTTAGAGCAATAATGCCAACTTAATACCGGCCTTTAAAGTAAAAATGAAATTAAGTACAAAATGCATTTAAAGTTTTAAATGCATTTAAAATGGTGTTAAATGCTAGTAAAAAGCTGTATACGCCTAAATAAATTTATGTGTATATTATAAAATTATTTATGTATGTTTACAATCGACTCCACGTTTTTCTTTTGTTGGAGTTTTTGAATTCCTTCCAAAATTTCAAACTTTTATACCAAAAACAGTTTTTTATTACAAAATTGTTATTTTTCCAATAAAAAAAAATAATATTTTATCCAAAAGCTCAGTCCATTTCATTTATATCAAGCACTGTTTCTGACTATAAATCTTTAATAACCCACATTTTGAACTTTCATTATAAAAATGTAATATGGTATAAATATAAATGTGTAAATAAAAAAAAAATTGGTGTTCGGTCGGAGCAGGGATTGAACCCACGACCCTTTGCATGAAAGGCGGACATGCTAACCATTGCTTCACGTGGCAAACAAATGTATTTTTCTGCTAAATAATGTTTTGTTTGCATCGGCTCGTGGGCGCTGCAGACTATGCTACATAAATATAACTTATAATGATAATTGTCTATTGATGGCCATAATAGCTACGTAGCCCAGTAGATTGTGTGATGGCTTACAAACTGTATGGTCCTCGGGTCGATTCTCCGTCCAGGGGAAAGGTAAAATTTAAAAAAATTATAAAATAGAATAATTTCTTCAACATTATTTGTATTACAGAAAAAGGTGCCAAGTACTAAAAAATTTCGTGGAAATGAAAATTATGTGAGGGAATGAGCACAATCCTCTTTGACGAAAATTCTTCCAAGCATATAATATTTTTGGGCTCAAAATGCTTCCAAACATACAATATTTTCACATAAAACAAACATATTAATGTTTCGGCAGTATCCAATAATACATATGCTTCCTGCAAAATATGTTTGGAACATATGTTAGGGAAGCTGTGCAAAGCACAGCCGAATGTAGCCGAGTGGGTAAAGTGTGCGCTTATGGTCGAAACCGCTTTCAGGAGAAATTTTATAAAGGTAAAATTAAATTGTAATAACAATAAATTCTATGTCAACATACAATAAGCAATTGAGGAAAATCATTAAGAACAAAAACAATATGTTAAATCTAAAAATAGCACAATTTTTTCAAGACCTTACAAGACAACTTATTTAAAAGGCCTTATTAAAGGTAATTTTTTCTTATACACCTTATATAAGCAAACACATTTTGCTTCAAGCATATATATTTTCAGGATTGGCTCAAACAAAATATTGTTTGTATTGTTCAAACATATTATGTTTCACCTTAGGGCATACACTGGTCGAAAAAGGCGCCATTTATTTTATTTGCAGCATACTCTCTAGGTCTCTCTTTCTAAACAAATATATGTTTATAGGTTATTTCTAAATTAATATATGTTTGCATCTAAGCATATTATATTTACAAACATATTATGTTCCAAAGATAATATGTAACATATTAACAAATATGTCTCAAACATATTATGCTAGTTTATGAACATTATATGCTTGCACTTAAAACTATTGTGTTAAAAAATTTTAGTTCCAAACATATAATTTTTACATCCAAACATATGAAAAGCAGTTTTTCGTCCGTGTGGCGAATTTTCGCAATTTGGATCGCCGTTCGGACTCGGCTATAAAAGGAGATACCTCGTAAATGAGCTAAACATAGAATCGGGCTGCACTCAGTGATAACAGAGAAGTTAATCACTGTGCACCCAGAAAAAAGTGCCTCCAAAACTAAAGGAAAAAATATTCATCAATTTAGTTTAGCCATTTTATTACCATTAAGTTAAATTTTTGTGTGAAATAATAAAATGTATTTGTTTCAGTAAAAAATCCTAAACTGAAAGAAGTTAGGAATAGTTTATTAACTAGAATAAGGCATGGCATTTTACTAATACTGTTTTCTTAGCTGGGTATAAAAATTTGCTACTGAACAAGATAATTTTATTCGCTGATAATAATGCATTCGTAAAAATAAAAAAAAAACGAACTAAAACCAAATTTCCTTAAATTTAGTAAAATTTCTTATAAAATGATAATTCTGATTTCCTTTATTATAGAAAGCTTATCATACATACGAATAACACTTGGCATAGAAAAATATTTTAGTTCATTCGTACTAAGAAGTATTCAATCCTTTCAAAACTTAAGGAACACACACTTGTTAGAACAGAGCTTCCCAACCCAATTTGCTTCGCCCCCCCTCAAATGTATCAATATCGTTGCGCCCCCCAACCTAAAACAAATTTTGTTTACCCAAACAAACAGAAATAAATATTAACAAAAGCTCAAAATATGATTAACAATAATTAATAAATAATTTAAAATAAAAATGTTAATGAATATTAATAAAAAGAGTTTATCAATTAGTGGGAAATGTGACAATTGTTCTTTTTATTAGGTAGATTTTTAATATTTGGTACTATTACTGATAAAGTACGCCTTAAATCAGTTTCAACATGAATGCAAGACAGATATTTTGACTTTATGTCTAAAAGTGACGAAAATGCACCCAGAGAAAAGTGACCCCTTCTTTAAGTTAAAATGAATTCATTGTGAAGAAAGTTGAACTTCGTATAGCGCCAAAGACATTTTTATTTATTTGAACGATGTGATTTTCATAGAAATTAGGTAGAATGCATTCCATATATCAGTTAACATTTTTTTTTATATTTATGTACCACTATACTACAGAATGAAAAAATGTAAGTGAATTGAATTCATATATGGAATGATTTTATTGAACTTTTTTCATTCATTTGGACAAATCTTACATATTTGTTGTGAACCTTTTACTTCAAAATTAGAACTGCTTATCTTCGTTTTTAAATACAATTTTATGTATTTATGTAAGCAATTTTTTCTTCAATAAAAGACATGTTTTATTACTATATTGAATATATTTATTAAGAATCAACAGCATCGAAATATTAGTTCATTATTCCACTATTTCCAATTTCCATGTAATGTTATCAACTGTAAAACGTAATTTTTTCTTCTTCTTGTACCTTTCACTTTTAATAAGTTGCTGCATAGCGATATTGTCCTCCTTTTACAATTTCAATGCCTACATTATAAACCAATTTTTGTTCACAAAAGTTCTTCGTTTTTAAATACAATATTATGTATTTATGTAATCAATTTTTTCTTCAATAAAAGACATGTTTTGTTACTATATTGAATGTATTTATTAAGAATCAACAGCATAGAAATATTAGTTTATTATTCAACTATTTCCAATTTCCATGTAATGTTATCAACTGTAAAACGTAATTTTTTCTTCTTCTTGTACCTTTCACTTTTAATAAGTTGCTGCATAACGACTTTGTCCTCCTTTTACAATTTCAATGCCTACATTATAAACCAATTTTTGTTCACAAAAGTTATTGTTCTGAATGTTACCTGATGAATGAAGGGGTTGTTATGCTGTTGGTGTTTTCTTTCTTTGTACACCATCACGAACATTGATAGACTTATTGTTTGTTATATATGTTTAATAATTTTCAAAAAACGGAAATTTTTCTCATTAATTTAATATAACAAATATTTTATTTGTTATTTATTATATTATTTTACTATATTATTTTTTAACACTCTCCGTATACCGTAACAACGCGACTCCAATTAAAAACAACCCACGCGCAATCATATCGATTACACCGATTACACACCGAAAAAAAGTTTACTATTTTTTATGAAAAATGAACTAACCCGTAGTAAGAATGACCATGATTTGGCGCCAAAGATTTTTTACATCTATATAAGTTCATGATTTTCTTATAAATTAGTTCATGTATTGCATCGTATTTTAGTTCATTATTACTATGCTGTGGGAAGAATATACTTTAACTCATTCAAAATATTCCTGCTATCCGGAAAAATGAACAATTTTTTGGGAAACATCTATTAAGAAATTGGTTTGAAATAAACTGTTTGTTAGTATAATTTTCATAAAAGTAGAGAAATTGAGGAATCAAAGGTACAACAAGCCTTTATACAACTAAGAAATTTTTCGTCCAAAACAAGTCAAATAATAAATAAAAAACCAGTATTTTATTTCAAAAAATTATTATTATATTACACAAAACTATGACCTATGATATACAATAAAGGACATATTTTTATTCGTACGTTGGATGCAGTTACTTGTCGGTAGTTAGTAATTGCTTCTTCAAAAGAGTAATATTCTATATTATTAGGACTAAACTAATTAATTTAAATTTCCATGTTTTCTATCCATATGAAAGATATATGTGGAATAAATTGCTATATACATTGAATTGTTGTCCAATTTCATCAATTTTGGCTAACTTTTGTTGGGCGGATTTGTCTTATAAGCATCTAAAATTGCAAATTTATACAAAATAAAAGAAAAATATTATCAAATTCTATCGTACATATTGATTTTTAACTTACGGTTTTCAAGAGTATTTCCTAGAGCCAATAAGGATTTCAGCTTAGTTAGCATTAAACAGTAAGAATGTTCCAAAAAATTACCATTACAAGGCTTGTCTACCTGCAAGTGAAATTAATTATTTTTAATAAATTGAAATTTAGGTTTTATTACAAACGGACAAAATACCGTTTATAGAAAAACTTACCACATTGAAAAATCCATCCAGTAGGTGCATTATTGGAATCATATCCATGGACTAATGGGACGTTATTGAAATTATTCTCAGAATATATTTGAAATAAAAAATATTATAAAATTAGACATAATTTCCACTTGTATAGCATTTAGTATTTAAGGTGGATATTAAGTTCGAGTTTAGCGGCTAAAATCGCAATTTTCATGATAAGTTTTCTTTAATAATCCATTATAAAAAAATAATCTTTATAAAAAACTTGTTTTGGGCTATTCTCCATCAAGTTATATTTAAATTTGTATCGAAGACGTATAATTTTATACTTTTCTTAGTGATTTATTTTTAATTTTAGTGGCTAAACTCGAACTTAGTACTCACCTGTAGGAATTTCTGTAACATAAAAAAAAATAGATTCAAAAAACTGGTTGCATCTCCAACCTGTGATCCAGTTGTAGAATAAATATAGATCATCCTATTATCACTCATGTTGTATATTTTTTATGTAAATCAATTAAAAATACGCACTAATTTTAAACTATTAACAGAAATATACAGTTCCCTAATCTGTTATTTGTTTTTTATCAATAAAAAGCGTTTTTGATTTCTCTAACATCACATCATTCACTTCTCAGTTTCTAAAATGTTTCGAAATACATTTATTTTCATTAATAAATACCAATACCGCACGTAACATACAATTTTGCAAAATTAAATCCACGTGTGTACTTCACAAATGCATCAACAGAACTGAATGCAGCAATACAACTCAAAGAAACAAATAGTCATAAAGGATACATACCTGCCGTAAAGAAAAACAACTCCACATACACACACACGATCCCTTTCTGATCTCGCTATTGCAAGAAAACAACTCTCACCACAAAAGATACCAACAACACAAAAGGAACATTCCATTGTCTCTACACCCTTACAAAAAATCGCTTCTGTAACATATACTCCCAAACATATTTTGCTTCAAGCATATACATTTTTGGGTATTGCCCAAACATTTATATGTTTGATCTCTTCCAATATATAATATGTTTGAAAGCATATTGGTCTAAAAAATATATGTTTGGGTAGTCTAAGTTCCAAACATTTTGTATTTTTGCATCCAAATTCAATAATGTTGTCTTCCAAAAAACAATATGTTATTATGTGAACATATAATATGTTTGGAAGCATTTTGCACCCAAAAATATTATATGCTTAAAAAAATTCTCCCAAACAATATTGTGCTCAAAATTTTATTTATTTATTTATATATTTACAATCATAATGAATTATGAAAATAAACAGGTAATATAGGTGCTAACAACATAGGTTTTCGACCTGAATGCTCAAAATTTTGTTTCTGCCTAATTGTATATTCCCCCACATCTTTCTCACTTCCACGAGATTTTTTAGTTCTTAGCACCTTTTTCTGTAATACAAACATTGTAGAAGAAATTATTCAATTTTATGATTTTTTTTATTTTAATTTTACCTTTTGCCGGACGGGGATTCGAACAGCGGACCACACACTTTGTAAGGATCAAAGAAATAGCTGATCAATTGCCCAAGGAAAAATAAAATGTAAATTTTGTAATAACAAGCAACAACCACCAACTTAATTCAATATCGCTCCCTGTTAAATAGCGCTCCAAGCTACTAAACACATATATGTTTATAGGCTATTTCTAAATTAATATATATTAATATATTAATATATAATATGTCAGCATATTATATTTACAAACATTTTATGTCCCAAACATAATATGTTCTAACATATTAACATATATGTCCCAAACATGTTATGCTAGTTTATGAACATTATATGCTTGCACTCAAAAATATTGTGTTTAAAAATTTGTGTTCCAAACATATAATGTTTATAGCCAAACATATGAAAAACAGTCTTTTTCATCCGTGTAGAATCAAAACAACCAACAACAGCATAAATGACGCAATAACAAACACAAACAATCATACGAGATATACACAAAATGTCTCCTAAAACTCCCTCACATGATGCAATGATTTCATTACTCTCTTCTCACTTAATTTTCCAGTAGCACGTTTATTGATTAGTTGGAATACTATCTATAAGTTAAGGTGATATATATACCAAATTTATGAGGAATCTATAAAAAATGATATACACCCGTCAAGGATTATATTAACTACTTTTTATTCTATTTTATCTAAAATTTTCAATGTGAGGAAAAACACTTCAACTTATCATAAAAAGGGAAATAATCTGTAGGTAGCCATCATACGAATCGGTAATGTCGTTAAGTTAATTTTTACTACAATTTTTTTTTTCCATACAAAATTTTTTCTTAGTAAATTGTCCACATTTCGTAGTAAGATTTTTATATTGCCCATGTATTTTTATAATAGAATCAACGATGCATTAACTACTGTGTTGGAAATTTATTTAAGGAAAAATCCTTACTATTTCGTAGTTAGTGAACTAAAAAACATTTACTGAATTTTTTAATTTTTCCTTTAGCTAAGTTAATTTTCGTTGTGGTTACGAAAAATGAACTATATTACAGTAATTTTGTTGAACTATGTGGGAGTTAAAAAGGTCCTTAAATTTACAAGATACTTTTTTTCTGTGCAGGTAGACAAAAGAGATATAGGAAAATTTTCTATATTCTAACAAGTATGTTTCCTTAAGTTTTGAATGGATTGAATACTTCTTAGTATGAATGAACTAAAATATTTTTCTATGCCAAGTGTTATTCGTATGTATGATAAGCTTTCTATAATAAAGGAAGTAGTTATAAATGAACATTTTGAAATGTACGAATGGCATGCTCTTTTGCAGTCTATTATTGATGTTTTTTTGAACTTAACCCTGATTAAATCTGATTAAATTTTCAATGTTAAAGACACAAAAGCAAGAGAACTAAGCAAGAAAAATTTATACCGTAAAATTCAGCATATGCTGCAAAACCTCTTGAATAGTTTCAAATAAGTTTTCTTTTTATTTTGCCCATTTGTGTTGTCTTAAAGTGTGTTTTACTAAAAGCTTCCTTAGTAAATGATACCCTCTAATGCCCAAGCCCGCCTTTGACAATTAGTGATGTTTTAACAAATTTCAATTATCAGGTAACATTCAGTGACGCTAACCTTTTGTGAAAAAATTGTTTTATGATTTTTTATATTTTTAGGTATTGAAATTGAGAGACAAAATGTTTTTTTTTTATATTTCAACCGTCGAACTGAACGGACGTGTGTTTTTAATAGCAGATTATTTCATCGTAATAGGTACCTATTACGAATTTCACGGGTGGTGGAAAATTAAACCACCATGCAGCGAAATTCAAAGTCATCCACTGGGTTGCTAACTTCAGGACCCAGTGGACGCGTATCGACTAAATTTGGGCAGTGACCAAGAGTCAGGCCCAATTAGTCGGCCTGTAGACGGGTCGACAGGTGGCGACACTTTGGCAAGTCGAACCTTTTCTAAGGTAACGACATCAAAAGGAGGTAATCCTCAACGAACGCAGACATGTTTTGTTTATCCTAAATAAATTCGGATCTGTCGACCCAAGCACGTTGTCGGCTAAGCAAAGCGATTCTTTAAAATGGGCTCAAGGAATTCATGAAGCTGGAAAAAGGGAGCGATCACCGGATGAACTGCCATCCTCTAAACGGGATCAAAGATAGTTTGCCTCAGTTGCAAAAGACAGCCTTGTTATGGATATCATTAATAAAGGAGCATTGGACGGTATGGTTCCTGTTCAAAGTGCATTTGAACAGGGGATTCACACATATAGGTTCCACTGTGGATTCATATGTGCGGGTCCCACTGTATATAGCGGACAACTTCAATTTCTCGAAATTTCCTTTGTCCTTCATTTGTTTATTTGGAATGATTGGAAAATCTCCGCTTAGTTGGAAGATTTCAGACATTAACAAATGATCAAATGAAGTTAGTTGAGTTTCGCGCGTCGTCAGTTTAAAAACGTTAATTCCGTTCTGCTCCCCCGGAAAAGTAAATTATCGCGCAGTGCCAAAGTGTATAAAATAAATAAAACATTTGTAATAAATAACATAAAACATCCTTAGTGAACGACAGAAATACAACAAAGTTTTTTCATTTGTTTATTTGGAATGATTGGAAAATCTCCGCTTAGTTGGAAGATTTCAGACATTAACAAATGATCAAATGAAGTTAGTTGAGTTTCGCGCGTCGTCAGTTTAAAAACGTTAATTCCGTTCTGCTCCCCCCGAAAAGTAAATTATCGCGCAGTGCCAAAGTGTATAAAATAAATAAAACATTTGTAATAAATAACATAAAACATCCTTAGTGAACGACAGAAATACAACAAAGTTTTTTCTAGGAAGACGTTAAAACAAGGTGACCCAACAAACATATAACACTGAGAACATAAGTGAGAGTGATGGACACATACAACGCAAAAGTGAAGGTGCTGGACACTAATCAAAAACTATTGAATTAAACCTTAAACTAATCTTAAATCTAATATTTGTATTGCACAGGGAATTAATAATTAATTAATTAATTTATATTGCACATTGAGTTTTATATCACAGAGTGAATTATTGCACATTGTTATTGTCATAAGTATAAGTGAAATTTCTCTATCAATAATTTATTCAATAAAATTTTGTGAACTTTGAAACTAAATCTAACATCTTGTCATTTCGAAATGCAAAATATAGAAATTAGATTGCGCGCTAAACATTTGGTCCATTGCGAACCGGATGAAAAGTGTGTTTTTTTTTAATTGCTAAAAAACGTATCTTAAAAAAAAAATAAATAAATATCAGTGACCCAATTTGTGACCGAGTTTTTTCTTTTATTTGAATTTAATAAATTTCAAATTTATTAAATTGTCCAAATTAACAATAGTAAAAAACAATAACAAAATATGCGCAATGATCATCTGTGTAATTAAAAGTACAAGAGCAAGTGCGACAGACATACGGATATAAGTAAACCATCCAAAATAAGGGTGGGTTACATACAACCGTACATACAAACGACATTGAATTCATTAATTTGCAAAATTGAAGTGTTTGTTGGTAAAAAAGTTTTTGTGAAAAAATAATAGACACAAACTTAATTTATTTGAGGTTGTAATTTGTTTAATTTGTGGTGGTTTTTATTGAAAAAATTGCAAAGAACAATTAAATAATATTCCAAGAAATTGGTGGAAAACAAACAATTGGAAAAATACATACAAACAAGTGACAGTGACAATTGGCATAAAACACAAGCCGACCACTAACAAATTAAACCCTATAACAACAACAGGGTGCACAAAGAAAATAAAACAAATTAAAATAATTAAAAATTTTACTAACTTTATTGTCGTTGGGTTTGTGTGAATAATTAAAACTCAAATCAAGATTTGGTATCAACCAAAAAAGTGCATGTGAACTTGCACAGTGGGACACAGAGCCAAAAATGAAAAAAAAAAATAATAATAATTTGTTTAATAATTAATCAAAAATTTTTATACCCTCCATCATAGGATGGTATATTAACTTTGTCATTCCGTTTGTAACACATCGAAATATTGCTCTAAGACCCCATAAAGTATATATATTCTGCGTCGTGGTGAAATTCTGAGTCGATCTAAGCATGTCCGTCCGTCCGTCCGTCTGTTGAAATCACGCTAGCTTCCGAACAACAGAAGCATATTTCATCCGATCCGGCTGAAATTTGGTATATAGTGTTGGTATATGGTCTCTAACAACCATGCAAAAATTGGTCCACATCGGTCCATAATTATATATAGCCCCCATATAAACCGATCCCCAGATTTGGGTTGCGGAGTCTCAAAGAGAAGCAAATTTCATCCGATCCGCCTGAAATTTGGTACATGATGTTGGTATGTGGTCTTTAATAACCATGCAAAAATTGGTCCACATCGGTCCATAATTATATATAGCCCCCATATAAACCGATCCCCAGATTTGGCTTGCAGAGCCTCAAAGAGAAGCAAATTTCATCCGATACGCCTGAAATTTGGTACATGATATTTTTATATGGTCTCTAATAACCATCCAAAAATTGGTCCACATCGGGTCATAATTATATATAGCCCCCATATAGGCCGATCCCCAGATTTGGCTTGCGAAGTCTCCAAGAGAAGCAAATTTCATCCAATCCGGTTGTAATTTTGAACATGGTGTTAGTATATGATCTTTAACAACCGTGCCAGAATTGGTCCATATCGGTCCATAATTATATATAGCCCCCATATAAAACGTTCTCCAGATTTGACGTCCGGAGCCTCTTGGAGGAGCAAAATTCATCCGATCCGGTTCAAATTAGGAACGTGGTGTTAGTATATGGTCGCTAACAACCATACCAAAATTGGTCCAATCACACAAAAATTGGTCCATATCGGTTCATAATCATGGTTGCCACTAGAGCCAAAAATAATCTACCAAAATTTTATTTCTATAGAAAATTTTGTCAAAATTTTATTTCTATAGAAAATTTTGTTAAAATTTTATTCGGTTCATAATAAAATTTTCATCATTGTCAAAATTTTATTTCTATAGAAAATTTTGTCAAAGTTTTATTTCTATAGAAAATTTTGTTCGAATTTTATTCGGTTCATAATCATGGTTGCCACTCGAGCCAAAAATAATCTACCAAGATTTTATTTCTATAGAATATTTTGTCAAAAGTTTATTTCTATAGAAAATTTTATTTCTGTAAAAAGTTTTGTCAAAATTTTTATTTCTATAGAAAATTTTGTGAAAATTTTATTTCTATAGAAAATTTTGTTAAAATTTTATTTCTGTAGAAAATTTTGTCAAAATTTTTGTGTCTACTTTGTCAAACTGAATTATATACGTATTGGATCGATCTTTTTTGATTTAATATATACCACGTATGGACTTACATACAATTTAGAAGATGGTGTTAGGAGGTTTTAAGATACCTTGCCATCGGCAAGCGTTACCGCAACTTAAGTAATTCGATTGTGGATGGCCGTGGTTAGAAGAAGTTTCTACGCAATCCATGATGGAGGGTACATAAGCTTCGGCCTGGCCGAACTTACGGCCGTATATACTTGTTTTTGGTTAATAATCTGTGACACAGTGAAAAAAAGAAAAATTTGTTAATAACAAATTGTGACACCGTCAAAAAATTTACCGTCCAACTTGGAAATAATTATAATAATTTGAATTAAAAAAGTTTTCGTTAACATTTTCATTTCTTTTAATCAATTTGATTTTTTTATAAAAATTTCATATCAAGCCCAAGATGAACGATAAATTTTTCGACACTAAAATAAAAAATTTATTAATTGTGCATTTTTCAAAAACAAAACAAAAATAAACTTTTGGAAAAACTGTACGTTTGGACCTTGAACTTTAAAATTTACCGCAATAACGGTCAATTTCCAACGTACAATAAAAAACTTCTAGGAGCTTTAAAAGCAAATTCAAAGGACACTACAAAAAACGACCCAAATCCAGCAACACAAATTTACATACATCAACAACAACACAAACGACGCTCAAACAGGTAAAAAACAAAATAACAACGACAATCCAAGACCCACAGAAAATACTTCGCAAAGTGAGTACCATTACAGTTTTTGATTTGTTATATTTCCATTATTTTTTTTTTCGAAAACAATTTAATAATATGAAAATTAGTTTTTCGTGAAATGTTTTGAAATTTTCGGTGTAAATTTTTTGATAAATAATTTTTCAAAAAAAAAATTGTCGTCGCGAAAATTTTAATAAATTCGTTCTATAATTTTCTAATCAAAAAAAAAATGTTAAAAAATAAGGAAATTAAAATTGAAACTTTTTGTCCGTTTTAATATTTTAATAATTAGAAATTTAATTTAATATTTCAAAAAAAAAAATTAAACTAAAAACAACATTTGTTTTATTTAATTTGCGATTTAAAACAATTTTTTTAATAAATTTTAATTGCGATTTTCATTACATATTATTCGGTTGTAATTTATAAATTTGATTTCTGCGAAAATTTGAAAAAATATTTTTCGTCATTTTTGGTTACAAATATCTATTTATAAAATTTGATTTAATTTCTATTTTATTATTTCTTTATATATATATAATTTTAAAATTTTGTTTTCGCTTATAAATCTTGCTTTGACTCAATATCAAATTCTGACCCTTAATTGACCCGGTTTTTTTTTGTTGTGGTGGGGATTTATGAAAATTTTTGACCCAATTAAAGAAATCGATTTGTCGAATTGACCCGGTGTTTCTTTTTTCATCGTTGTGGTTGGGTTTAAGTGAAGTGACCCGAATTTTTCTTCTGGGAAAATTTAACGAATCTAACCCATTATTTGAAAACAAGAATTTACTTTCGAATTGAAAACAAAACAATTTATTGAAAATTTAACGTGAATATTTTCTGATTGTTTAATGTAATTTGTGGAAATGCTGGGATTTGATATTTGGAAAAATTCTAGTTCTTTTTCGGTGAAAAAGAAATTTATAAAGTTTAACGAAAAATTTTAATTATCTGTCAAAAAAAAAGGTTAAAGTTAAACAGAAAGACATTACGATTTAAATTTCATATCATAATTCATAAAAATTTGTTATCGTTCAAGTGTTTTGAAAATTTAAAAAAAAAGTAAAGGCTTAAAGTTTATTGGTTTCAACACAATTTTGTTTGAGAACAAAATATAAAATAAATTTTTGATTGCTCCTTTGAAATTCATGATATACGTTTAAATCGACATTTTGAAAATAATTATCGAAATTTATCTGTCAATTTTACACTTTTTATAATAAAAATAATTTTTTTGGTAAACAAATTAAATATAAATTTAAACGAGATTTAGTTTTTTTTTCAAATAATTGTCGTAAATCTGTCTTTACTCGTATTTTATATTATTGTTGATGTAAAAACATATTATTGCTGGTCGAAGCTTATCGAAACTAAATTTTTCTGTGACCCAACTATAAGTTGGATGAAAAACTATTTGTGCACATTGGTATTATCTTGTTGACCCGATACCCAAAAAATACTCAAGCGTTTGTCAGCGAATCTGTCCCAATTGGATTAATTCGCTGGGAAAATATCTGTATATCTGGAATTGAATTTTTGACACATTCTTTTCTCGTTTCATAAATCTCGTTGGTTTCGTGTTTGTGACCCAAAATTTTTTTTGAATACTTGACCCTGGAAAAAAATTTGGCTAGGTTTTGAAAGGAAATAGTTGTTGCAGAAAACTCTTCTTTTCTGAAATACGAACTTCTTTCTTTCTAGTGGTGGGATAATAATTTGACTTGGAACATTTGACTGGATCAAAGGTTATTTAAGAACGAATTATAATGGCGAAAATCCTAGCAGAACGATTTGCTAATTGCGTGAATGATCTAATTGACATTGAGAGCATTTGTTCTATTAAGGCTGTCAGTGAAGATCTTCACTCGTTACAAACTTCCCGGGTTGAACTCGATTCTTTGTGGGATAATGTAAAGCGCTCTTACCTCGAATGTCGAGATCGAGTTCCTACAGAGGGCGAAACACCAATCGACAAAAATAAATTGCGTGATCGTTATAAATATGCTCTCGACTGTTATAAAAAATGTCTTAGTGTGCTGAATGTTGAAATCATTGATCGCACAGAAAAACAGAAAGAAGAGCAATTGACCCCAGATGCAGAAATAAAGAAACGCAATTCTTTAGATGATGATATGACCCCTACAGTACGCGGTAGATGTATTTAAAGGAGGGTATCGCGAATGGCCCACTTTTAGAGATTTATGCCCATATTCATAATAATTTACTGACAGTTTATCGAATCAATTTGTATGGTAATAGTAGGTATAAAGTTTACGTTAACTTTTATGAATATGGGGGTTATTCTCTGCTATTTATATAAATAATACCAAATTGAGCAAAGTTGAAAAACTATTTCATCTGACCCAAAAAACAACGGGAAAAGCTCGTGAAATAATAAGTAATGTTCCTTTAACCAATGAGGGTTTTGATATTGCGTGGAAAAATTTAGAAAATCGGTATGAGAACACACGTATGCAAGTAAATGAACAGCTCAAGACACTTTTTAATTTACCTACTGTTTCTATTGATGCCGCATCATTAGTTCAGAAATTACAACGAACAGTCACTAGTTGCATTCAAACATTAGAGGCCCTATATGTAAAAACGGGGGAGTGGGACCCAATACTAGTTTACATAGTGTCAACAAAACTTCCTAGAACATTTTTGCAAGAATTTGAGAGCAGCCTTGAAGATTGCTCTACTCTTCCTACCTGGAACAAATTGAATGATTTTTTGACTCATAAATTTAAAACGTTGGAGTCTGTAGGAAACATAAAACCCCAATTTGTGAAGCCCAATCAGCCCAGATGTGATTATGATAAAAGGGATAAGCGGGTAAATAGTTTCCAGACTAATGTCTTACAAAAACCTAAGGGGACTAATCCTAAACTCAACTACAATTCACAATCTAACAAACCATCAAATCAGAAAACAGGCCAAATACTTTGTGTATTTTGTAAAGCGAAACATTATTTGCGGGATTGTCC
Organism: Haematobia irritans; assembly: GCF_050003625.1. Taxonomy (NCBI): domain Eukaryota; kingdom Metazoa; phylum Arthropoda; class Insecta; order Diptera; family Muscidae; genus Haematobia; species Haematobia irritans. The sequence continues at coordinate 59,039,962 of NC_134400.1, read as the reverse complement.
GCAATTTCTGGAAAAAACTCCAAACGATCGTATCCATATAGTAAAAGTTAATCATCTTTGTTACAACTGTCTCTTTGCTGATCATGGAGTTCGGGAATGTAAAAGTCTTTATAGTTGTAGAGAATGTAATCAAAGACACCATAGTTTGTTACATAAGGGTAACGAGACCCACAACCCTACAAGGACCCATAGCATCCGAGACGCAGCACAGCCTAGTACAAGTGCTGCAGCTCTCACCACATTAGTTCATACCGGTAGACAGTGCAAGTGCTACTGTCCCTACCAATCAAGTCGAAGGGACAGAGATATGATGTCAGGGCTATCATTGACCGTGGATCACAATCAACTTTTATTTCTGAAAAAATATAAAATATACTGTTCTTCGCAATTCGTACCCTACTACAACTGGCTGAAGATGTAAAAAATAAATATCCCTTAGGGGCGAAAATCATTAGGGAAAACTTATACGTTGATGACGTGTTAGCTGGAGCTCACACTCGAGAGGACGGAATTGTTTCTCGAAATGAGTTGATCACAGCATTAACTTCAGCCGGGTTTGAACTTAGAAAATGAACCTCAAATGACCCATTTTTGCTAAAAGATTTGGACCCTGATATTCTTTTACCAATAAATTGGCTAGATCTCTCAGAGGATTCTTCAACAAAAACATTAGGTATACGTTGGAACGTAAAGGGGGACAATTTTACATTTAAAGCTCCAATTGTCACAGAAAATTAATTGTGTAGCAAACGCGATGTACTCTCTATAATAGCGCAATTCTTTGATCCCTGTGGTTGGTTGGCCCCAGTTATAATAGCTGCGAAATTAGTTATGCAACAAATTTGGTTAGATCAGATAGGTTGGGATGACCCGTTGAAACCCATGACCCGAATGAACTGGAAGAGTTTTGTAAAAAATACACCATGCATAGACACAATTTCCATACCGAGATGGATACAATTTTCTCCCTCTAGTAAGGTGGAGATACATGGTTTCTGCGACGCCTCAGAAAGCGCATATGCTGCGGCACCTTATATTAGGATTGAACATAAGGATAAAACATACACTTCGTTATTGGCGGCCAAGACTCGTGTAGCCCCAATTAAGAAAATATCTTTACCCAAGGCAATATTCAGGGGGGGGGGGTGAGGGGTATCAAACCCCCCCCCCGAAATGAATGAATATTTTTATATAAATAAATATATATTTTTAGCTGCATAGAAAAATCTTATCGAAGATGTTGAAGAAAAGCTGGAGGTTTTATTTTGAAGAACGCTTACCTATAAAACTTGCACAAATCATAGAATACTAGTTGAAAAGCCCGTCAAACGACGGTCGAAAAAAAAACAAATTATTTTTGTTCTCGCACCACAAATTTCATTTTTGGAAAATGTATTTCTGCTTTTTATGTGTGTTTGTTGTTCTTTTTGTCAACATGACTCGCTTTGTTTGGCCATAGCAACAACAACGAAACAGCCAAACACACATGTGTAAATGAAATGGCGCAAAACCTGCGAAATGAAACTGCCTAATTCAGCGATGGAAGCAATAAAGAGATTTTTCCAGACGTGCATATTCTTTTAAAAATTTTGGTCACTTTGCCAGTTACTCAGGGATGGAAAATACAATTTTTAAGAAAGTACAAAAAAGGTATTTTTTGAGCGGAAAGGTACTTTTTACTAAATTTCAACAAAAATTTCACTGGAAGATTATTGTCAAGAGACTGAATTTTAAAGTAAATAAAATTTTGACAAAATTTTCTATAGAAATAACATTTTGCAAAAATTTCCTATAGAAATAAAATTTTTACAAAATTTTCAATTGAAATAAAATTTTGACAAAATTTTCTATAAAAATAAAATTTTGCAAAAATTCTATATTGAAATAAAATGTTGACAACTATTTCTACTATTTCGATAATATAGAATCGCATTCCTTTTTCGACTAAAACTTTCTTGAAGTTCAATAAAATCCTGTTTTTGACTATGTCTTTTACAAAATCTAGATTTTCTTCCCACATGAACATGTCTGTTTTGCCATATTTGTAAAAGACTATTAGCAAATAAGGTTGATAAAGACTTTCTCAAAATATTAAAATATTTTGTCAAAGCTATTGTACCATAAATCTGATATCGACTCAAAAATGTCTACACAAAAGGTACTAGATCATTCGCGGGGATACTACGGTACTGACCGGGGTGAAAAAGGTTTGAAAAAAGTACTATTGTACTGCATTTTCCATCCCTGCAGTTACTACGTGCTCATCCGAACGTTCATTTTCAACAATGAAGAGATTAAAGACGTATCTTAGAAATTCGACTAGCGAGAGTAGACTCAAAGGATTGGCATTAACGTCGGTTCATCGCCGAATAAATGTGACGACTGAAGAAGTCATTGATTTATTTGCTGCTCGGCTCAATTTAATATTATAACAAGTATATACAGCACTAAGTTCGGCCGGGCCGAATCTTAAATACCCACCACCATGAACCAAATATTAGGGTTTCCCTTGAAATTTCAGGAGGGCTTGAGGACTTGAGGATATTCCCGAAGATAAATTTAAAGATTTCACCTATGAGGACTATATCAGATTCTGGATTTATAAGAACCATTTTTGTTTGAGTTTTAAAGGAATCATTAACATCTCTTGTAAGTGTGCAAGAAAATTATAAAATAAAGTCTTGATTTGAAATCTTAAATCTATAGAAGTAAAATCTGGAAATTTTACATTGAGTTTCAAGCAATTTTCATGATCAGTGCGCCTTCTACACCCTCAAGAAGTGAAGTCGGTCTATATGGAGGCATTACCAAATGGATCGATAAAAACTTAATCCGATACATGTTTTTGTGAGCCTAAAATACCAGAATATTTACAATTTCAGGCAAAGCAGATAAAAACTACGGTTTCTAGAAACCCAAGGAGTTAAATCGGGAGATCGTTCTTATGGGGGCTATACTAAAATATGGACCGATACTCACCGTTTTTGGCACACCTATTTATGACCCGAAAATACCTCTAGATTTCCAATTTCAGGCAAATAGGATAAAAACTTCGGATTCTAGAAGCCCAAGAAGTAAAATCTTGAAATCGTCTATATGGGGGCTATACCAAAATATGGACCGATACTCACCATTTTCGGCACACCTCTTTATGGTCATAAAATACCTCTAGATTTCCAATTTCAGACAAATTGGATAAAAACTACTGTTTCTATAAGCCCAAGAAGTAAAATCGGGAGATCGGTCTATATGGGGGCTATACCAAAACATGGACCGATACTCACCATTTTTGGCACACCTCTTTATGGTCATAAAATACCTCTAGATTTCAAATTTCAGCAAATTGGATAAAAACTACGATTTCTATAAACCCAAGACCCCAAATCGGGAGGTCGGTTTATATGGCGACTACATCAAAACCTGGACCGATATAGCCCATCTTCGAACTTGACCTGCCTGCAGACAAAAGACGAGTTTGTGCAAAATGTCAGTACGATTGCTTCATTATTGAAGACTGTAGCGTGATTACAACAGACAGACAGCCAGACAGACAGACCGACATGGTTATATCGTCTTAGAATTTCTCCCCGATCAAGAATATATATACTTTATATAGTCGGAAATCGATATTTCGATGTGTTACAAACGGAATGACAAACTTATTATACCCCCGTCACCATTCTATGGTGGTGGGTATAAAAATATTGTATACATACCTATGCATAAATAAAATTTTCTACACATGAGATTATATGAATATTTTTATACCCTCCATCATAGGATGGGGGTATATTAACTTTGTCATTCCGTTTGTAACACATCGAAATATTGCTCTAAGACCCCATAAAGTATATATATTCTGGGACGTGGTGACATTCTGAGTCGATCTAACATGTCCGTCCGTCTGTCCGTCCGTCTGTTGAAATCACGCTAACTTCCGAACAAATCAAGCTATCGACTTGAAACTTGGCACAAGTAGTTGTTATCGATGTAGGTCGGATGGTATTGAAAATGGGCCATATCGGTCCACTTTTACGTATAGCCCCCATATAAAGGGACCCTCAGATTTGGCTTGTGGAGCCTCTAACAGAAGCATATTTCATCCGATCCGGCTGAAATTTGGTACATCGTGTTGGTATATGGTCTCTAATAACCATGCAAAAATTGGTCCACATCGGTCCATAATTATATATAGCCCCCATATAAACCGATCCCCAGGTTAGGCTTGCGGAGCCTAAAACAGAAGCAAATTTCATTCGATCCGGCTGAAACTTGGTACATGGTGTTGGTATATGGTCTCTAACAACCATGCAAAAATTGGTCCACATCGGTCCATAATTATATATAGCCCCCATATAAACCGATCCCCAGATATGGCTTGCGGAGCCTAAAAGAGAAGCAAATTTTATCCGATCCGGCTGAAATTTGGTACATGGTGTTGGTATATGGTCTCTAACAACCATGCAAAAATTGGTCCACATCGGTCCATAATTATATATAGCCGCCATATAAACCGATCCCCAGATTTGGCTTCCGGAGCCTCTAAGAGAAGCATATTTCATCCGATCCGGCTGAAATTTGGTACATGGTGTTGGTATATGGTCTCTAACAACCATGCAAAAATTGGTCCACATCGGTCAATAATTATATATAGCCCCCATATAAACCGATCCCCAGATTTGGCTTGCGGAGCCTAAAAGAGAAGCAAATTTCATCCGATCCGGCTGAAATTTGGTACATGGTGTTGGTATATGGTCCCTAACAACCATGCAAAAATTGGTCCACATCGGTCCATAATTATATACAGCCCCCATATAAACCGATCCCCAGATTTGGCTTCCGGAGCCTCTAAGAGAAGCATATTTCATCCGATCCGGCTGAAATTTGGTACATGGTGTTGGTATATGGTCTCTAACAATCATGCAAACATTGGTCCACATCGGTCCATAATTATATATAACCCCCATATAAAACGATCCCCAGATTTGGCTTGCGGAGCCTCAAAGAGAAGCAAATTTCATCCGATCCGGCTGAAATTTGGTACATGATGTTGGTATATGGTCTCTAACAACCATGCAAAAATTGGTCCACATCGGTTCATAATTATATATAGCCCCCATATAAACCGATCCCCAGATTTGGCTTGCTTGGAGACTTCCAAGAGAAGCAAATTTCATCCAAGCCGGTTGTAATTTGGAACATGGTGTTAGTATATGATCTTTAACAACCGTGCCAGAATTGGTCCATATCGGTCCATAATTATATATAGCCCCCATATAAAACGTTCTCCAGATTTGACCTCCGGAGCCTCTTGGAGGAGCAAAATTCATCCGATCCGGTTCAAATTAGGAACGTGGTGTTAGTATATGGTCGCTAACAACCATACCAAAATTGGTCCAATCACACAAAAATTGGTCCATATCGGTTCATAATCATGGTTGCCACTAGAGCCAAAAATAATCTACCAAAAATTTATTTCTATAGAAAATTTTGTCAAAATTTTATTTCTATAGAAAATTTTGTCAAAATTTTATTTCTATAGAAAATTTTGTCAAAATTTTATTTCTAGAGAAAATTTTGTTAAAATTTTCTTTCTATAGAATATTTTGTCAACATTTTTAAATTTTGTTAAAATTTTATTTCTGTAGAAAATTTTTTCAAAATTGTATGTCTACTTTGTCAAACTGAATTATATAAGTATTGGATCGATCTTTTTTGATTTAATATATACCACGTATGGACTTACATACAATTTAGAAGATGGTGTAAGGAGGTTTTAAGATACCTTGCCATCGGCAAGCGTTACCGCAACTTAAGTAATTCGATTGTGGATGGCAGTGTTTAGAAGAAGTTTCTACGCAATCCATGGTGGAGGGTACATAAGCTTCGGCCTGGCCGAACTTACGGCCGTATATACTTGTTTTTTTTTTAAAGTTGAACCCCCCCCGAATTAAAATCCTGGCTACGGCCTTGTCTTTACCGCGATTGGAATTATGTGGGGCAGTGATGTTAGCAAAGTTGTCTAATGCCGTAGTCCCTAGCTTGTCAATTACAAATTTTAAAACTTTTTTCTGGACAGACTCAACAATCGTCCTTGCTTGGCTCAAAAAAACACCGTGCTCGTGGAGTACCTTTGTAGGCAACAGGGTTTCTGACATAATTGAATATGTAGGTAATGAAAATTGGAGCCATGTTGATTCAGGAAGCAATCCAGCTGATGTTGCAAGTCGCGGTTGTACCCCAAATGAACTACAAAATCACGAGTTATGGTGGACAGGACCCCAGTGGCTCAAATTGTCCAAAGACCGTTGGCCACACAAAGAAGTTAACAACGACACAACTTTAGAGACCAAACCAGTTAAGGTTTTAACAACGACAACTGTAGAAGACCCCTTGCTGCGGTTTTCGTCACTTTCTCGCGCGTACAGAGTTTTGGCATATGCTCTTCGTTTTTGGCGAAACACGGGTGCAAATCGAACACAATATCGTATGTCATCCCTTGAAATTACTAGTAATGAAATACAAGATATTAAGACTCGACTTATAGTTTGTACACAGAAGAATTACTCAAAATAAACGTATATCAAGTAACAGTCATCTCCTACCGTTGAACCCATTCGTTGACTCCAAGGGTATAATTAGGTTTAATGGTGGACTCGATCAGTCACCAGCTCTTAGCTATAATGAACGAAACCGAATACTTTTACCTCATGAATCTCGCTTTTCACATTTGTATGTTAAAGTTGTTCATAAAGTTAATTTGCACGGAGGGAACCATGATCCGAGTTATACGGGCGGAATTTTGGATATTTCGATTAAAACCCTTAGTTAAAAAGATAATACACAACTGTCGACCATGCATCGTGCATCGACACCAGACACAAAATCAAATAATGGCTTCGTTGCCTCCCGAACGCACAACTTTGACAAGACCCTTTACCCATACCGGAGTAGACTTCACAGGCCCATTTAGCATCAAAAATTTCACTGGGCGAGCTTGCCTCATTACTAAAGGTTATGTTTGCATATTCGTATGTTTTTCAACAAAGGCCATTCATCTTGAGGCCACTAGTGATATGTCGACCCAATCGTTTATGGCGGCTTTGGCCAGATTTATAGGCAGACGCGGTTGCCCTTCGAAAATTTTCTCTGACAACGGGACTAACTTTATAGGAGCAGCGGAACTCGTCAAAAAGGATAGGTTAGAATTCATGAAGTCGCTCAAAGATCGTGTCACTCACGAGGCTGGGAGGCTGGTGTAAAATCCTTTAAATCTCATTTAAAGAAATGTATGTCTCAAATGCATTTCACATTTGAAGAATTGTCAACAATATTGGCCAGAATTGAAGCTTGCCTCAATTCTCGACCCCTAAGTCCAGCAAGCGAAGACCCAAATGATTTATCTCCTTTAACCCCGGCACATTTTTTGGTAGGATCGCCGTTATTAACTCCTGCAGAACCTGACTTGTCAAGTGAGGACGTAAATTTAGTAAATCGTTGGAAGAGACTGCGCTAGATGGAAGTCTGAATATTTGAATGAACTTCACCGTCGCTATAAATGGAAGCGACCGTCTGTTAACCTTCAGGAAAATGACCTAGTAGTTATTAAAGATGAAAAAGTAGCTCCTAGTGAGTGGAAGTTGGGTCGTATAGAAAAGACTTATTTGGGATCCGATCAGAATGTCCGGGTTGTAGACGTGAGGACCGTCAACGGTGTAATTACTAGACCCATAGTTAAAATTATTAAGTTGTTTTCGAACAATCAATAGCCCATTACAAGTTTATATTAAAAATACGGTATTCACGAGATTTCACTTTCAGAAAATGGCTGCTTATCTACCAAAACCCGACCCCTCACCAGTACGTGAATCAAGACCCTCACTGCGGATTCAGCAACGAGCAAACCATTTAAGACCCAGCAGATCTGCCTCTCGGCGTCGCCATCCGAACTGGCAATTTTCTTGTGGGATGTGTCAGGAGGATCATGCGCTGCGGTTATGCCAGCGGTTCCTGCAATATACCCCTTTCTAACGGTATGAAGCTGTGGAAAGAAGGGGATATTGCAGAAATTGCTTGGCCAGGAGCCACCTGACACCAGATTGCCCAGTTGTGACGGGATGCCGAGAGTGTAGGATCAGGCACCATACCCTGCTTCACGGGGCTCCTCAACTTGAGCCTTCCTTGGGAGTACCTTCGCCACAAGTACCGCTGATCCAAGGCAATGCTGAGGAAATGATGCCAGAAGTAGAACTGCCGTATCACCGTTCCAACGTATTTTTACCGACGGCGGTGGTGAAGGTGGCAGACAATGACTGTGAGCGTTGGCGTGAAGTTCGGGTTTTGTTGTGCCAATCCGCCCCGATCTCCCGCATAGCGCACTCCGTGGTGAGAAGATTTGGATTTCCCATAATTCGAAAGGGGGAACATCGGCTGGTGAGGATCGCCTTGCAATCGAGACACCCTAGTCAGCAGACGATATCCAAGATGGATGCGGTAGTGACTCGAGATTTACCCAGGAGGGTATATTCGGAGGCTATCGTAGAGGACCCAAGTGTGGGCTGACCGGGATATTCGGTCAAATGATCCCATAGATCTGGAAATTGGAGGGGACGTTTTTGCTTACCTCAGGCGGCGGGACATATCCCTCATGGACCTCGGGGAAGTGTACGCCCTAAAAACACTTTTGGGGTACATATTTGCAGGACCCACGAATACGGTGACACTACGAGAGTAAGGTAAGAGCAGCACTTGGTAAGGGGGGGGGCAGAATGTTCAAAGTTCATTTGAACGGGGAATTCACACATATAGGTTCCACCGTGGATTCATATGTGTGGGTCCCATTGTATATTGCGGACAACTTCAATTTCTCAAAATTTCATTTGTCCTTCATTTGTTTATTTGGAATGTTTGGAATAATGATTGGAAAATCTCCGTTTAGTTGGAAGATTACAGACATTAACAAATGATCAAATGAAGTTAGTTGAGTTTCGCGCGTCGACAGTTTAAAAACGTTAATTCCGTTCTGCTCCCCCCGAAAAGTAAATTATCGCGCAGTGCCAAAGTGTATAAAATAAATAAAACATTTATAATAAATAACATAAAACATTTAGTGAACGACAGAAATACAACAAAGTTTTTTCTAGGAAGACGTTAACACAAAGTGACCCAACAAACATATAGCACTGAGAACATAAGAAAGTGATGGACACATACAACGCAAAAGTGAAGGTGCTGGACACTAATCTAAAACTATTGAATTAAACCTTAAACTAATCTTAAATCTAATATTTGTATTGCACAGTGAATTAAATTTATATTGCACATTGAGTTTTATATCACAGAGTGAATTATTGCACATTGTTATTGTCATAAGTATTAGTGAACTTTCTCCATCAATAATTTATTGAATAAAATTTTGTGAACTTTAAAACTAAATCTAACATCTTGTCATTTCGAAAGGCAAAATATAGAAATTAGATTGCGCGCTAAACAGTTCCAAAGCAAAAATGGGGGGAAATTGAGAACGCGATGTCTGGTGTCTACTCGGAGGTGCGAAAAAAGTTTCCCGGACCAAGTCCTCGACGGCAAGATGCTGGATGGTATCAAGGACGATATAAGTTAATAGCATTTGCAGACCAGAGGTCTATGGATTGCTTTAAAGCTGCTTTAATGCTAATTGGTGAAGTTTGGGAAGGAGCCGCTTGGGAGTTAGTCGATAGAAAAGACATACCGGCTAAACCTAGAGCACATGCATGGACACCTGCAAATCCTCCTGATCCCGAGTCAATACTAAATAGACTAAAGGAATGTAATCCAGATCTTCCAACCGCCGATTGGAAGGTTGGTCGTTTGGATGAGATGGATGGACCAAGACGACATGCGGTGATTATATTGAACATTGAGTCGCTGCCACATCTAGCCCAGACCCAAGGACGTGTAAGTTGTGGCTTTCATGACTTCCATATGAAGGTATACAAAAGCGATCAGCCAAAGGATTCCGAAACGAACAAACCTCCGGTAGAGTTAGAAGTAGAAAAATCTTGTGAAGCCGAAGGAGACATAAAAACTGCAGACATTGACGAACATCGTATGCGGGAAGTTCCTACAGGCTCAAACCTTACCAAAGCTGAACCGCGGGTTGTTGCGAGAGTCACCGAGATCTATGAAGAGGAAGCCCTTGATGACTCAATTGAAGCGGCTGATGTGACGGTTGTTGAAAATTTGGATGGTTCTACGGTTCCTCCAGATAGTTCTTCACCATTGTAAGGCCGCTTGTGCTGCCTTAAAAGTTCTTCTGATGAAAGCAGACATAGATATAGTTCTTATTCAAGAACCATACATATATAAGAACAAGATCTGTGAATTAAGCACTCAAACTTTTGCATAATACCGGTAAAGATATAAATCGAGCATGTATAATTGCTAAAAACGAACTCATTGAGCAATGCAGACACTGTCGTAGCCAGCCTAGAGAGCCAAATGCAAATACTAGGTATCTTCGGTCTACATGGTACATTATAGGGAGATGCCTCCATGTGTCGTTAAGACCTTAGTTGAGGAGTCACTGAACACAAAGACAAAACTCATTACGGGATGCGATGCAAAAGCACATCATAGTATTTGGGGAAGTAGTGATACTAATGTAAGGGGAGAGTCGCTAATAGAGTTTATTTTGCGTACTAACCTGGTAGTGGGAACATAGCTTCTCAAATCATCGCTACATCAGTTTCAGATTGGCTGTTCGTACTTCAAAGACCATATTTCCGCCAAATGTGAGGGAAGCTGATTGGAATAGGTATAGGGAATCGTTCAATATGATGATACCGAAAATACCAGAGACAAATATGAGCACTGTGCAAGATATCGAACACGCATGGAGCGGATTACTAAGGCCTTCAAAATCTCACTGAAAGCTGCATGCCCTAGAGGGAAGCCAAGGGGGAAAATCCACCACCATGGTGGTCTACGGAGTTAAGTAATATGAGGAAATCCTGCAGGCAGCTCTTTAACAAAGCAAAGTCCACAAGAACTCCTGAGGATTGTGACGCTTACAAGAAGAATCTGAGAGGATACAAGCTAGAACTGAGAAAGACTCAGCATAACTCTTGGAATGATTACAACGTCTAGTGGGGAGACGCTGGAGGTACTATTGGACACACATTTTCCTGGAAATCAGACGGTTGAACCGAGTTCTGGCGGTGCTACAGTGGCTCAGCTGTCATTTCCTATCGAGGAACTCGTATCGGAATCTAGAATAAAATGGTCGTTAAATAGCTGTGGGTCATTCAAATCCCCTGGACCTGATGGAATTACTCCGGCGGAGTTACAAGCAGTGACAGAATTATCCCTTGGTTGACGGTAATATATAAAGGATGTATAAACTTAGCATATATTCCAGAAAAGTGGAGGGAAACAAAAGTCGTTTTGATACCGAAAGCGGGAAAAGCCTCTCACTCGAGTGCGAAGTATTTCCGACCAATCAGCTTATGCTCATTCCTACTTAAGACTGTGGAGAGGATGATAGACATTTATCTTAGAACTAGCGTCGATTCAAGTTTGCTCTCGAAACGATAGCATGCATACTCGAAGGCAGGTCTACTGAGACCGCTTTGCATGAACTAGTCAGCTTTATCGAAAGCTCACTATCTGTCAATGAATACACAATCGTGGCGTTTCTAGACATCGAATAACGTCCATCCGAGCTCGATATTAAATGGACTGACAACTCTGAATGTTGATCCAGGTATACTTAGGCTGCTAGACGAACTGCTAATGAGGAGACGTATTTCAGCCACACTAGGACAAGCAAACATTCAAAGGTATGTGAACAGAGGCACTCTCCAACGAGGAGTTCTACCACCTCTTCTTTGGAATGTTGCTATAAACAACCTTCTGGTTTCCCTAGAAAAAGAAAGGATAAAAGTGGTGGCATTCGCAGACGATGTGGCCCTAGCAGTCAGGGGAGATGTTATACAAAGGGCCCTTCGGATGACTGAGAAATAGGCGAAAGAGAATGGTCTTGGAGTAAATCTTGCCAAGACAGAATTAGTCATGTACTGCAAAGATCGCAAAACTCCCACGGTTAAGCCTATATCCTTAGGGGATATTGAAATTCCCTTTGGTGAGTGTGCAAAATACCTTGGCGTTATTCTGGACAGGAAGCTGAACTTTAAGCTTAATATTGAAGAAAGGGCGAGGAAAGCCACGGTAGCTTTTTACTCGTGCAAAAAGGCAATAGGAACAAAGTGGTGACTAGAACCGAAAATTGTGCATTGGCTATATATGGCAGTGGTTAGACCTATAATGCTATATGGTGTTGTACTATGGTGGCCGGCACTTCAGCAACCGACAGGTTTAGATAAAGTTCAGCGTATGGCGTGCTTGTGCATCTCAGGCGCATTCAGTAAGACAGGAACAGATTCCCTTAATGTCATGCTGTATCTATTGCCTTTAGACATTTTGGCCAAACAGTCAGCTGCAACAACGGTTGTGCGGTTGCGCGAGCTATCGCTGTGGTCGGAAAAAATTTACGGCCACAGTTCGGTCCTAAATATAATGCCAGATGTGCCTAACGTAGTGGATTACACTCTGGCGAAACCACTTTTCGACAAAAAATTTGAAACTCTAATTCCCAACAGTGAGGCGTGGTGTACACAGACCCCGGGGAATAAAAGATATATAGATTTCTATACTGATGGCTCCAAATTGAATGGACAAGTGGGGTTCGGAGTATATTCTAAAGATCTGGAAATTCGAATAGCGAAAAGATTACCTAATCACTGTAGTGTTTTTCAGGCTGAAATATTGGCAATAAGAGAGGTGGTGAATTGGCTGAGAAGTAATGTTCCAAAAAATGTTGGCATTAATATATACTCAGACAGTCAACCTGCAATAAAATCCTTGGACTTTGTGTTCCGTAACTCGAAAACGGCCATCAACTGCCGCAAATCTCTCAACGAGATGGCTGAGCAGTACAATATTTACCTAATATGGGTGCCTGGCCATAGGAACATACCGGGGAACTGCGAAGCAGATGAGGTAGCAAGGCTAGGAACTACCTTACATATTCCAGGGGAACTAGAATCTGTTGGTATATCTTTGGCTACCTGCAAGCTCTTACTGCGTGAGAAGGCTGTCGTGAGTAGTATACTAATGAGAGAACTGGATCAAAGGAATGGCCAAACCGTGTCAAATTACACTTCCCCCTCCCCCTCTCATTTCTCCCTTGATGGCAAAATTTACCAGGAGGTAAAAAATATGTGAATGGTCTAGACTGGTCTATGGGCACCATAGACTATAGGAATGTGGAAAACATACTAACTCCTCTAAATAGTTATAAGTATATATATGTATTCGGTAAAAATAAGCAAGATTTTTTGAAAAGATATTTAGGAACATCTATAAAACTAGCTTTAAAAATTTATATGATTACAACACGTCTTGTTATATTCATGTACATAATCAATTTAGATGTGCTCTTAATAATTTGTTTAAGTTGCTGGTATTTGTTGAAAAAAATTTTAACAACGTAGATGATTTAATCATGGAGTAAATAAAAATATATAAACCAAAGAAAAGAACATATATTACGTTTTGTATTTTTTATTTTTCTTTTTTTAAATTTCTAAATGAGACCATCGGCTTCCACACACATCAAATCCCAAATCTGGTAGAATAGTGTTGAGTTCGTCAGCATTTATCGATACATTGTTAGTTGAATATCTCCTTAATAATGGACAATTAATTGACCATCGCTGATGTTCCTCAACAGGTATATCCATAGGTTTCCATGAAAATATTTCCACTTCACAGAAGTAGCATTTTACTATGTCTCCTTTTCCCGTAACAGCCAGTTCTCTAACACTTATAAAATCCAGTGGCCATGTATCAAAGGTTTTCAAACGTTCATCTTCACGATGAAATCTGTCATGTATAGTATAGAATGGGTTTAGATTTTCAATGTTTGAGAAATACATGGTTAAGATTCTACTTCTCACTGTGTATTAATTGTGTCAAGGTCGTTCACGACACCCAAGTAATAAGTTAAATAAATAGAAAAAGAAAACAACAGTTAATAGATCAAGATGAGTTTGCTTCGAAGTTTTCGATGAACTGTAGCATATATAACTGAAGCCTATTGCTTTTTATTCAAATTTTGTAGATAAGAGCAAAAATCGTAAGGATAGATGTCCACATTGAAAGGAATCAAAGTTTTGCTCTCGTGTGTAGTTGTAGCTTATGTTAGTTCCTAAATAGTGTAGTAATTCTAAAGGCGCACGGATGAAAAAGACTGTTTTTCATATGTTTGGCTATAAACATTATATGTTTGGAACACAAATTTTTAAACACAATATTTTTGAGTGCAAGCATATAATGTTCATAAACTAGCATAACATGTTTGGGACATATGTTAATATGTTAGAACATATTATGTTTGGGACATAAAATGTTTGTAAATATAATATGCTTGGATGCAAACATATATTAATTTAGAAATAGCCTATAAACATATATGTGTTTAGTAGCTTGGAGCGCTATTTAACAGGGAGCGATATTGAATTAAGTTGGTGGTTGTTCCTTGTTATTACAAAATTAACATTTTATTTTTCCTTGGGCAATTGATCAGCTACTTCTTTGATCCTTACAAACTGTGTGGTCCGCTGTTCGAATCCCCGTCCGGCAAAAGGTAAAATTAAAATAAAAAAATCATAAAATTGAATAATTTCTTCTACAATGTTTGTATTACAGAAAAAGGTGCTAAGAACTAAAAAATCTCGTGGAAGTGAGAAAGATGTCGGGGAATATACAATTGGGCAGAAACAAAATTTTGAGCATTCAGGTCGAAAACCTATGTTGTTAGCACCTATATTACCTGTTTATTTTCATAATTCATTATGATTGTAAACATATAAATAAATAAATAAAATTTTGAGCACAATATTGTTTGGGAGAATTTTTTTTAAGCATATAATATTTTTGGGTGCAAAATGCTTCCAAACATATTATATGGTCACATAATAACATAGTGTTTTTTGGAAGACAACATTATTGAATTTGGATGCAAAAATACAAAATGTTTGGAACTTAGACTACCCAAACATATATTGTTTAGACCAATATGCTTTCAAACATATTATATATTGGTAGAGATCAAACATATAAATGTTTGGGCAATACCCAAAAATGTATATGCTTGAAGCAAAATATGTTTGGGAGTATATGTTACAGAAGCGATTTTTTGTGAGGGTGCGGTTGTAGATTACCAAAGCTGTCATAATACTCCATACTGCTTTTATTTTTATTATAAGCCACCCAATGAGTTCCTGGACCGTCATGGGAATCAAGGTTAATAACTCCGCATTCTTTGACATGTGATTTTTTTGGAAGTTGGTCACGCTTGAATACACCTCTAAAATAAGGTATATATTTTTTTGCAAATGATTCGATCTCTATATCGGTAAGAGGTTTATTGGGCAGCTTGTTTATAAGTTTTTTGTTGGGATTTCATTATTTTTTAACACTATACCCATTCCCCTATTAAAAGGTTTTAGGTAAAGTCCCTTTCCCATAGCAATGTCCTCAATTTTTTTTGTTATGACGTATATTTTCTTCAAGTTGTTGTTTTGCATCCTTTGCTGAATAAACTGCTTTCGCTATTGATGCTTCACCAGTTGATAGAGCTCCAATTGCACTAAGTGCGGTTAGAATGGGTATTAGTGGAAGAAACCCGCCAATTTTAGGCACTCTTATCACACGAACAATGACAACCTTAGACTTTTTCCCTTTAAATGATTTGGTAATAGATTTTCGGGCAATTTTTATTGCCGTCTTTACATCCTCGGGCTTTTCTTTCCTTAAGATTGTTGTAGCATTTTTTATAGCATTGGAAAATATTTTTTTTCCGCGCATATCGTGTTTTCTTACTCTCATTCCCAACTTCATTTTAGCTTTCATAGCGTTTGTCACCAAATACGAGTTTATTTTTTCTCCCCAAGAGCTATCCTTAGCTTTAAATCGTTCCCAAGCCTTTTCAGATAATTTTTGGTCAGCAATATGTCGTTGATTTATATCTTTACTTATAGAGTATGCAATATCATGAGTTTTGCATGCGGAATCTAATCCGTTGATTCCTCTACACTGTTAGAAAAATATGTTTTTCATATGTTCCGATATAATCAAAATGTGTTTCGGGCACAATTTTTAAACACAATATATTTAAGTGCAAACATGTAATGTTCCTAAACGAACACTTAATGTTTGGGACACATATGTTAATATGTTAGAACATATTATGTTTGGGGCATGAATGTTTCATAAAAATAATATGTGTGAATGTAAACATATATAAGTTTACAAATTTCGAGTAAACATATATATGTTGTAACATTTTATTTAGAGAGCAACAGAGAGAGAGTATAGAGAAAGAAATAGAAATGGAAACCGGGAGGGTTGAACGACAGAAATCAACATAACACATCGAGATAATCAAAAGAGAGCAATTTCTGTGAAACCGCTTGTATGCGGAAAACTGTTTTATGATAAAGGCCGGTATGCACTAGAGGTCTGCATCGAATAACTTTTCACTACATGTATGCAATTCGCTGTCGAATATAGTACATACACTGTCTTTCTCTCAGAGCGCAAGTAGTGAAGTGAAGAGAACACTTGCTTGTCAAATACCACCAAGTACTTATCCGAAACAATATGTGTTCCGAAAAAAAGGAACAATACAAATGTATGTACTTGAGAAAAAGTACAACATGGATTCTCTTCACTTCACGTGGTACCACAAGTATTTCTCAGTTATGTGCGAAGCAAAATTTTCCATTATTATTAATCATAGATATGTATGTATGTCACATATTTCATATATTTATATATGTCACACACTTACCTTAACGTTTGCCGTTCTTTATAACACGCCGAAAACATATATTTTGGAGAGTAACTGTTTTTCTGAAACTGCACATGGTACATGGAGTACTCTATGAAGTTTTGTTCTCGCAACATACTCGACGTGATCACTCTGAGTACACTTCAATAAGAGAGAAAGAGGAATATGTGTTTGTTGGTAGCGAAGACATCAGAGTGGCAACAAGAAGTTATTCGTGGCTTTTGGTGTTCATCAAAATGTGTACCAATTATTTTGCGAGTCTCTCAAATAGATGTACTCATGTAGCAAGTACACGTGTAATCTGCATTTACAAATGGAATTGTGCAGGCCTCTAGTATGCACCTCTAGCGAAATTTTCGGTAGCAAAAATTTATTTAAGTCTACAACAAAAAAAACAGGGCTGTGTACACAAATTTTAAACCAGCTAATCGCTTTTAAAAATTGTTAATATATGTTCCAAATATTCCTCAAATAAATTGTTTATTATTTACAGACCTTTTAAAACTTTTACGCACACAATGATTGTAATAAATTAAATTTTTGCTGCCAAAATATGCTATTGACAACCCTGTTATTTTCATTTGAGGTGCGTACCAGCTTACGAAATTGAACGCTACCGAAAATTTCGTTAGCATAAATAGCAATGCATTTCTTATGGGAATGAAATTTTTCGCTAGAGGTGCATACCGGCCTTGAGGGCAAAACTTTGATATGCCTAAGTCTAAATATTATTTAATTTGAATATTAGAATGACTATTCGCAGTAAAGAGAAAGTTGTAAATGCATTTAAAATAGTGTTAAATGCTAGTAAAAAATTGTTCACTCCTAATAAATGTATGTGTATTTTATAAAATTATTTATTTATTTATTTATGTTTATGCTCCACTCCACGTTCTTCTTTCGTTAGAGTTTTTGAATTCCTTCCAAAATTTCAAACTTTTATATAAAACAGTTTTTTGTTATAAAATTGTTATTTATGCAATAAAAAATAACATTTTATCCAAAAGCTCAGTCCATTTCGTTTATATCAAGCACTGTTTCTGGCTGTAAATCTTTAATAACCCACATTTCGAAGTTTCATTATAAAAATTTAATATAGTATAAATATAAATGTGTAAATTTAAAAAAAAATGGTTCGGTCGGAGCAGGGATTGAACCCACGACCCTTTGCATGCAAGTCAGACATGCTAACCACTGCTCCACGTGGCCAACAAATGTATGTTTCTTTTAAATAATGTTATGTTTGCATGGTCTCGTGGGCGCTGCAAACTATGCTATATAAATGTATCTTATAACGATAATTGTCTACTGGTGACTGTTACAGCCACGTAGCCCAGTGGTAGTGTGTTGGCTTACAAACTGTATGGTCCTCGGTTCGATACTCCGTCAAGGCGAAAGGTAAAATTTTAAAAAAATTATAAAATTGAATAATTTCTTCAACATTATTTGTATTACAGAAAGAGGTGCCAAGAACTAAAAAATTTCGTGGAAGTGAAAATTATGTGAGGGAATGACCACAATCTTCTTGGGGAGAAAAGTCTTCCAAGCATATAATATTTTTGGGCTCAAAATGCTTCCAAACATATAATATGTTCACATAAAACAAACATATTAATGTTTCGGTAGTATCCAATAATATATGTGCTTCCTGCAAAATATGTTTGGAACATATGTTAGAGAAGCGATTTTTTTTGGGGGTGTATCACCTCTCTCCAATCACTTTTTTAATTTGGTTCCAGGACCACAAAATTGATAACCGGGAAGATGAAGTTCAATTGGCAATGAATTAATGATGGAATTTAACAATCCTCTTCCTCGAAAGGTCTCTACAATTAAGTTTACTTTAGGGGTAAACAAACATTATATATGTATGTAATGTAAATCGATACCTGTAAATTATTTAATATAATATGTAGTTGTCAAAATGCGGTTAATAAAGCAAGACAAAAATATTTATATAAAAAGTTATGATTTTGCAAAAAGTGATGGAAGCAAACGATTGAGACACAGTCCATTGCTACCAAATTCCTTTTGAGCACTTATAGTTGGGCCCTTTAATTGTGGTAAAACAAACGCCATGATTAATTTAATTGAAAGTCCAAATGGTTTAAAATTTGAAAATGTTTATTTATACTCGAAGTCACTTTTTCAATCAAAGTATCAATATCTAAAAGCATTAATTGAACACATAAAGGGTATGGAGTTCTACACGTTTTCTGATAATGAAGCTGTTGTGCCATTAGACTTGGCGAAAATTAATTCGATAATGATATTTGATGATGTCGCCTGTGAGAAGCAAAGTAACATTCGGTCGTATTTTTGTATGGGAAGGCATAAAATTATCGACTGCTTCTATTTGTGTCAAACATACACACATATACCGAAACATTTGATACGAGACAATACAAACTTGATTATTATGTTTAAGCAGGATGATCTCAATATAAGACATATAGATTAACATGAAAGAAAACTTAAAAAAAGAAGAAAGTGCGGTGAATGATATTAAAAAGGAAGAAGGTGAAGAAAATGAAGACGATTTTTTTCTCAATCGGAAGATGAAGAATATAACAATGATTTGATCGCACTTGAAAACAAGAACAAACTTGACACAATATATGGTCCACATAGGGATGAAAATGCGATTTTTAAATTTGGTAATGCAGATTTAACGCTAAACAACGAAAAGGTTGTAATTGGTAATCAAAGTTGGAATTTAACGCCTGGATTATATCAGCTACTTTTTTACAATCACCCTGAGAATTATGACGACACTGAATTGAAAATATACAAAAAAATTCTGCTTAACACAAATGCACACAGGAGAGGTTTTCATGATAAAAGGCAAATTAAAGGTAGTAAAGGATACAAATATAATAAGGTAATAAGAAAAATGTTTCAGCAAACTCACGCAAATGACGGTTTCATGACTGTTAACCTTGAAAAACCAAACTATATATACTGGGACGATCCCAATGAACTCGTAGACCGACTTAAGCATTTGATTGCATCCAAGGGCGCTGGTCACTCTAATCATAACAATGAAATAATATCGATCATAGAGGAATTAAAAGAAGCTAATATAATATATTGAATTTCGTAAAATCTTTTAATAGAAAAATGAGCGTTGACAAGTTCGGACACTTTTCCAACTCAATTTCTACTAAGAGAAATGCCTCTAAAATTTTGGGAATTAATCTGGACCAAAGTAATAACCTTGATATCCAATATAAAAAAATCAAAAATTTGGGTCACCCATCAGAAGACAGAGACGCGAAGACAAGCACAAATCGTTTATTCCCAAGAAATGTTCAAAGAAAAAATGAGTGTGGAATTTAGTCGTCTATCAGAAGAAGTTTCTGAAGTAAAGCACAAAATTTCAAATGTTCTTGATGTGATTTCACATATAATTGCAGAGCAAAAATAATGGAGAAAAGAATAATTGTCAATGAGATTCACTCCCAAGCACGTAAACATTTTCCTCGACGTAGGGTGATAATGAAGGGGATTGATGATCTGTGGCAAGCAGATTTGGTTGAAATGGGAAATTATTCTACAGCAAATAATGGATTTAAGTATTTGTTAACAGTAATAGATACCTTTTCAAAATATGCTTGGGGGGAAGCCATAAAAACCAAAACAGCAAGCGATGTATCTAAAGCATTTCGAAAAATACTTTTGTTGGGTAGAGTTCCAAAAAATGTACAAACCGACGATGGAAAGGAGTTTTTCAACAAGGAATTTCACGGATTAATGGAAAAATATTCGATTAATCATTATTCAACATATAGCGTAATGAAGGCATCCATTGTGGAAAGATTTAATCGAACATTAAAAACGCTAGTGTTTCGAGACTTTTCTTTTAACGGCACTTATCATTGGATTGATATCTACAAAGAACTTATAAAGAAATATAATAAGAAGTTCCATCGAACAATAAAAATGCCACCAAAAGATGTTACCAATAAAAATGAAAAGAAATTGTTAGACACTGTATATAATCGTATAAAAATGTTTAAGCCTCACAGATATAAAGTCGGAGATTATGTACGCATCAGTAAATATAAAAATATTTTTGAAAAGGAGTATACACCAAATTTTAGCACAGAAATATTTCGAGTAAAGACAGTTCGAATAACAAACCCCGTCACATATATATTGGAAGACTATCAAGGTCATCCTATTAAAGGTGGATTTTACGAGCAGGAAATTCGTCGCACTCGATATCCCAATACCTATCTTGTTGAAAAAATTCTTAGAACTACTGGGGATAAAGCCTACGTAAAATGGTTGGGATTTTCAAACCTCCATAATTCCTGGATAAATAAATCCGAAATAATAAAAATCTATTAAAACTTAACAAAGTAAGTGTTTTGCCCAATAAGTCATTAGCGTTCAGAATGTCAATAACGTTAGCCCTAACTGGGCGGTCGTCAATATAAACCGCTAATTATTTCCCATCAATACAATTAAATGAAGAATACGAATGTTCTTTAGTAGACTTTCATTCCTACAATTCCATTCCAAATGTTGACTCCGATAATAATCTGTTTCACATAGGAGATGGTGAAATTAAAATACCAATCGGTGCATATGAAATTGAAGATATTGTTGATTACATCAAATCGGCATACAGAAGTCATAATGGACATAAACAATTAGAAATCATTGCTAACAATAATACCTTACAAATCGAAATATTTTCTTCTCATGACGATATAAACTTCAATCATGAAAATTCCATTGGATGTTTATTTGGTTTTGAAAAGATCGTTTTGAAAGACAAAGGTCCCCTAATCCTGTTAATATTCTGAAAGTAAATGCCATTCAAATACATTGCAATATAACTTCTGGGGCCTACATGAATAATAAACCTGTGCACAGAATACATGAGTTTGCCATCAATGTACCTCCGGGATATAAATTGGATGAAATGCCTACAAATTTAATTTATTTACCAGTTACCGTCAAGGAAATCAGTTCATTAAAGATTTGAATTGTTGACCAAGAACAACGTATGATCAATTTTCGAGGAGAAGAAATTTCACTACGACTGCATCTTAGACCACAGGCAAAATGATCATTTATAATAAATATACCATCAAAAGGAAAAACATAAACATTCAACTTGAAACTTTCAAACCAAAGAGAGTTAAACTTACTAAAGAAAATAAAACGTTTTTAAAGTCACAATTAATATTAAAAAATGACTGAAATCTTTAATATAACAGAAAACCCGCTCTCCGAAGAGAGTATCATAAAAAAAGGATTATCATAGTTACAGGCCATATGTTAATTCTTTCAAAAATAATGATGAGATAAGGATATGTATTCAAAATCAAGATCTTTTTGTTCTACCCTGTGAAAGTTATCTTTACATAGAAGGTTTTCTAAGTGTTTCGGGAGGCGAGCACGGTTAAGCAGCAATTGCGTAGCTCATATGTTCGATGAAATTCGATATGATATCAATGGTATAGAGGTTGACCGCACGAGATATTTGGGAAAAGCAAGCACAATAAAAAATTTTGTTTCCATGACTGATTTTGAGAGTAATGTAATGAAAAACGCCGGATGGAATAACGGCGAAGAACTAGTATTGAAGGCTTTTAATTTTTACGTACCCCTCAAAATGCTTTTGGGGTTCGCAGAAGATTATAATAAAGTCATTTTGCATAGTAAACACGAGCTTATACTTCTTCGAAGTTCAAATGATAACAATGTGTGTTACCCTACATTTGCCACAGAAACTGTTAGTTTGACTATTTCGAATATTACATGGAGAATTCCTCATGTACGTTTGTCCGATGGAATGAAACTCAATATGATGAAAACTGAAAGGGACGGTATTTCATTACCCATAGCTTTCCGTAGTTGGGACTGTCATTTTAATCCAACGTTTGCTGTCTCAACCAAAAATTACTGGAATGTTAAACTTTCGACGAATTTGAAAGAGATGGAAAATTTACCCATTGCAACTTAACTAATTTTAAAGTACATTTAAATTCAGAAACCTATCCATACGATGACTTAAATTTAAAATTTGAAGAAAATCGGTATGCTGTCCTTTACGAAATGTACTCTACATTTCAGGAAAATTACTTTTTCCGTGAATCACAACCTATTCTTTCTTGCGAAAAATTTAAAGCCACTCCTATAATTGTTATCAATGTCAACCATCAGAATGAAACGATTAAAAGTGGACCCATAGATGTAAAATTGGAGTTCGAAACAAGTACACCAATTCCAGAATCTACCCTGGCTTATTGTATAGTTATTCACGATCGATTACTAGAATACATACCACTTAACGGAATTGTTCGAAAAATTGTATAAAGAACATTTTTAAATTTTATTTTATTTATTTTATTTATTGTTTTTTTTTTTTTCATTTATTTATTGTTAACAAATAGAGTTTATTATTTATAAATAAAACAATTAATTATATGTATAATTTATAAATGTGTACTATCTTAAGAGTGCGAAATAAAACATAACTTATTTGTAATATAAAACAAACAAAAATATTCATGTTATTATATATATTTATATATTAAGCCAATAAATCAATTACAAATCTAAATCACCTAGTTCTTCTAAAGTTGCAAGATCACTGATGTTCATTATATCTAAATTAACATCGAATTCCATATGTTCAATAGAATTTAAATCTATGCTTTCATCGCTTACCACTAATGCAATATTGGAATTATAATGTCCCCATGCATACGTCGTCACTCCATCAGGATTGATAAATCTTTTATCATCCGAATAGTTTAATGTAACCTTCTTTACTTTATTTGTATATATTTGGTGTTTTACCGACCTGAATGTGATCATTTCATCTCTGTAAAGTTGTTGTCTTAACAGACAATCTCTATAAGAGTCAATGTTGTATTTTTTTAAGACAGATTTCTTAACACCCTTTGCCTTTTTTACCTCTTTGTCCCCTTCTATTTTAATTGCATACATTTTGGGTCTAAGACCAACGAACTCTGTTATAAAACGACCGCAGTTTTCGTCCTTCATCATCCCTACTACCTTTTTGTTGACAAGTGGTATATTAAATCGGTTATTTATGGGATAATTTGATGTGTCAAATCTTTCCTTTATATCTGTCACCGACAACTCTTTATAGAAATCTCTCCCACGGAACTCAAGAATAAACGAATCTGTGTCAATGTATAGCAATGACACGTCACGTTGAAATTTAGATATAAGAAAATTGTAATAGAAATCGTACATAAACCATTTCGACGCTTCTAATATGGCGAAGCCCATAAAAATAGGTTTATCATAATATGCTTTAACTTTATTAAGTTGAATGGCAAGCGTTTCATCCGAAAATTGTGCAAGGATATTGAAATTCGGTTTTGCTATTAAATCTCTTGCACCTAATCTGTTTCTTTTCCCAGTACTTAACTAATTTAACGTCCTTTCGTTTGTCAACATTTTCCATAGACTGCGTTATTTAGAAGTTTGAAAAAGTCCTTCTCAAAGGGATTGTCAGTTGCAGCTCTACATTGACTATTTATATCTACAAATTTTTGCATATAATTACTTTGTACAAACGATAAAATTCGATGAACCTTTTTTAAAACAAGACCTAGCGACATGGAGGGAAATCATTCAGAAAATCCAGTTCACGATTTTTAGGGCAATGAATATCTACCTCCAATATATAACCAATTTCGGAATCGTGTGGGAGATTCGCAATGTTTTCTTTATAAAAATTTAGAAGAAAGTGCTCATCACCAACAATCCAATCGAAATCTTTTTGAGGTAGGCTTTGGGACATCCCATATCCGTACAAGTTGTTGGCATCTACGTTCATATGTATTATTATTTCTTTAAGTGAATCATAATTTTCCATATACTCATTGTTAGCTACCGAATGTCGTTTCGAACACTGAACAATGCCACACGTATACCATTTTTAACAAAATTATGCATATTTATGTCCGTTAAAAGATTAATCTCAATTTTATTCAATGTAATGCGTCTAGTAAAAGCTCCCCATGCCATACCTGGCGACGTAAAAAAATGACATGGATCAAGTTTATGAACTCGAATAAATATTTTTTAAAATTCTCAAATATATCAGATAACAACAATACATCTGTTTTCAAATACAATTCCATATAATCTTTCAAGGAATGACAGCCAAAGTTTTCCCAAACATCTTGAGCATGTTTATAATCCTCGGCTAAGCATTCACTATTTGTTAATCTGTAAAAAAAATCTGTTATTGGGGGTAACCGGTTTTCTGACAGTTTCTGAAATGAGGATATGTAGTCGTACGGAAAAACACCCTTTCTCTTCATCAACAGAAAATCAGCTGGTTGTGGAAAATGTATTTTTGTGTTATGAAACATATCATCAGACAAATTTCGGGATATGGAATCTAAGCTCGCGGACATAAATCTGAAACTATCCAGAAAACGAAGTTCTAGACGATAATTTTGGTCCATTGGAATAAAGTGCGACATATCAATATAAACCTCTTTATTAAGAGGAATTACCGTTGTCTCGCCCTCACACTCAACCAAATCTTTGACAAATAGATGACAATCATAGGAAGAAAAATTATGGAAAAATATTGGAATGAAATGTGGTATTTTGTTTGGAAGATTACAATTGGAATGTGCTGCACCTCTATATTTTCCAGTTAAATGACAATGGTCTTGAACCTTATCTTCACCTAATTCCTGCTCACATATATGACAGTAAATACTTCTATCAAAATCTTCGTTCTCCTCGGGTGTTAAGTTAGTCATGGGTGCAACTATTCTTAAATATTTTTGGTATATATCTTTACCAATCTACCATTATGTTTTCAATAAATTTTTTTGGTGCATCCTCGCCCGAATATAAGCGAAAACGATTTAAATTGCTATCAAAATTGCATTGAATTAGATAACTAAATGCGTATGGAATGTGTTTTTTTATGCGTTTAGTGTTTGAGAAATTTAGTTCATCTACTATAGGTTCTAAAGCACACTCAAAATCGGCGTATACTACGAACGGTACTTTCATTTGCCTTTCAAAATGTTTAAATGTTACCATAGCTTTATCACCCTTCGGTAAGCTACATACAATAGCGCCACAGTTTCTTTTATGCGCAATCAAGGTTATCTCTTGAATAAAATGTTGCAAGCAGCTGTTGCATATATAAATCTCTCCATTATGATTGCTTATCTGCTTACTCAACAATCTGGAAAAAAGGAACATATTTTAGCTTTTTTAATTTTTAAGTATTTTTTAATGCATTACCTTGACATATTTGTTATCAATATATAATGGAAGTTGTCCGCATTGTAGAGAAGTATGAGATTCACATGATTAGTTTTTTCCTGTTTTGTTAGGTTATATGGTCCCACCACCTCCTCACCCTCGTACCCAAAAACATTCACACCTATTTCGCCATTCATTTTTTCAAACTTTTTAATCTCCGCAAGCGCCAAAGGAAACTGTAGACCGTCAAAAATAAGCTCTATACCGGATGAAAGTTGTATTCGATTTTGACTTATATCTACTCTATAGGATGTTGGCCGATTAGCGATGTTAAGAGGCTTTACATATAAAGCTGCAAGCAGACACCATTTGAAACAGAAGTTATGCTCTCGATTTTGAATATTAAGACAAGCGTGTTTATTACCCAAATTTTTTGGCGTCTCAATAAAGTGTGATCCACGGGTTAGACAAGCTTTGTTTAAGTTAATTTCTAACTTTATAAGTTTCTGCAACGCCCACCCAAAATCTCTTTCCTGAAATTCTGATAGCTTGGTCATTAAGCGATCTAACTGCTCATCAAAAGCTTTTTCGACGTCATCAGCCTGTGTAAGCAATTTCATTTTCGCAGAATGGTTAATAATTGTTGGTTCGCTTACACCGTCATTTTTGCTGTGGCTGGATGACGGACCTTCGAAAATAGCCTCCACCACTGGTTTCACATATTCCGCTGTTAGGTCTATGTTGAATTTTAAACAGATGTGTTCATCTAGTTTGGATTTTAGGAGTCTAATCAGTGAATTTTTTGCCTCTCTCAAAAAGTCCTCCGGTAGGAGAATAGATGTCTTGTTGATATATTCGTAGGACGTAATTCTCCCATTGAAAAAGGAAAATATTTGGTTCACGTTTTCTTCAATTTTTTTGCTAATTTTTTTTATGCTCATTTGTCCTTTCATGAACTTTTCCCATGGGAACATATACACTACAGTCTTCGCAATAATGACTTTTCTTAATCACTTCATCATTTATTGCAACAATTGTGTTGTTCCCATCTTGAACACTATTTTTAATACCGTGTTCACTTTTTAAATGATAGCGTAATGTGTAAAAATTATTAAATAATGCTTTACACACAAAACAATGTTTTTTTGTTATGACGTATGTACTCTCTTTTCACGTTGAAAGTACACTGACAAAAATTACAGTTATAACGCACCATATGTTTTTTCTAATATTTTTAACTTTTAAATTAAAAAAAAAAAACTCGAGAAGACCAAAAAGCCGTGTTTACAGACCGACGTCAAAATCACAAGTAAAAAATAAAGAAAACTCCTTTTATAAATTCTTCTAACATCAGACATAGTACATAGTTTTTCTTTTTTTAATTTTCAAGTATTTATTTCAAAGAAGTGCTATCGAAAGTGACACAAGACCTCACCCAAGGAAAAATGTATGTTATAATTTTTTTGTGCTTAATTTTTTTCTTTATTACTTCAATGACTTATATATATTTATATCTATATTTTATTTTTTTTTTAATTTTCAAGAGAGCTTAACAGACAACTAAGGATTAAAAAAAATCTATAATCTCCATATAAAATTTTATTGCCGCGTCCACCGTCGCTGGATATTGGCGATCATACTCTATGAATGTGTTCATTACATTTCCCCATTCTGTGTCTGTCTCTATTTGATTTTTCCAAGGCGGTACCGCCCTTTCCGGTAATCCTTCCCTAAGGCTGTCAAACCACGATTCTGTGAAGCGTTGTCCACATTCCGCAAGGCCTGGATCCTCATCCTCATCCATTTTCATGTCCACCTCCTGTGACATGGGTATAGCGCACCTTACACTTTCTGGAGTATTCTCCTCCTCCATGGATGTCTCCACGCTATGGGAATTGACATTTGGAGTTTCGTCCAACTCCAAATACTTCATAAATCCTGGTGAGTTCAGGGCAGCATTGATGCCACCATCAATCTCGCTTTGTAAAGGGTGATTTGTTAAGAGCTTGATAACTTTTTTTTTAAAAAAAATGCATAAAATTTGCAAAATCTCATCGGTTCTTTATTTGAAACGTTAGATTGGTCCATGACATTTACTTTTTGAAGATAATTTCATTTAAATGTTGACCGCGGCTGCGTCTTAGGTGGTCCATTCGGAAAGTCCAATTTTGGGCAACTTTTTCGAGCATTTCGGCCGGAATAGCCCGAATTTCTTCGGAAATGTTGTCTTCCAAAGCTGGAATAGTTGCTGGCTTATTTCTGTAGACTTTAGACTTGACGTAGTTCCACAAAAAATAGTCTAAAGGCGTCAAATCGCATGATCTTGGTGGCCAACTTACCGGTCCATTTCTTGAGATGAATTGTTCTCCGAAGTTTTCCCTCAAAATGGCCATAGAATCGCGAGCTGTGTGGCATGTAGCGCCATCTTGTTGAAACCACATGTCAACCAAGTTCAGTTCTTCCATTTTTGGCAACAAAAAGTTTGTTAGCATCGAACGATAGCGATCGCCATTCACCGTAACGTTGCGTCCAACAGCATCTTTGAAAAAATACGGTCCAATGATTCCACCAGCGTACAAACCACACCAAACAGTGCATTTTTCGGGATGCATGGGCAGTTCTTGAACGGCTTCTGGTTGCTCTTCACTCCAAATGCGGCAATTTTGCTTATTTACGTAGCCATTCAACCAGAAATGAGCCTCATCGCTGAACAAAATTTGTCGATAAAAAAGCGGATTTTCTGCCAACTTTTCTAGGGCCCATTCACTGAAAATTCGACGTTGTGGCTCGTTAGTAAGTCTATTCATGATGAAATGTCAAAGCATACTGAGCATCTTTCTCTTTGACACCATGTCTGAAATCCCACGTGATCTGTCAAATACTAATGCATGAAAATCCTAACCTCAAAAGAATCACCCTTTAGTTGGATGGATGTCTCCACGCTATGGGAATTGACATATGGAGTTTCGTCCAACTCCAAACACTTCATAAATCCTGGTGAGTTCAGGGCAGCATTGATGGCACCATCAATCTCGCTTTACAGTTGGGAATTTTCCATTTTTTGTTCCTAACTGCACTGGGATTTAAATGCGAGTGAATTAAGAAAAATATTTTCCTCACATGAAGTTTTTTAATAAGCCTTTCATTCGGGATATGTATGACATTTTTTCAATATTTGTTTAGAAAACACTCTTAATTTCATTGCATTGTGAGTGGATTGCTTCTTTTTACTCCGGTTGCAATAGCAAACATAAACAAATTTTTTTGGATACAACCGAAGTAAAAATTTTATGAATTCAGATGAAGTGAGTGGAAACCCTTCCCTCAATCAATTGTCCTGAACCAAACAAAACAAAACCAATACGCTTTCTAATTTTTCATATTTATTTCTTTATTTTTGATTTTTTATGATAAATATGGCGAAAAAAATTAATCTTTATGAACCATTTGTCTTAACTCTAGCTTAAACAAATTCTTATCGCTTCCTTCACGGAGAGGCGTTTTAACCACAGCAAACGAGTCATCACTCAGGAGTTTCATGACATCGTCATTTTAGGGGCATATAGCTTTAGATTACTGGCGGACCTGGAAAACGTTAACTTAAGCAGTTTGTTAATGTTTTTGGAACAATCTGGTTGGCTCAACAAAAGACAATAATAGATAAGGTTCAGTGGTTAAAACTAGAAATGGCCATATGTAATAGGTACTTTTAGTTAAATGTGGTATCACAATGGACTGAATAGTCTAAGTGAGCCTGAAACTTAGTCAGGCTGCCACTTTAACCTAAGGCAGCAACTTATTAAAAGTGAAAGGTACAAGAAGAAGAAACACATTACGTTTTACAGTTGATAACATTACATGGAAATTGGAAATAGTGGAATAATAAACTAATATTTTGATGCTGTTGATTCTTAATAAATGTATTTAATATATTAATATAATATGTATTTTATTGAAGAAAAAATTGCCTATATAAATAAAATTGTATTTAAAATCAAGGTAAGGCTTACCACAAATATGTAAGATTTTTCCAAATGAATTAAAAATGTTCAATAAAATCATTTCGTATATGAATTCAATTCAGTTAAATTTGTTCATTCTATAGTATAGTGGTACATAAATATAGGAAAATATTAACTAATATATAGAATGAATTCTACCTAATTTCTACGAAAATCGCATCGTTCAAACAAATTAAAATGTCTTTGGCGCTATACGAAGCTCAACTTTCTTCCCAATGAGTTTATTTTTACTTAGAGAAGGGGTCACTTTTTTCCGGATATTGCATTGGACTGAATAGCCTAAGATCGGGCTGCCACTATACCTAACCTAACCTAAGTCGACACCAGCTGCAGAGTTGTTGAAAAGTTGACAACACAAAGCACGATTTTCGGAAATACGGAAATTATAAAAGTAGATCACATAAAAGTATATGTCATACATGTGAAATATAGAAATTAAATACATATACATATAGGTAAAACATTGGTTGTTCACGTAAGCATAAATAGTAACTATCTAATAGATTACCCATCGGTGTCAAACGCAGTCTGACAGTTCCCAAAATGAGGAATAAACGAAGAAATTAGGGGGAATTACAAATTCTCTCTGAGATTCGATTTTACATTTTCCCTATAATTATATCCACAATTTGAACATTTTGGATACACCAGATGATTTGTAATCAAATTAAATATTCAAAAGTTTATAGTTAAACAAAAAATTACGACTAATTGTAGTTTAATTTCACGCAAATTTTCTCTT
Organism: Haematobia irritans; assembly: GCF_050003625.1. Lineage (NCBI taxonomy): Eukaryota > Metazoa > Arthropoda > Insecta > Diptera > Muscidae > Haematobia > Haematobia irritans. The sequence continues at coordinate 59,009,073 of NC_134400.1, read as the reverse complement.
TACGAAAAACACAAAACGAAATATCAAAAAATTCATTTGGGCTTCTTCAACATTTTCTGGTCGGAGAGCGACAGGTCATCTATTAGTTAGTTATCTATGCACGTAAGTATTTGACCCACGTTATGGTATTACGTGAACAGATCGCATCCGCTCTCTGCCGTTTGTCCCTTTAACTCTCACTCTCATTCCGTTGAGCTATATTTCGTTAAGTTTACATTAAAGTATCAAAAGGGACATTCAATCATTCCCAATTTCTTTTTGTGACAGTTGTTCTTTTAATCCACCAAGAGGCAGACGGCAGTGAATAGTGAAAGATTAAATTAAAGTAGAGACAATAATAAAATAAATAGTAATTTACCGTTTGTATTTTGGAAAATAAGAAAACACTCTTTGAAATAGATAAGCTAAAAGGAAATTCAAACAGAGTGTGTGGTTATTTACCACATGCAACAGAAATACGCGTTATGCCAGCATTGTGGCCCTTACATACGGTTGGGGTAAAAGTAAATAAATAAAAACTAGTGCCCCAACTAAACATTGGTACTATGGATCCTCCAATTGGAATCTGCAAAAGTGTAAAGGTTCATACTTTGTACATAATCACGGTATTGGCTCGATGTAGATAAATATTTTTATGGCTCGGCGTCTATGTAAATGTCTCAATTATTGACAACATAACCACTCCGCTGGGTTTTACATTTGGCTCCTTTTTTTATTGTCTGCAATTTCTTACTTGAGAAATTGAGAGAGGAATACTCCGAAAATTAATTTGCCTCGGGTGTCCGTTAACTTTTTTTAAATCTTTTTACACTGCTATTATTGTGTTTGCAAATTTCTTGCATTTGTTTTTCTGCACCATTTACAAAAGTCGGCAGTGGTTGGCTGTCGTCGTTGTCATAATAGTTGAAGTTGATGCGCTGTTCGACAGTAGTTGGCTGTCGTTATCGCCATAGTAGTTGACGTTGGGGCGTACATTGGCTGTCATACGGTTGCCTCGTTGTTCGTGGCATCGTGTATGTGTGCATGTTGGCACGCACAACTTGAAAAGATAAATATTGGCACAAGTTGATCTTAATCGAGTGACGTCATTGATTTGTCACTTTGTAAATAAAATATTTTTGTTGTTGTACATCAAGTACAAAGAAATAAACGAATATTTTATTGTGGTTGCCACATAAGAGATTGCATGAAAGCTTCTCTTAATTTATTGTATCTTAAACCTGATTCGTTTTTGTTTTTCAACCCCCATTTGCAAATACTATTGAGTATTGATTTTGTTGCCTCACCTAGCTCACTGCTCTGGTTGGAGTTTTTGTTTTGATTAAAGCATTCTTATATGGTATGGAGTTTTATTGGCTCGACAAATGATAAATAGAAAAAATACATCGAAACAAAATTGAAACAATAACTTTGATGGTGTATGAAGAAAATAAAATTATACTTTTACGAATATCTTTGGCTCATATATACTTTATAGCAAAAAGGGAATTGTTGAGATATACACATTGAACTTGTCCCTGCAAACATTCTGATTGGAAAATAGGTGACTTAATCTATTTTACGCCCGACCATATTGCAATTTGTATTTATATTGTTTTGTTGACATATGCATGCTATTGAAAATTTTATTGCATCTATTGATTGACTTTGTAATAGTTATTTCAAATTTATATCAAAGCTATATCTGATAATTAATTGGTGAATAAATTTGCACGATTTTTTGGCTCGTTAAGAAAATTATATTACAATCAGAAATCGAAACACACATTCTAAATAAAAGCCGATTTATTTCGTGAATTCTGATATATTTGATTCATTCTCTGTTCGGTCTTGATTGATTTATTCTCAGAGCAGATAATATACCATATTCTGAACATTTTATAAGAATAAAACTAAACGCATATTAATAAAATTTTGGCCCGTTGCTGTCGACGAGACGAGCAACAAAGTAATCCAGGTGTAGGTAATATGTCAGGTGATTTGTAGACAACACAGAATATACAGTCCGCTCCAACGACATCCACATCTCACAATGTGAGGGCGTACCATATGTCCGTCTGTAATAAAACAATGTTAGCGATGGCTTGGATTATTATTTTGAAAGATGGTTTGGCTCACAAAGTCAGACCCGTGTTCTGATGACACATTTATTTCAAAGAAAATACAAAAATTATTGAATTTGCCAACTAAGCCCGTCTCGGCCGAAGTAACAGGTTTGGGAGGGGGGGGGGGGGGGGTGGTGCTGTAACGCGATGTTCTCCAATAGCGTTTTTGACAATTGGCTCAATTCTTAATAACAATTTCCGCAGTGTTCTGATGACACATTTATTTCAAAGAAAATACGCAAATTATTGAATTTACCAACTAAGCCCATCTAGGCCGAAGTAACAGCTTTGGGGATGGTGCTGTAATGCGATGTTCTCAAATAGTGCTTTTGACAATTGGCTCAATTCTTGATAACAATTTCACTGCGGAAATTGATGCACTAGTTGTGTGCGATGTTACAGGCGACGTGCCTACTCACTCATTTGATTATTCCTTGGTTGATCAATTTCCAAATTTGGAATATGCTGATCCAAATATCTTCCATACTGGCCCGATAGATATCCTCATTGGAGATCATTTATACCCGTTGATTTTACGAGAAGGAGTAAAACATGGAATTCTTGACTCGCTGGTAGCTCAGCAAACAGTATTTGGCTGGATTGTTACTGGCCCAGCAAATGATAAAGATTCGGCACGTGTGGTTCGAAACTCTCACTGTACTAGGGTGTCAATTGATGAGCCATTGGGAAGTAGAGGAAGTGGGCAAAGACATAACTATGTCTAAAGATGATTGGCTCTGTGAAAATATTTATGGAAATACGACGAAACGGATAACCAATGGTAGATATATGGAAAAGTCTTAACGACGCACTATATGTTGGTCCAGTGTTACAAAAAGACATCATTTCGTTTATATTAAATTGACACGAATTTGTAGTCGTGTTTAACGCAGATATCACGAAGATGTATAGACAAATACTTGTCAATCCGAAACATGTCCCATACCAGCGAATTCTATATCGTGACTCTCCTGACGACGAAATTCAAGACTACCAACTTAAAACGGTAACGTTTGATGTCAATTGAGCCCCGTTTTTGGCTCTTCGAACTTTGCTTCAGTTGGCTTTAGAAGCTCGAAACCAATTAATTGCGATTTTAGAATCTACAGGGTTCCAACTAAGAAAATTGACCTCTAATAGAAGAGAAATTTTGGAAGATTTGCGTCGGGACCACATACTCAATGAACAATTCTTAGATTTTGATGACAAGAGTTCAGTGAAGACTCTTGGCATAATTTTATTTCATTACGGAAAAATTGGCCCATAAAGAAACATTTACGAAAAGAGAGGAGCTCTCGATTATAGCAAGACTTTTTGATCTATTAGGTTGCCTCTCGCCGGTAGTAATAAATGCTAAAATACTTATGCAAATGATGTGGCTCGATAATATTAGATGGGATGATCCAATAATACCATTATCATTGCTCAAATTGAAAACATTTGTTTCGAACTATAGAGAAATTGATCAGATTAGAATAAATCAATGGTTGAATTATTCTCCAGAGTGTCGGATAGAGTATCACGGATTTTGTGACTCATTTGAGCTGACATATGCCGCCGTATTGTACGTTCGGGTGGAAGTAGGAGGCATGGGTCATTCTAAATTACTTGTGGCCAAGTCAAGGGTAGCACCTATAAAGAAAATGTCTATCCCAAGGCTCGAGCTTTGTGGTGCCCTACTTTTGGCAAAACTGACAGATTTTGTACTGCCTCAACTGCATGTGCTACCATACACTTTATTTTTTTGGTCTGATTCAATGATAGTGTTATCTTGGCACAACACTATCACATAGTTGGACTACATTTGTAGCCAACAGGGTTGCAATTATCCATGAGAAAGTTGGGAATATTTGGAGACATGTAGGTACATCGAAAAATCCCGCAGACCTAGCAACCTGGAGGCTGACGCCTTTAGAACTAGAGTGTGGCGTGATTAGAGTGATTTATAGTGGCATGGGCCATACTGGTTACGCAAAGATAAAAGATTTTGGCCCTCAACACCAAACATTACGGATACATATTTAGAATCAAAACCTATGTAAGTTCTTGTTGCTAGGTCAGAAGAAATGGAACACATTTTATACTGCTTTTCTTGTCTTTCAAGGACACTACGCGTGTTTTACATTTTGTGGCGCATACTCATCGTTCTTTGGAGCAAAATTCATTCATTCATGGCTCTATTGTCGTCCGAAGAATTGACTCAGACGAAATTTAAACTTATTACTTTGTCTCAGAAGATGTATTTTCATGCGGAATTCAATTGTCTCAGTCGTAAACGAAAGTTGCCGTCAAAAAGTCCTCTTCTCATTCTTACCCCGTTTTTAGATAAACACAATATTATTCGCGCTAATGGGCGCCTTGGATCTACATTGGCTCTTTCTTACGAAGAAAGGCATCCTTTTGTCCCCGCTTATAAAAGTAGGTTGTCTCTACTCTATGTTGAGTTCATACACCGTCAAACTCTACGGTTGTTGACTCTAGCCACAATAAGACTAGAGTGTTGGATAATTCGTGCGAAAAATCTCATTAAGGCCCGAATAAATCGATGCAAGGAGTGCACGAATTCTCGTCAGCGGAGGCAGGGACAAATAATGGCTCCGCTACCAGAAGAGAAAACCACGATATGGTTTCCAGCAAGTAGAATGGCATTTTATACCGGACGCAGCCCCTCATATGGGAGGGTTGTGGGAAGCCGGTGTCAAAAGCTGCAAAATCCATCTCAAAAATGTTTCCGGTCAAATCCGACACGCTTTCGAAAAGTTCCCAACTATACTTAGCTCAATCGAATGTTGCATGAATTCTCTACCTTTGTCTCCACTTTCTGCTAATCAAGATGATATCGCTACACTTACACCAGCACATTATTTGGTTGGTTCTTACCTTTTTTCGCCCGCACAAAATGAGGAAATTCTTACAAAAACCTCGCTTCTAAATAGATGGCGTAAAATCAAAATTATCGAACAAGAATTTTGTCGCCGTTGGAAGTCAGAATATTTGACTGAGCTTAATAAACGATTTAAATGGAAACCGCCCAGTGAAAATTTGGCTCTAAATGACCTTGTTATCTTGCGAAATGAAAATGTTTGTCCCACCGATTGGCGACTTGGCCGAATTGTTCAGCTGCATACGAGGAAAGATGGACAGGTGAAGGTAGTCGACATACGAACACAAGCGGGTATCATAACTCGCCATGTCCATAATCTCGTGTTTCTTCCCCAATAAAAATAATTGAAATACTCAAACGTGTCTGCATTGGTCCAATATTGCTCAACCCATTATCAACATTTGGCTCTCTTACTTTCAATTTGCCTCTCTATTCTACAGATATGGAATTCAATGACGGCTACTTGTGTCCTCTGTGCATTTCGAGATACTCGCTACGCACATATCGACGCTTTTTGGCTCTTCCCGCGCTCGAGAAACGAGCATTTATCCGGAATAAGGACGGCTGCACAAATTGTCTTGCGTTCTCGCACCGATTCGCTCAGTGTACTTCGAAAGCCGTTTGTTGGGAGTGTACTAGACACCATCACACACTTCTCCACCTAGTCGTATCGGGCAGAGCTTGGATCCAAATGACGTTGGCTCTTCCCCCGCTCGAGAAACGAGCATTTATCCGGAATAAGGGCGGCTGCACAAATTGTCTTGCGTTCTCGTACCGATTCGCTCAGTGTACTTCGAAAGCCGTTTGTTGGGAGTGTACTAGACACCATCACACACTTCTCCACCTAGTCGTATCGGGCAGAGCTTGGATCCAAATGACGTCGTGGATGGTCATGTGGACGCCACGAGCTCCTCAAGAACATTTCAATATCCGAGCTATGCTCGATCCGAATGTGATGACGAGCTACTACACTCCAACGGCCACATTTTCCTTGGCCTGGGAAAAATGCAAATGATGTCCGTACCATCTCAGTGGATCTCGATCGTAGAGTGCAACCGGCTATACGAATGCCTGTCATGCCATTGCGTGCACATGCTATTCGGGCCAAATACGGGGCAGAGAACTTGGCAGACCATGGGTTCCATATTCCTTACCCTTGCTCTGTGGTATTAGGCGCAGACGTTGCGGCAGTAGCATACCTACCACGAAGTCGACCACGAAGAGAAAAGCGCTTACCTTCTGCACAGGATACTATTAGGGTTTTTTCCCGGGAACGGGATCCCGGGAAATAGCATATTTTTCATTTCCGAATTCCCGGGAATTGACTCCGGGAATTCCCGGGATTTTTTTTACTTTCCATATTTTACAAATGCGGCAACTCATTTCACACAACAGCTAAAATAGCTGATAGAAAACATTTGTTGTCATTGTTTACTTTTGTAGCACACTTTGTGCTTGTGAAAAAACTTCATAGGAAAAAACACAGGTTCTTTGAAGGTAAGAAATAAACAAAATTTAATTTTGTTTATTAATCTATAACTGTTTTAGATGAAGAAATCAATAGTTTGGAAATTTTTCAAGAAAAACTGCAATGAGACAGCAACATGTAGTTTGTGTCCCAAAATATTGTCATGTACGGGCCAAAGCACAAGCGGTTTACTGAGACACCTGAAAGCAACGCACAAAAAGAACTTGGAAAAAAACGAGGACAAGGACGAAATTCCTTCGAAAATAAGACGAACACAGCCAACTTTAGACCTCAAGAAAAAACAAGACGTATATACCATTATTTCTAAGTTGGTTGCCATTGATGGTTTTTCTATAAGGGCAATTACCAGAAGCAACTTTATACGCCAGTCAATTACACGATTTCCATATTTTACAAATGTGGCAACTCATTTCACACAACAGCTAAAACAGCTGATAGAAAACATTTGTTGTCATTGTTTACTTTTGTAGCACACTTTGTGCTTGTGAAAAAACTTCATAGGAAAAAAACACAGGTTCTTTGAAGGTAAGAAATAAACAAAATTTAATTTTGTTTATTAATCTATAACTGTTTTAGATGAAACAAGTATATACGGCCGTAAGTTCGGCCAGGCCGAATCTTATGTACCCTCCACCATGGATTGCGTAGGAACTTCTACTAAAGTCTGTCATCCACAATCGAATTACTTGGGTTGCGATAACACTTGCCGATGGCAAGGTATCGTAAAACTTTTTAACACTGTCTTCAAAATTGTAAGTTAGCCCATACGGGGTATATATTAAACAAAAAAAGGCCGATTAAATACGTATATAATATAGTTTGACAAAATTTTCTATAGAAATGAAAACTTGACAAAATCTTCTATAGAAATAAAATTTTGACAAAATTTTCTATAGAAATAAAAACTTGACAAAATTTTCTATAGAAATAAAATGTTGACAAAATTTTCTATGGAAGTAAAATGTTGACAAAATTTTGTATAGAAATAAAATGTTGACAAAATTTTCTACAGAAATAAATTTTTTACAAAATTTTCTATAAAAATAAAATTTTGACAAAACTTTCTATGGAAATAAAATTTTGACAAACATTTCTATAGAAATAAACGTTTGACAAAACTTTCTATAGAAATGAAATTTTGACACAACTTTCTATAGTAATAAAATTTGACAAAATTTTCTATGGAAATAAAGTTTTGGTAGATTATTTTTGGCGATATGGACCAATTTTTGTGTAATAAGTCATCGGCTATATATAACTAAAGACCGATATTGACCAATTTTTACATGGCTGTTAGAGGCCATATATTGACAAAATGTACCAAATTTCAACCGCATCGGAAGACTTTTGCTATATATAATTATGGACCGATATGGACCAATTTTTGCATGGTTGTTAGATACCATACACTAACACCATGTACCAAATTTCAACTGGATCGGATGAATTTCGCTCCTCCAAGAGGCTCCTGAGGTCAAATCTGGGGATCGGTTTATATGGGAGCTATATATAATTATGAACCGATATGGACCAATTTTTGCATATAAATAAATTTCAATTGGATCGGATGAATTTTTCCCCTCCAAGAGGCTCCGGAGGTCAAATCTGGGGATCGGTTTATATGGGGGCTATATATAATTATGGACCGACATGGACCAATTTTTGGATGGGTGTTAGAGACCGTATACTAAGACCACGTACTAAATTTCAACCGGATCGGATGAATTTTGCTCCTCCAAGAGGCTCCGGAGGTCAAATCTGGGGATCGGTTTATATGGGAGCTATATATAATTATAGACCGATATGGACCAATTTTTACATGGTTGTTAGAGGCCGTATACTAACATCAGGTACCAAATTTCAACCGGATCGGATGAATTTTGCTGCTCCGGGAGGCTCCCCAAGCCAAATTTGGGGATCGGTTTATATGGGGGCTATACGTAAACGTGGTCCGATATGGCCGATTTTCAATACCATCCGACCTACATCAATAACAACTACTTGTGCCAAGTTTCAAGTCGATAGCTTGTTTCGTTCGGAAGTTAGCGTGATTTCCACAGACGGACGGACAGCCGGACAGACGGACGGACGGACGGACATGCTTAGATCGACTCAGAATTTCACCACGACCCAGAATATATATACTTTATGGGGTCTTAGAGCAATATTTCGATGTGTTACAAACGGAATGACAAAGTTAATATACCCCCATCCTATGGTGGAGGGTATAAAAATCAATAGTTTGGAAATTTTTCAAGAAAAACTGCAATGAGACAGCAACATGTAGTTTGTGTCCCAAAATATTGTCATGTACACAGAAAAAAAAAGTGTCTTGTAAATTTAAGGACCATTTTAGCTTTCACTTAGTTCAACAAATTTACTGTAATATAGTTCATTTTTCGTAACCACAACGAAAATTAACTTAGCTAAAGGAAAACTTATAAAATTCAGTAAATGATTTTTAGTTCACTAACTACGAAATGGGAAGGATTTTTCCTTAAATAAATTTCCAACACAGTAGTTAATGCATTGTTGATTCTATTATAAAAATACATGGGCAATATAAAAATCTTACTACGAAATGTGGACAATTTACTAAGAAAAAATTTTGTATGAAAAAAAATTTTTGTAGTAAAAATTAACTTAACGACATTACCGATTCGTACGATGGCTACCTACAGATTATTTCCCTTTTTATTATACATATGTTGGAGTGTTTTTACTCACATTGAAAATTTTAGATAAAGTAGAATAAAAAGTAGTTAATATAATCCTTGACGGGTGTATATAATTTTTTTATAGATTCCTCATAGATTTGGTATATATTTTACCTTAATTTTGGATAGAATTCCAACTAATCAATAAAGTTGCTATTGGAAAATGTGAGTGCATCATGTGAGGGAGTTTTTAGAGACGTTTTGTGTATATCTCGTATGATTGTTTGTGTTTGTTATTGCGTCATTTATGCTGTTGTTGGTTGTTTTGATTCTAGAGACAGTGGAATGTTCCTTATGTGTTGTTGGTATCTTTTGTAGTGAGAGTTGTTTTCTTCCAATAGCGAGATCAGAAAGGGATCGTGTGTGTGTGGAGTTGTTTTTCTTTACGGCAGGTATGTATCCTTTATGACTATTTGTGTCTTTGAGTTTTATTGTTGCATTCAGTTATGTTCATGCATTTATGAAGTGCACACGTGGATTTAATTTTGCAAAATTGTACGTGCGGTATTGGTGTTTATTAATGAAAATACTTTTATTCAAAAATTTTTAGAAACTGAGAAGTGAACGATGTGATGTTAGAGTAATCAAAAACACTTCTTATTGATAAAAACAAATAAACGAATAAGGAACTGTATATTTCTGTTAATAGTTTAAAGTAAGTGCGGATTTTTAATTGATTTACATAAAAAATATACAACATGAGTGGTAATAGGTTGATCTATATTTATTCTACATCTGGATATATTTTTTATGTTGCGGCAATTCCTACAGGTGAGTACTAAGTTCGAGTTTAGCCGCTAAAATTAAAAATAAATCACTAAGAAAAATATAAAATTATACATCTTCGATACAAATTTAAATATAACTTGATGGAGAATAGCCCAAACCAAGTTTTTTATAAAGATTATTTTTGTATAATGGATTATTAAAGAAAACTTATCATGAAAATTGCAATTTTAGCCTCTAAACTCGAACTTAATATCCTCCTTAAATATTAAATGCTATACTGACAAGTGGAAATTATGTCTAATTTTATAATATTTTTTATTTCAAATATATTCTGAGAATAATTTCAAAAACGTCCCATTAGTCCATGGATTTGATTCCAATAATGTACATACTGGATGGATTTTTCAATGTGGTAAGTTTTTCTATAAACCGTATTTTGTCCGTTTTTAATAAAACCAAAATATAATTACAGCTGATGCTACTCTAACTTCCCTTTTCCCTGGGCCAAAAAATGTTTAATGCGCTGAAGTTACGAATTGAAGAGAGACGAGATAAAAACTATTCACATTGGTTAACTATTTGAAGTACCCAGATTATTTTGATGACGACGACCAAAATACTATATATTTACGCGCATCGAAAAATGCAGTGATTGCCTTTGCAGAAAATCTTTTTGAGCGTATGCTGTTTTCTGAACCGTCTTATGAAGAAAATCAGAATGATTCGACATCTTAAATTCTGCAATTAATAAAGCAAATACAACACTAGAAAATAAAGCTAATGCACCAAGGAAATGTTCAATAAAAAAAGATTTGAAATTTCTAGAGGGTAGTGGAGAAAAGTCACAGAACATTTTGAATCTGTATAAGGCTCTTTTGACCATTCGTCCAACATCTGTGGAAAGTGAACACGCTTTTTCTGTGTCAGGCCAACTTGTAAATAAAATCAGAAATAGACTTTCTGATGAAACTATAAATGCTATAACTGTGCTCAAATCACATTTTATGAATACAATTTAATATTTAATGAAATTTTTATAAATGTGTTCAATTGGATCTCTTAGCTCTTAAGAAATATTGAATTTTTAAGTTTTTAGTTTACTTTTTATGGTAACTGGTTCGTTTTTCCAATAAAATGTTATTTTAATTAAACGTTTACATATTTTATTATTTTCTTTGACCGGTATCCCGGGAAATACAAAAAAATTTCCCGCTTTCCCGAGAATGGAAAAAGTCCGGGAAAAAAACCCTACACTGAAAAAACAGTGAACCCTTTTCCATTGCAAAATGAACTAAACTGTAGTAATATTGACCATGATTTAGCCCTTAAGATTTTTTTCAACTTGTCTAGTTTATAATTCTCTTAAATTTTAGTTAATCTATAACATTGTATTTTAGTTCATTTTTACAATACCATAAGAATTATATACTCCTACCAAGTTAAAAAGTCAGAATTATTTTGGTTTACCTGCTTATCTTTTGGGAAACCCGATAATAAAAAGTGGTTAACAGTCTCTTTAAAATGTCGACGACTAAACTATTTTTAAATCAATCCTTCCACAGTACAGAGAAATTAAATAATTAAAGGAACAACAAACCGTTTTACTATTATGAAAATTTTCATACATTAAAATTCAACTTTTTTTAAGCAAAAGTACTTTATTATAAAAACTTATGATGAAAGTTCTTAATACAATGTTTTTTGTGAATAAAAATTATGACCACGTGGAATAGAGAGTAGTTCATTTGAACTCGCTGTTTGGACATTTTGACTTATCTTTTTTTATTCATCGTAGGTAATTTTTTCACATATCTTGCTGGAAAAAATGGAAACAATAATGCAAATTGTTAAAAATTAACACCATGTAATGAAATATAATTTTTAATTATTCATTTTAGCTTGTAACTTACCATATTTGGGGGCATTTTATCAAGTGGTGTAAGGAATTCAACTTTTATTTGGAAAACGTATCTCATAAAATTTGTACCTGAAACAATTAGAGAAATAATGAAGTATAATACTGTGTTGTTATCGATGTGAAGGATATAATAAAATAAATATTCTATTTGAAAGAAAGCCAAAGTTTTAATATAAAACGTACCAATTCTCTATTAAATTGTACGCTGAGGTTGGGGATACTCTGAAATTAAATATTTATTTTTTACATTAAATAGAAAACATTAAATTGGTTTCCAAAAAATCTAACTAAAGAAATAATATGCATAAAAAACTAAATATTCTCGTTAAAAGAATGTTAAAGAAAGCTTACCAATTCATAAAAATGTTTCCAAATTGTTATTCTGAAATTAAATATTTGTTTTTTACAATAAAATATTAAATTGGTGTCCAAAAATATTTGATTAATGTAATACTAAAATAAGGTATTAAAAACCTGTAATTTTGATAATAAAAAGTCATAAAAATTTAAATATTCTAGTGAAAAGAAAGCCAATTTTTAAAAGAAAATTTACCACTTCTCTATTAAATTATACGCTGAGGAGGAATATAAAAATATGCCCGAATCCATCTTGGGGTTGCTCTGAAATTAAATATTTTTTACAACAAAGAAAAACATTAAACTAGTTTCAAAAAAAAATAATAATAATAATTAGCAAATAATGATATAAATAAAAAATATCCTTTTTAAAAGAAAACCACATTTTAAAAAGAATACTTACCAACTTATGATTAAACTATATGCTGAGGTGTAAGAAAAATTTTCCAAAAATATTTGATTAAAGTAATACTAAAATAAGGTATTAAAAACCTGTAATTTTGATAATAAAAAGGTCATTAAAACGTAAATATTCTAGTGAGAAGAAAGCCAATTTTGAAAAGAAAACTTACCACTTCTCTATTAAATTATACGCTGAGGAGAAATATAAAAATTTGCCCGAATCCATCTGGGGTTGCTCTTAACTTAGATATTTTTTTACAACAAAGAAAAACATGAAACTTGTTAAAAAAAAAAAAAATAATAATAATAATAATAATAATAATAATAATAATAATAATAATAATAATAATAATAATAATAATAATAATAATAATAATAATAATAATAATAATAATAATAATAATAATAATAATAATAATAATAATAATAATAATAATAATAATAATAATAATAATAATAATAATAATAATAATAATAATAATAATAATAATAATAATAATAATAATAATAATAATAATAATAATAATAATAATAATAATAATAATAATAATAATAATAATAATAATAATAATAATAATAATAATAATAATAATAATAATAATAATAATAATAATAATAATAATAATAATAATAATAATAATAATAATAATAATAATAATAATAATAATAATAATAATAATAATAATAATAATAATAATAATAATAATAATAATAATAATAATAATAATAATAATAATAATAATAATAATAATAATAATAATAATAATAATAATAATAATAATAATAATAATAATAATAATAATAATAATAATAATAATAATAATAATAATAATAATAATAATAATAATAATAATAATAATAATAATAATAATAATAATAATAATAATAATAATAATAATAATAATAATAATAATAATAATAATAATAATAATAATAATAATAATAATAATAATAATAATAATAATAATAATAATAATAATAATAATAATAATAATAATAATAATAATAATAATAATAATAATAATAATAATAATAATAATAATAATAATAATAATAATAATAATAATAATAATAATAATAATAATAATAATAATAATAATAATAATAATAATAATAATAATAATAATAATAATAATAATAATAATAATAATAATAATAATAATAATAATAATAATAATAATAATAATAATAATAATAATAATAATAATAATAATAATAATAATAATAATAATAATAATAATAATAATAATAATAATAATAATAATAATAATAATAATAATAATAATAATAATAATAATAATAATAATAATAATAATAATAATAATAATAATAATAATAATAATAATAATAATAATAATAATAATAATAATAATAATAATAATAATAATAATAATAATAATAATAATAATAATAATAATAATAATAATAATAATAATAATAATAATAATAATAATAATAATAATAATAATAATAATAATAATAATAATAATAATAATAATAATAATAATAATAATAATAATAATAATAATAATAATAATAATAATAATAATAATAATAATAATAATAATAATAATAATAATAATAATAATAATAATAATAATAATAATAATAATAATAATAATAATAATAATAATAATAATAATAATAATAATAATAATAATAATAATAATAATAATAATAATACTAATAATAATAATAATAATAATAATAATAATAATAATATTAATAATAATTAGCAAATAATAATATACATAAAGAATATTTTTTTTAAAGAAAACCACATTGAAAAAGAACACTTACCTATTTATCATTAAATTATACGCTGAGGTGTAACAAACAATTTTCCAAATTCATCTGGAGTTACTCTGAAATTGAATATTTATTTTTTACATTGAATAATAAAAATTAAATTAGATAAAACAATTTCAATATACTTTCCATTTCAGCATTTTTTCCTAAATATTGAACATTCTTAATAACTTTTTTCTAAGCTACCGATCATCACTTCGCCATCGTACTTCTCATCGCTAAAATATTAATAACTTTCATTTAAAAGTTTTAATAAACAAACACCAATATATGTCTCAATAAACCAAAATAGTCCATACCTTTATATTCCCTTGTTACATACTTGCTAATAAAGTGCAACAGCCCACGCCAACGCCAACTATACAACTGAAGCATGCCAAACAAAACCAAGCAAAACCAAAACATTTCTACAACAACAAAAACACATGAGCCTTCATTGAAAACAACACCTCATCCAGACAAATAAACCATTCGCGAATAAAAAAAACACACACACACACACAAACCACTGAATGAACAAAAATAAAAACAACACCACGCTCAGATATACACAACATCCCCATCACTCGCTACCATTTCTCATTATTGCATTGCATGCTCTCACTCTCAAAAAAATTTCAAGTAACATCATCTTTACATTAAACATATTCCACTTTGACGAGAAAGATCTCTGTACTATGCATTAGTTCATCGCATCTGTCCACAATTTACTCTAAAAACAATACTCTTAAATGTATATCAGTATAAGAACGATGAAACGTTTAACTTAAAATTAGCAAAAACTTCATGAAATGATATCTACCCATTTTTGACGAAAATTTCTGTAAATTTAATTACATGTGAACTAAAAATATTTCATTGGGTAATTTATTACCAACAATTATTAACTATAGGAATTGTCAGTAAGAAATTGCTATCCACTTTCAAGTTCATTTTTCGTAAAAAAATATTTTCTCATACAAAAAAATCTTATGGTAAATTGCACTTATTATTTAGAAAATACTTTACATTTCACAAGTAGTTTTATAGCATGACAAACGCATTTTTAACTACCAGTTAAGAAATTTTTTAAGGAAATTTCCATCGTATTTTGTAGGCCATGAACTAAACGATTGCTACTTAGAATTTGTAAAATTTCCTTTCGAGTAGTTAATTTTCGTTGAAGATACGAAAAATGAACTAAAATTCTGGAAAATTCTTGTAATAAATTATTGTAAAAATCTTCTTAAATTTACGAGACACTTTTTTTTCTGTGTAGATACTATATTTGGCAGAGCATTCTTTGGACAAATGGAGATTGATGTAGAATTGGACAATCAGCATATCTGAATTAAAATTTGAAGTTTATACATTTATCTTTTTTTGTTTCGCTTCTCTTGAAGTATTATCTAGTATTTGCTTTTCGATTAAATCCTACAATAGTTGGCCCAATAGCAATTTGAATTGTTTTCCTTTTTTAAATTAATACGAATTCTTATTTAACGAATTTTCTTTTTTTATATATATACATTTATACCATTAGATCTCATTAGTATTTAGTTTAGTTTTGCACAGTTGGTGCAAGGGGGCGGTATGTTCACGTAAGCATTTGACCCACTGTATGGCATTACGTGAACAGATCGCATCCACTCTCTGCCGTTTGTCCCTTTATATTTGAGTTATATTTCGTTAAGTTTACATTGAAGTATCAAAAGGGACATTCAATCATTCCCAATTTCTTTTTGTGACAGTTGTTCTTTTAATACACCAAGAGGCAGACGGTAGTGAATAGTGCAAGATTAAATTAACCCAGCAAAAAAAATTGGAAGTTCTTCCAAAGGCACAACTTTAAAAGCACTTCCAGAAGATGTACTCCCAATGATGTTCTTTATTTTAACAACACAAGTTCTTTTCATTCAATTTTTTATAACATGTCTTTTCATATTTTTAATGGGTAATTTTAACTTTTTTTGTTTCAAATTGGTTAAAAACAGTTTAAGAATTCATAAAATGGTACAAATTATTTTAATTTTATTATGCTAAATCCAATCTGAAAAAATTGTGCATTTTTAAAATATTTGAGGTCAAACGTTTCAGACAAGCGTTAGAATCCATTAAAAATTATAAAAAATTATAAAAATTATTTATTTAACAAAATATCACAGAATTTTTACATCCAAAACATTGAATTCGGATCACATCTAAAGAAGTGATGCAAATTCAGTGCACCGGCTGTTGAAATGGAGGACTCCCGTCCTATGACAAGCCCATGTTAAATTCATCGCTTCTGCGTCAATTTTGCACCAAAGAACATTTTCATTACTGTTTTGGCGTCGCTTTTTTGCTGGGTAAAGTAGAGACAATAACAAAATAAATATTGATTTACTGTTTGTATTTGGAACAATAAGAAAAATCCGCCCGTTCTTGGTCATGATCCATTCACTTAAATTCAACTGGTTTCCATTAAATCATACTAAAATAAATTATAAATAAATACGTTTAATTTCATTTATATTAATATCCATCCGACTTACTTGTTTGATTTAAATGAAATGAAAGATAATTTTGTCCGAAATAAATATTATATATTGAGATACATATTTTTATTATTATTCCACATTCTGATTATTTCTAGCAAAACCCATTTACATATATTGGAATGTAAAAATATAATACATATGCCTCTTTTAATAAATAATGAAATTAAATTATACATAAGGGTATAAACTACAGGTGTGCAAAGTTGTATAGGATTGAAAATATATTTTTGTAATTATAATGAAAAAAAGCGCATTACCATAAAATGTTTACTTTATTTCACTTTATTTCAATATTTTTTTAAATTGTTGACTTTATTACATAGTCTCAAATTTACTGAAATTAAATGCATCACTATGCAAAGAAAATTATATAATTACGGTGTATTTTAATCCTTGATAGTACTCGTATATGAGAGAAGTTTTTACTTCATAGTATTTTACGAATGTATTCTTCTATATTATGGGATTTAAACTTAAATTAAATTATGTTCAATAATTTAATGAATGGAATAAACATTTAAACTCGCCAATTTTCGAATTAGAACAAAAACCACATAAATAAAACTACGAGATTAAATATTTTCCGACGAGAACCGTCAAAATGTTTATTTATGTAGGAGGAACGTCAGGCAAGTTTCAGACAAATCATGATTATCAAAACAAAAGTGAGTAAAGTAGAAAGTAGAGGTGTGCACGTGAGCAATAGTTTACTCACGCACACTCACGAAAAGAAAATTTGTACTCACGCACGAAAATGCCGTGACTCACGAAAAATATCGTGACTCACGAAAAATGTCACGACTCACGAATAATTTTATGAGTAATTTACCTTAGCGACGTGTCTGAAAACATGAGCATTAGTAAAATCGAGAGCGTTATTAAACTCTTAACATCCCAGGTGTCACTAAGATTGTAAATGAATTTAACTCTTAAGCGTTTTATGTTGGTGAGCGGGATTATTTTCGTTAGCTTAATTCGCTACTTTCGCACGCTCGCGAAGATATTATTTTCGTGACTCACGCACGACATTTTGGTTTGTTAATCACGCTCTCACGCCATTGCCATGAGCGTGACTCACGCGTGAGTCACGAACATTTTCGTGAGTCACGGCAATTTCGTGTCACGTGCACACCTCTAGTAGAAAGTCGGGCGGGGCCGTCTATGTCATACTCTAAACCTCCCCTACTGAATTAGTACGCATTGTTTATGGGGTATAGGTTTGTGAGCATTTCCATATTTAAGAACATTAAGGGGCTCATGATTATGGGAGTCTTATTACAATCTGATCAGAAATCTCTGATATTAGTTGCAATAGTTAATTCTGCCCCTACAGAGTTATTATGCTACTAATATTGAGTTCATTATTAAGTGACCGTTATGTGGTTTAGGGTATAAAAAGAGGAAATCGCTCAATTAGTGTGGGTAATAAATCCAAATTTGTGAAAATAGGGCAATGTATACATTAGATAGGGTCACGGCCTAAAGGAAAAAAAGTTGATGCTGTCACCCCCCCAGTTTTGTAGCATATTCAAAGACAATTTCAGAAAACCAAAACTTTTTTCCGTGCACCCTACGACCCCCCGAAATACAATTTATTGTGCTGTGTCGTCATTAGAAGTCCGATCGAAAAGAAACGCATATCGTTGTTCGTGGTTGATCAGGGCCTATATTTCGTGCATTGGTCATTTTTGACTCCGACGTCAAATTTGATTTTTAATTTTTTTATTTCGCTTCGTACACCCCTATGATAACCATTATAAAGATCTTAACAAAATATGAAACTTTTGCTTTTGAAGTATTTACTTATATTCATAAACAAAAAAGTTACAGAGATTTTAAAAAGTCAATAGGTCAATAGGAATGAGCTTCCGCTCATTCCAACTTTCACTAAGTAGTGAAACAACTGTTAAAACAAACAAAAATGTTTTGGCCGTTAAGGCCGGTACTAAAATCCCACTCTAAACAATAATGTCGGGAGACCAAAGATTTCATGTCCTTAAAATACGGAAGACGCATTTCTCTGCTACAAAGTGTTTTTCTTTGTCCATTTGTTTCAATAAAATCGTTTTGTCCTTATTGTTAAGTGATTGGACTTAAAACTGGGTATCTTTACATAAAAGAAAATTTCGATTGGCTAAGGTCAATAGGATTTAATAATTCTGAAAAATTCTTCAAAATTAATGACATCGCCTTTAGTTTTTTTTTATATTGACCACAAAGTCCTTTAACACGTTTTTAAAGGACTTTGATAGCACATGAAGAAACTAGCTGAGAGAAGGAATTAATTAAAATTTGTTTCCTAGAATCAAGTACGCAGAACTAAGATTTAAAGGAGAATTTTGTCCTAAATGTATCCTTATTCCAATTCTCCGCTTCTTTGTCTCGGAATCCGTACCAAAATCATTAGTGTAAAGCCAAAATCTTTGGAACCGTACATACATGTATTAGTTTTGTCATGGTTACGTTTCTTTAACAGTTCATAAAAAATAAACAAATTTTTATACCAACTTTTACAAAATTGTTGATACCTACTTTGGATAAGAAAAAATGAATTGGGCAGTGGCAAGTATTACAAAAAAAACATAAAATTAAACAAAATCAAATAAGCGTTTTGAAATGGAAATACGTTAAATTTAACTTCAGCTTAACGATAAAAAGTTTGTCTCTGCTCAACAAACACAACCCAATAAACACAGGATGAGCGTTTTTCAAATGCAACAACTTTTCGGTTTGAGGGTAAATATAATTTTCAACATAAATTCAACTTGACTTGAAACAGCTCATCTTCAATACATCTTCAAATTTTTTGCGAATTACTTCCAATTTGCCAAAATGTTGACGAAATATTTGAAAAGGTGTTGGAGACAATATGAGAAAACTTTGACAAAACACTACCCTAAAATGCAACGAAAAAACCATGTGGTTTTCAATACTTGTTTGTGCAACGAAGTTCGTGGTCAATTGGAAGAAATAAAAAACTTGGACAATTTTAGACAAAAAACTGAATTTACTCCAAATAGTTTCTAATAATAGGTAAGTGAAAATAAAAAAAAAAAATTAAATGAAACTTTAAGGAAGACACTAAATATATATCTCTTTGCCGAAAACTAAAATTATGGATTCTAAGTTCTTGAAACATTAAAAAGCTGACCGATAAAAAATGTTGGACAATTAACTGGAACTGATTCAAATAGTTTATAATAATTGGTAAGTCAATATGAAAAATTAAATCAACACTTTAGAGAAGTCACTAAATTTAAATCTTATTGCAGAAAACTAAAATATTTTGATGCTGCATTCTTGAAACCTTAAGAGGTTGACCGATGAAAATGATGGTGGCTTATCGAAAAGAGAAAGTTTCCATAAATCAAAGTGCAACGAATTAAACTTGGTATTTATGCTTTTCCATATCAACAACTACTACATGTTAATTCGCATCACATCGATATTTTAATTTACCTCGCATCATCGGTTTAATTTGTTATTTTGCGAATTGAAATTACTGGAAATTTATTCTAACTCACTGGTTATCAAGTTCCTTGCGAATTGCCCGAATTTTAATGAGTTTTACAACAATTTTGTGACACCAACGCTCTTGAGGAAATCGAATTTTGTGGTTTTCAATACATTTTGTGCCACGAAGTACGTGGTCAGTTGGAAGAAATACAAAAATTGAAATATTTTTGACACAAGAGTGAAATTAGTCCAAAACGCTAACTATAATTGATAAATTAAAACAAAAAGTGAAATAAAACGTAATGGAAAGCACAAAACTCGACTGCTTTGCAGAAAACTAAAATCATTGGATGTTATATTCTTGGAAGATGTTGACAGGTGAAAAAATGATGAAGAAAACAACAAAGAAAATATTCCAGAAAACTTGCAAAGTGCAACCAATTAAAAAAGTGCAACAATTCCTATATCAAGAACTTCTGGATGAAAATGTGCATTACATCAATTTACATTCCGTCATCAGTTTGATATTTTGTGAATTCCTCTTGATAGAATCTATTCTAACACGCAGGCCAGCAAATTCCTCGATATTAATTATTTCAAATTGCCAACATATTAATTAATAATTAATTAATTAATAGTTATGTGACACCGACATTATGGAGGAAATGGAATTATACATGTAAAAATGTTTAAGATATTTAAAGTTGTATTGATCGTTTTAGTTATTAATACGTTTAATAAGAAAATTATGTTTTAATTGGTATTATATTATTATTATTTTTATATATTATTAATGTTATTTTTAATATTATTATATTTTTAACGAAAAAATTAATAAAATGTACAAAATCCCTAGAAATTTAGTGTTGACTTTCAGTTAGAACTGGGATTGACTTTCATGCAAATTGTGGTTAGAAAATATTCGCAACAATGTTAATTTTTAATTTGCCTCACATTGAAAACTTTTTGAGAAATTATTGAGCAGCGATACATTTCAATTTGAGGATTACAATTGAGAGATTATTTCTATTGTGTTGAATTTTACTGCTGAGGGTAATGTCTGTTTTTTGTTGAGAACGCGATTTTCTCAACAATTTCTCAACTTGAATATTACCCTAATCCTTTGTAAAAATGTTTGAAAAATTATTGAATTTTAGTATTTTTCAAACGTTTGTGTTTATTGGGAAGGATGAGTATTTTTCACATGTAGTAACACCATATCAATTTGATAGTGAATCCCATATTCAACATTAATTCAAATTGCCTTGCAAATTGCTTGCCTTCAACAAATTTTCCAATAGGTTTGAAGCATTAAAATGAAATTTAGTTTGAAAAGTTGTTGCTAATATGTTGAGAAATTGTTGCTAACGTGTTGAATTCTACTGTTGAGGGTAATGTCTGTTTTTTGTTGAGAACGCTATTTTCTCAACAATTTCTCAAAATGAAGTTTAAGGTAATTCTTTGAAAAAATGTTTGAAAGCGTATTGAATATCAGCATTTATCCAATGCTTGTTTTTATTGGGTGCAGTTTCAAAATTGTGTTGCTTCCTTACATTACTCCTCGTTTTAAAAAACACGCTTTTGGGTCTGAATCAATACCAAAATTGCTTGATGGTCAAAATCTTATATCCAAACCAATTTCAGCTTGCACAATATTCAAGATTTTCAGCCAAATTTTCCTTTTTAATCAAAAATTATTTTCATCAATTACTTTTGTAATTGAAATAAAGGGATTTGTTTTCATTCGACTGCAAAAAAACAACAGTTTTTATGAAATCAATTGGTTTGAACATCGTTCTCGAAAGCATTTATTTCGGATATAAGAAATTGTTTACCATTTTAGACTTTCCAAAGACAACCTGCTTTCAGTTTACATAAAGATAGATATTTTAAAATCGAATCATCCAATTCTAAGTACAGTATTTTTTTATGAGGACACTATGATGAATTAAACACCCAGAGAAGGAATGTGATCACCCCAATCATTTTTCAAGAGCAAAATGTTATTTTTGAACGGTGAACATGGAACATGTTTGTCGCAACCATGTTATTTCTCGAAAATTTTTATCTGATTTCGGCAACCACGTCCCTGTTCACCGCCCAAAAATAACATTATGCTGTTGAAACATGTTTGGGGTGATCATATTTCTTCTCTACGTGGAGAATTGTAATATCAATGAAATGTGTCTTATAGTTGTTACAAAAATATTGGTGTTCATGACAATTTTTGCAGTGTGCTGTAAAGATAGTTCACTTCTATTCTAAATCCTCATTTCTAGGAAAATACATTCGTCACTTTATCGTTCAATAAGTGGGCAATAATCTCGTATATTTTCGCTAGAAAGACACTTTTTTTATAAGAAATATCTTATATCTGTTTTGCATTTTGTGTGTGATATACGCACTTAGTGACCACCTATGAAATCTATTAGGCATATGCTATATATTTTCAGCTGTGATAATAAATTATATTTGTCTCAGGATACTTTATTCACGCACATTGCTTCCTTATGGCTCGTCCCCGATATGTAAGTGTTAAGTAAAAATATCTCTGATTTTTCAGCCTTCTCGTATAATCGGTTGCAACTATCTTTGACTTCGTCACTGGAAAGGTTGAGACTTTTAGGCGAGATTGGGGGAACCACATTCACATTAGACAAAGCCTTGCATTGAGTAGTTTGATTGTTGTCTGGGGCCAAGAGTGATGCTACATCGAATTGTCGTTTACGTTTGTCACCAGTATTAACTGTTTGTGTAATTATTGGAATTGATGTATCAGTTTCGGGCGCTTTTAAACTTTTCCCATTGCAGGGTAACACTATTTCCAGACTTGAATCGTTTTCTTTGTGTTTGAGAATCGAATTCATAGGCAAATTGAACGTCTCGTTGATGTAATTGAATTGAGGAGCAAATAGAAATTTAATTCTCGGCTCGATATCTCTATTGGAAAAGGATGTGCAAATGCTTTGACGTTTTGACGCAGACGTTTGTTCGCAAGTCGACAAGATATTGGTGGTATTATGCAAATCATCCGAAGATATAAATAATTTGTTATTTTGCAAATTAAATTTCGAGTGAGTGTAATGACTGCACAAAAAATCTAAAAATACATTTTTGTTTATGGCATTATACGAGATTTCTTTGCACACTACATCTTTTGCACAAAATTGCTTCAGAGACTTCATTTCATAGTTCGGAGGAGGGCTGACGATGCTAGGATGGTCGCTGTCTGAAATGAATCCCATGTGCTTTCTAACTCTGTGTTGTGCTCGCCGTCGTCGAAAATCGCCATTGCGAAAGTCCTCCATGTTGGCCGGGTGGATTGTCCAGTAATGTCCTTTGCCGTTGTGACTTCGATTCGATTTAATAAAACAATCATTCAAGGATAAATTGTGACGAACCGAATTCCTCCAACCCGGTCCGCGTGTCCGAAAATATGGATATTTATTCAAAATGTACTGATAGATGTCCGACAATACAAGTTTGTTCTCTTTACTGCTGAGGATAGAAATTGCGATGAGTCCAATGTAACTGAGCTGTGGTTTTAGTTCATCGTAAGATGAACATTTCGATGTCAAACAAAATGACTTTATTGTGGTTTGGTTGCATGCATCGTTTTGTGGAAAGCTAGTTGGTAGGGTAACCTGGCGAATAGATGTTATACCTCGAGTTAATATTGGAGATGCGTAGGCTCCTGCTGGCACTAAGGAGTCCATTGAATTCAAACATGGACTGGAAGGATCGGTCGACTTCTTTATAGATTGAAGAGCAGTACGGATATTGTTGGGGCAATCTGTTTCATTGGAAACTAAAAGAAGCTTATTAATGACATTTGTTTCAAATATGATGTTAAAGTCCGTTACATAGTTTGTATATCAAGTAGATTTATATATAAATATACATATTTTTTTTAATTTTTCAACTGGAAATATTGGTATATATGTATAAAAACGGTTAAATTAGTATAGAATGAATTTAGAATTTAGTATAGAATAAAAGTCCAATTTCAATGTTTGCAACTGTCGACTTTTTAATTTTGGACAAAAATTGAATTTTTAAACATTGAACTTAGACTCGAGATGTACGAAGAGCAAGAAGTGAGCTATTGCAGTTGGAAACATTTATAACGAACTACCGTAGACGGGAAATTTTAGATTGTTCTACTAAAATGTTCATATGTTTTCAGAACCTATTTCCTGTGAAAACATCGTCCACAGTATAACGTTTGTTTTTATTTATGAGGCACTATAAAAAATTGAAAATATATATAGCATTTTCACTTCAAATGAAACCTTTTTCAAATCAAATGAATACTTTTTCAAATTAAATGAATCCTATGTCAAATCAAATGAAACTTTTTACAAATCAAGTGAAACCTTTTTCATACCAAAAGAACCCTTTTTCATTTCAAATTACACTTTTTCAAATCAAATGAATCTCTCACGACAAAGAAATTCTTTCTAATGTATGAATTTTTAATTAGCCCACAAAATTTTTTATCGAATAACTTGCTATATCGCTTAGAACAAAAATATACTCTTTTGTTTAACATTTTGTAGAAGAATTATGTGTTGCTCTCTTACGTGTACAGTCACCACTGCTAACATTATTTCTTGTCCATGCTTTAAATATAAACTCTTTTTATACCCTCCACCATAGGATGGGGGTATATTAACTTTGTCATTCCGTTTGTAACACATCGAAATATTGCTCTAAGACCCCATAAAGTATATATATTCTGGGTCGTGGTGAAATTCTGAGTCGATCTAAGCATGTCCGTCCGTCCGTCCGTCTGTCCGGCTGTCCCTCCGTCTGTGGAAATCACGCTAACTTCCGAACGAAACAAGCTATCGACTTGAAACTTGGCACAAGTAGTTGTTATTGATGTAGGTCGGATGGTATTGAAAATCGGTCATATCGGACCACGTTTACGTATAGCCCCCATATAAACCGATCCCCAAATTTGGCTTGGGGAGCCTCCCGGAGCAGCAAAATTCATCCGATCCGGTTGAAATTTGGTACCTGATGTTAGTATACGGCCTCTAACAACCATGCAAAAATTGGTCCACATCGGTACATAATTATATATAGACCCCATATAAACCGATCCCCAGATTTGGCTTGCCGAGCCTAAAAGAGAAGCAAATTTCATTCGATCCGGCTGAAATTTGGTACATGGTGTTAGTATATGGTCTCTAACAACCATGCAAAAATTGGTCCACATCGGTCCATAATTATATATAGCCCCCATATAAACCGATCCCCAGATTTGGCTTGCGGAGCCTCAAAGAGAAGAAAATTTCATCCGATTCGGCTGAAATTTGGTACATGATGTTGGTATATGGTCTCTAACAACCATGCAAAAATTGGTCCATATCGGTCCTTAATTATATATAGCCCCATATAAACCGATCCCCAGATTTGGCTTGTGGAGCCTCTAAGAGAAGCATATTTCATCCGATCCGCCTGAAATTTTGTACATGGTGTTGGTATATGGTCTCTAACAATCATGCCAAAATTGGTCCACATCGGTCCATAATTATATATAGCCCCCATATAAACCGATCCCCAGATTTGGCTTGTGGAGCCTCAAAGAGAACCAAATTTCATCCGATCCGGCTGAAATTCGGTACATGATGTTGGAATATGGTCGCTAACAGCCATGCAAAATTTGGTCCACATCGGTCCATAATTATATATAGACCCCATATAAACCGATCTCCAGATTTGGCTTGCGAAGCCTCAAAGAGAAGCAAATTGCATCCGATCCGGCTGAAATTTGGTACATGGTGTTGGTATATGGTCTCTAACAACCGTGCAAAAATTGGTCCACATCGGTCCATAATTATATATAGCGCTCATATAAACCGATCCCCAGATTTGGGTTCCGGAGCCTCAAAGAGAAGCAAATTTCATCCGATCCGTCTGAAATTTGGTACATGATATTGGTATATGGTCTCTAACAACCATGCAAAAATTGGTCCACATCGGTTCATAATTATATATAGCCCCCATATAAACCGATCCCCAGATTTGGCTTGCGAAGTCTCCAAGAGAAGCAAATTTCATCCAATCCGGTTGTAATTTGGAACATGGTGTTAGTATATGATCTTTAACAAGCGTGCCAGAATTGGTCCATATCGGTCCGTAATTATATATAGCCCCCATATAAAACGTTCTCCAGATTTGACCTCCGGAGCCTCTTGGAGGAGCAAAATTCATCCGATCCGGTTCAAATTAGGAACGTGGTGTTAGTATATGGTCGCTAACAACCATACCAAAATTGGTCCAATCACAAAAAAATAGTCTACCAAAATTTTATTTCTATAGAAAATTTTGTCAAAATTTTATTTCTATAGAAAATTGTGTCAAAATTTTATTTCTAGAGAAAATTTTGTTAAAATTTTATTCGGTTCATAATAAAATTTTCATCATTGTCAAAATTTTATTTCTATAGAAAATTTTGTTCAAATTTTATTCGGTTCATAATCATGGTTGCTACTTGAGCCAAAAATAATCTACCAAGATTTTATTTCTATAGAAAATTTTGTCAAAAGTTTATTTCTATAGAAAATTTTGTGAAAATTTTATTTCTATAGAAAATTATTGGATCGATCTTTTTTTGATTTAATATATACACCCTTATAAAAAATCGCTTCTGTAACATATACTCCCAAACATATTTTGCTTCAAGCATATACATTTTTGGGTATTGCCCAAACATTTATATGTTTGATCTCTTCCAATATATAATATGTTTGAAAGCATATTGGTCTAAACAATATATGTTTGGGTAGTCTAAGTTCCAAACATTTTGTATTTTTGCATCCAAATTCAATAATGTTGTCTTCCAAAAAACAATATGTTAATTTGTGAACATATAATATGTTTGGAAGCATTTTGCACCCAAAAATATTATATGCTTAAAAAAATTCTCCCAAACAATATTGTGCTCAAAATTTTATTTATTTATTTATATATTTACAATCATAATGAATTATGAAAATAAACAGGTAATATAGGTGCTAACAACATAGGTTTTCGACCTGAATGCTCAAAATTTTGTTTCTGCCTAATTGTATATTCCCCCACATCTTTCTCACTTCCACGACATTTTTTAGTTCTTAGCAACTTTTTCTGTAATACAAACATTGTAGAAGAAATTATTCAATTTTTTTTTTTATTTTAATTTTACCTTTTGCCGGACGGGGATTCGAACAGCGGACCACACAGTTTGTAAGGATCAAAGAAGTAGCTGATCAATTGCCCAAGGAAAAATAAAATGTTAATTTTGTAATAACAAGCAACAACCACCAACTTAATTCAATATCGCTCCCTGTTAAATAGCGCTCCAAGCTACTAAACACATATATGTTTATAGGCTATTTCTAAATTAATATATGTTTGCATCCAAGCATATTATATTTACAAACATTTTATGTCCCAAACATAATATGTTCTAACATATTAACATATATGTCCCAAACATGTTATGCTAGTTTATGAACATTATATGCTTGCACTCAAAAATATTGTGTTTAAAAATTTGTGTTCCGAACATATAATGTTTATAGCCAAACATATGAAAAACAGTCTTTTTCATCCGTGTACCACGTATAGACTTACATACAATTTAGAAGATGGTGTTAGGAGGTTTTAAGATACCTTGCCATCGGCAAGCGTTACCGCAACTTAAGTAATTCGATTGTGGATGGCAGTGTTTAGAAGAAGTTTCTACGCAATCCATGATGGAGGGTACATAAGCTTCGGCCTGGCCGAAATTACGGCCGTATATACTTGTTTAATTTAATATAAGTAAATGTTATTCATAAATTTATTTGGACTATTAAACTACCAATAATCGTTGTCTAACATTGTCATAGGCAATTTCATTGAATTAAAAATTTACAATGGACGTACAAGGTTAGAATAAAATATTTGGTGACATTATAAGTCAAAATAATATTAAGTCAAAAAGAAACAAAAAAAAATACAACACGAAAATGGCAAAATAATATTAATTTGTCTTAAATTTCATTGGCGACGAAATACTTATTTTACCTTTCCCCATTTTCATGAAGTTCCGTTAGTGTTACTTTAACTGACAACTTTTTAAACCTTACAACGGACGCATTTTTCATATTGCCTATTTATTCAACATGTTTTTGTAGTGTATTTCTGTTAACCGGCAGTTAAAGCCTACCGGAGCTACATGAAAATGGCCGTTAAAGTATAACATTTCTAGCAATGTCATTTGTTTTCTTCTTGACGCCATATGTACACAGTAACCATCAACCAACCAAATATCATTAACAATTACAAAAGATTCATGAAATTTGAAAAAAGTCTCATTTGAAATGGAAAAGGTTTCATATGATTTGTAAAAGGTTTCATTTGATTTGTAAAAGGTTTCACTTGATTGATTTGGAAAAGGTTTCATTTGGAATGTAAAAGGTTTCATTGGAAGTGAAAATGCTATATAATTCGTGCGAAGTATATCATGTTTGCACGATACAAATAATACCCTGTTTTGACAAATTCTGAAAATATATGTATTTGAAAAAATGTTTCGGTGTAAAAATTATATATTTGCAACTCAAATTTTTAGCACATTATTTGTAAGTGCAAGCATATAATGTTCATAAACTAGCATAAAATGTTTGGGTCAACACACACAGAAAAAAAATTTCAGTAGTTAAACTAACGCTAAATTTAACTTATTTTTATTGGAAAAAATTTATTTGCTTGTAGTTAAATTTTATTATTTTTATCGAAAATTTCCACAGCTTAATGAAATCTTTCTTTTTTCAAGTATGTCTCAAACATTTTATGAACTAAACGTGAGTATAAAATTCAACTACCGTACACATAAGTTCAATATGAACTAAAGCAAAAGAA
Source organism: Haematobia irritans (assembly GCF_050003625.1). Taxonomy (NCBI): domain Eukaryota; kingdom Metazoa; phylum Arthropoda; class Insecta; order Diptera; family Muscidae; genus Haematobia; species Haematobia irritans. The sequence goes on along the minus strand of NC_134400.1, from coordinate 58,979,790 downwards.
GATTTTCGTACGATTCCCAAAAATAGTAAGAATGAACTACTATATGGTTAAAATGGTCATGATTTGGCGCCAATGATTTTTTTCTTTACTTATAGTTAATTTTTTCTTCTATGAAAACAACAGGACATTCAAATTTCCTGGTTTTAACAACGCTTTGTGGCAATCTCAAAATGTGGAGTAAAATTGAGTTCAATTTTGGTGCGAGGTAGTACATTCTTCCTATAAAACAGTTCACTTTTTTCGGTGCATTTTCTTAAATATAATGTCTCTGGATGCAAACATATATATGTTTAGAAACGTCAGTGAGAGAGCAAACACGATGGCGACGGAGATAGATAACGAAAGATATCATCACAGGGATGGTAAATAGCATTCTTGAAATTACAATGAATCAGTTTCGAAAAAGTACTTTTTTAAGCCATAAGATACTTTTTGGAACTTAGCGAAGGCCATTTCCTTTTTGCTTATGAAATAGATCCGCCAGGATGAAATGATTTTATTGAGGTACTTCCTAAAATATTGTTGTAATTCAAAATTGCTCAAGTCAGCCAATGTAATGTGTGAAAAAGTCCTGAAATTGGAACGAATTACTGTTTGATTCTTTCTATTGTACGAAAACCTTATAAACACCAAACTTCATGGACGTGGGAACCACAGTGTGATCAATATCTTGAAAACAATAATGAAGTAGAACTATGGACATTTAAGACAAGTTGGACTCAACTGTTGTCTCATTCGGAGTCAGAAGTATTTATTGCAGTTTTAGAGTGAAACATCCCAAAAGTGGATATCTAACATACACCCTCAAATAAATTGCTTCTTTGACATATATTCCAAACATATTTTGCAGGAAGCACATATATTATTGGATATTTCCGAAACATTATTATGTTTGTTTTATGTGAACATATTATATGTTTGTAAACATTTTGAGCCCAAAAATATTATATGCTTGCAATAATTTTCTCCCAAAGAAGATTGTGCTCAAAAAAATGTATTTCTGCCTAATTGCATATTCCCTCACATCTTTCTCACTTCCACCTAACCTAACCTAGGACCTTTTTCTGTAATACAAGCAATGCTGAAGAAATTATTCAATTTTATAAATTTGTTAAATTTTATCTTTCGCCTGGACGGAGAATCGAACCGAGGACCCGTTTGTAAGCCAACACACTATTCACGTAGTTGTTATAGTCACCAATAGACATTATCGTTATAAGTTACATTTATGTAGCATAGTTTGCAGCGCCCACGAACTGATGCAAACAAAACATTATTCAACAGAAACATATATTTATTGGCCACGTGGAGCAATGGTTAGCATGTCCGCCTTGCATGCAAAGGGTCCTGGGTTTAATCCCTGCTCCGACCGAACACCACTTTTTTAATAAATTTATATATTACTAAATTAAATTTTTGCAATGAAACTTCCAAATGTGTGTTATTAAAGATTTACAGTCAGCAAAGAACAGTGCTTGATATAAATGAAATGAACTGAGCTTTTGGATAAAATATTATTTTTTTATTGCAAAATTAACAATTTTGTAACAAAAACTGTTTTTAGTATAAACGTTTGAAATTTTCGAAGAAATTCAAAAACTCTAACAAAGGAAGAACGTGAAGTCGAGCATAAACATAAATAATTTTACAATATAAACATAAATTATTTTGGCGTGAACTATTTTTTACTAGCATAGGGCCGGTAGTAAGTTGGCATTATCGCTCTAAAATGGCCATGTTTTCACGTTTTCTTTTCTTTAATAATTCATTTTAAAGAAAATAAACTTTTTCAATTGTTGCATTGAATCATTCCCCACCAAGTTGTAATTCAATTTGCCAAAAAAAAGTTATGTTATTTTGCTTTCAGAGATTCGAGTTTTGCCGCTAAAATGAAAAATAATTTTAACGGCAAAACTCGAACTTAATGCCCGCTTTTATTTTTGGAAAGTGTCCGTCAACTCATCTTGGACTAATTATTAATAAGGAGGATCTAAACTTATTTTTTTCTGAAGATCCCTTTGTAATTTTCTAAATATTCCTAAATATTTTGTCTTACTCGTCGTACGTTCCGATTTCTTTTGACGAACCAAAAAAATGTGCCCATAATGCCAAAATGATAAACAAAACACATGTCCACACATACTTAAATGTCTGCTCTCAAGGCAAAAACACATGCTGTTTTGTTTTTTGGTTCCGAATGTCTATACTCTTTGCTCCGAATACGCAATTTAATATTCAAATTAAATAATATTTACACGCAAAGAAAAAAAACGTTTGAAAAACGTGTACCGAAAACGTTTTTCTTTTGTTAGAGTTTTTTGAATTGCTTCGAAAATTTTAAACTTTTATCACCAAAAAAATTCGTTTGTTACAACATTTTTATTTTTTCAATAAAAAAAAAATATTTTTGAAATAACAACACAGTCCATTTCGTTTATATCAAACACTGTTCTTTTCTGACTTTAGGTCTTTAATAAGACACATTTTACAGTTCAAAATTTAATATAGTACAATGTAATGTTGAAAATTTTTTCGGAATCTTCCGAATATATCTGGAATATATGTAAAAAAAAACAAAAGCAAAAAAAAAAAACAAGTATATACGGCCGTAAGTTCGGCCAGGCCGAATCTTATGTACCCTCCACCATGGATTGCGTAGGAACTTCTACTAAAGGCTGTCATCCACAATCGAATTACTTGGGTTGCGATAACACTTGCCGATGGCAAGGTATCGTAAAACTTTTTAACACTGTCTTCTAAATTGTAAGTTAGCCCATACGGGGTATATATTAAACAAAAAACGGCGATTAAATACGTATATAATCTAGTTTGACAAAATTTTCTATAGAAATAAAATTTTGACAAAATTTTCTATAGAAATGAAACCTTGACAAAATTTTCTATAGAAATAAAATTTTGACAAAATTTTCTATAGAAATAAAAATTTGACAAAATATTCTATAGAATAAAAACTTGACAAAATTTTCTATAGAAATAAAATGTTAAAAAAATTTTCTATGGAAGTAAAATGTTGACAAAATTTTCTATAGCAATACAATTTTGACAAAAATTTCTATAGAAATAAAATGTTGACAAAATTTTGTATAGAAATGAAATTTTGACAAAATTTTGTATAGAAATAAAATGTTGACAAAATTTTCTACAGAAATAAATTTTTTACAAAATTTTCTATAGAAATAAAATTTTGACAAACATTTCTATAGAAATAAACTTTTGACAAAACTTTCTATAGAAATGAAATTTTAACAAAACTTTCTATAGTAATAAAATTTGACAAAATTTTCTATGGAAATAAAGTTTTGGTAGATTACAAAATTTTCTATAGAAATAAAATTTTGACAAAATTTTCTATGGAAATAAAATTTTGACAAACATTTGCATAGAAACAAACTTTTGACAAAACTTTCTATAGAAATGAAATTTTGACAAAACTTTCTATAGTAATAAAATTTGACAAAATTTTCTATGGAAATAAAGTTTTGGTAGATTATTTTTGGCGATATGGACCAATTTTTGTGTAATAAGTCATCGGCTATATATAACTAAAGACCGATATGGACCAATTTTTACATGGCTGTTAGAGGCCATATATTGACAAAATGTACCAAATTTCAACCGTATCGGATGACTTTTGCTCCTCCAAGATGTTCCGGACGTCAAATCTGGGGACGGTTTATATGGGAACTATATATAATTATGGACCGATATGGACCAATTTTTGCATGGTTGTTAGAGACCATATACTAACACCATGTACCAAATTTCAACTGGATCGGATGAATTTTGCTCTTCCAAGAGGCTCCGGAGGTCAAATCTGGGGATCGGTTTATATGGGGGCTATATATAATTATGGACCGATATGGACCAATTTTTGCATGGTTATTAGAGGCCGTAAACTAACATCAGGTACCAAATTTCAACCGGATCGGATGAATTTTGCCCCTCCAAGAGGCTCCGGAGGTCAAATCTGGGGATCGGTTTATATGGGGGCTATATATAATTATGGACCGATATGGATCAATTTTTGCATGGTTGTTAGAGGCCGTATACTAACATCAGGTACCAAATTTCAACCGGATCGGATGAATTTTGCCCCTCCAAAAGTCTCCGGAGGTCAAATCTGGGGATCGGTTTATATGGGGGCTTGCTTGCGTGGGGGATTGCTAGATCCTCTATCGGGACCCTCCCATTGGCGAATTGGGGAAGCTCACTTTGCCTAACAGCAAAGCGGGTACCGAGGAAATAAAATACTCGGGGGTGACCAAAAACTAGCCTAAGGGACGGCAGCTGGTCCCTTAGTACCACTGGTGGGCAGAAGCTGAGGCAGCTGGTATGGCAACCAATGGAAATCGGTCGGCGCTCCGATGGCCACCAATGGAAACGGCTTCCGAACAGCGGAAAGCGGACGTCGGTCTTGGAGCAAGCGGTTCGCTATATAAATGTGTACTTTTGTTAGATGGGATGGCGTCTACAAGCTGGCAGCCCCAGCACCATCATAGGTTACAGTAGGCCAATCACCCACTTAGCCGAAATTAAACCTGATTAATGAAACATCTACAGGAAATGAAAGAAACAATCCCCACACGGTGACGACTATTGGCACACGAAACCGGATTAGAATTGGACAATGGAATGTAAGAACACTCAGGGAGACATCGCGCCTGGCACAACTCGAATCGCAACTTCAAAAGTTTAAAATAGCAATACTGGGCATTAGTGAGATGAGATGGTGTAAAAGTGACAAAATAACATCTGCGGAGGGTAACATCATTTTATATAGCGGCAAGGTGAATCGAGCGGAAAGCGGGGTTGGATTCTTAATATCTAGAAAGGTTGCAAAAACTCTTAAATCATGGACACCCGTTTCTGATCGTATTATAACAGCACGCTTCCACACAACAATAAAAAAATGTATCACAATAATACAATGCTACGCACCAACCGAAGACGCTGATACTGCAGTGAAAGATGACTTCTACAACCAACTGATGGCAACAATACATAGCACTCCGAAGAGGGACATACCTATCCTTATGGGGGATCTAAACGCGAAAATAGGAAACAACAATACAGGACTACAACACATAATGGGAAAACATGCAATTGGTACAAAAAATAATAATGGAGATCGTTTTATAGAGTTATGCCAAACTTTTGATCTGGTTATCGGTGGTTCACTGTTCCCCCATAAAGACATACACAAATACACATGGACATCGCCCAACGGCACAACGAAAAATCAAATTGACCATATATGCATCGGTCGTAAATGGAGAGGTTCGCTCTAAGACGTTCGATCAAAACGAGGGCCTGACAAGGGTGTGAAGTTAAAGTTGTTTTCTAAAGTTGTTTTAGCGAAGACACAAACCACTTTAATTTTTTTATAATTTTCTTTTTTGTTGCGAATTTAAGACTTTTTTGAAACAAATTAAATATATTTTGCTTCATGACACATTTTCTGAACGAAAACGCGTGTATACTTAACACAATTTTGAGCAAAAAGTTATTTAGAGTAATATAAATGCAATTCAAAAAAATATGGAAAGATGTATTTTACATTCATTGGACTTTTTCGGGCATTTCTAGGAAGAGTTAAAAAGCAAAAGTGGGTATAGGGCATTAGCTCGGAGATAGGAGAATCCTCTCCCCCAAACGCCAGAGGCGTAGGTCATCTAGTTAACGAGATAAAAGGGGGGACATTAATGTATTTTCTAAGAGCTAAACACATTGATGGGTCGCAGTTTTTAAAAAAAATTCAATTGAATCTATTAGCGTTAAGGGCGTAGAAGACTATTCTGGAGATTCCATGAGCGTAGCTGGGCTTTAAGTCTGAGGGGGGTCAATTATATTTAGGCCAATTTTGTGGGTCGATTTTCGGGCATTTCTAGGAAGAGTTAAAAGGCAAAAGTGGGTATAGCATATTAGCCCCGAGCTAGGAGAATCCTCTCCCCCAAACGCCAGAGGCGTAGGTCATCTAGTTAACGAGATAAAAGGGGGGACATTAATGTAATTTCTAAGAGCTAAAAATATTGATGGGTCGCAGTTTTTAAAAAAAAAATCAATTGAATCTATTAGCTTTAAGGGCGTAGAAGACTATTCTGGAGATTCCATGAGCGTAGCTGGGCTTTAAGTCTGATGGGGGGTCAATTATATTTAGGCCAATTTTCTGGGTCGATTTTCGGGCATTTCTAGGAAGAGTTAAAAGGCAAAAGTGGGTATAGGGCATTTGCTCGGAGATAGGAGAATCCTCTCCCCCAAACGCCAGAGGCGTAGGTCATCTAGTTAACGAGATAAAAGGGGGGACATTAATGTATTTTCTAAGAGCTAAAAACATTGATGGGTCGCAGTTTTTAAAAAAAATTCAATTGAATCTATTAGCTTTAAGGGCGTAGAAGACTATTCTGGAGATTCCATGAGCGTAGCTGGGCTTTAAGTCTGAGGGGGGTCAATTATATTTAGGCCAATTTTGTGGGTCGATTTTCGGGCATTTCTAGGAAGAGTTAAAAGGCAAAAGTGGGTATAGCATATTAGCCCCGAGCTAGGAGAATCCTCTCCCCCAAACGCCAGAGGCGTAGGTCATCTAGTTAACGAGATAAAAGGGGGGACATTAATGTAATTTCTAAGAGCTAAAAATATTGATGGGTCGCAGTTTTTAAAAAAAAATTCAATTGAATCTATTAGCTTTAAGGGCGTAGAAGACTATTCTGGAGATTCCATGAGCGTAGCTGGGCTTTAAGTCTGATGGGGGGTCAATTATATTTAGGCCAATTTTCTGGGTCGATTTTCGGGCATTTCTAGGAAGAGTTAAAAGGCAAAAGTGGGTATAGGGCATTAGCTCGGAGATAGGAGAATCCTCTCCCCCAAACGCCAGAGGCGTAGGTCATCTAGTTAACGAGATAAAAGGGGGGACATTAATGTATTTTCTAAGAGCTAAAAACATTGATGGGTCACAGTTTTTAAAAAAAATTCAATTGAATCTATTAGCTTTAAGGGCGTAGAAGACTATTCTGGAGATTCCATGAGCGTAGCTGGGCTTTAAGTCTGATGGGGGGTCAATTATATTTAGGCCAATTTTCTGGGTCGATTTTCGGGCATTTCTAGGAAGAGTTAAAAGGCAAAAGTTGGTATAGGGCATTAGCTCGGAGATAGGAGAATACTCTCCCCCAAACGCCAGAGGCGTAGGTCATCTAGTTAACGAGATAAAAGGGGGGACATTAATGTATTTTCTAAGAGCTAAAAACATTGATGGGTCGCAGTTTTTAAAAAAAATTCAATTGAATCTATTAGCTTTAAGGGCGTAGAAGACTATTCTGGAGATTCCATGAGCGTAGCTGGGCTTTAAGTCTGATGGGGGGTCAATTATATTTAGGCCAATTTTCTGGGTCGATTTTCGGGCATTTCTAGGAAGAGTTAAAAGGCAAAAGTGGGTATAGCATATTAGCCCCGAGCTAGGAGAATCCTCTCCCCCAAACGCCAGAGGCGTAGGTCATCTAGTTAACGAGATAAAAGGGGGGACATTAATGTATTTTCTAAGAGCTAAAAACATTGATGGGTCGCAGTTTTTAAAAAAAATTCAATTGAATCTATTAGCTTTAAGGGCGTAGAAGACTATTCTGGAGATTCCATGAGCGTAGCTGGGCTTTAAGTCTGATGGGGGGTCAATTATATTTAGGCCAATTTTCTGGGTCGATTTTCGGGCATTTCTAGGAAGAGTTAAAAGGCAAAAGTGGGTATAGCATATTAGCCCCGAGCTAGGAGAATCCTCTCCCCCAAACGCCAGAGGCGTAGGTCATCTAGTTAACGAGATAAAAGGGGGGACATTAATGTAATTTCTAAGAGCTAAAAATATTGATGGGTCGCAGTTTTTAAAAAAAATTCAATTGAATCTATTAGCTTTAAGGGCGTAGAAGACTATTCTGGAGATTCCATGAGCGTAGCTGGGCTTTAAGTCTGATGGGGGGTCAATTATATTTAGGCCAATTTTCTGGGTCGATTTTCGGGCATTTCTAGGAAGAGTTAAAAGGCAAAAGTGGGTATAGGGCATTTGCTCGGAGATAGGAGAATCCTCTTCCCCAAACGCCAGAGGCGTAGGTCATCTAGTTAACGAGATAAAAGGGGGGACATTAATGTATTTTCTAAGAGCTAAAAACATTGATGGGTCGCAGTTTTTAAAAAAAATTCAATTGAATCTATTAGCTTTAAGGGCGTAGAAGACTATTCTGGAGATTCCATGAGCGTAGCTGGGCTTTAAGTCTGAGGGGGGTCAATTATATTTAGACCAATTTTGTGGGTCGATTTTCGGGCATTTCTAGGAAGAGTTAAAAGGCAAAAGTGGGTATAGCATATTAGCCCCGAGCTAGGAGAATCCTCTCCCCCAAACGCCAGAGGCGTAGGTCATCTAGTTAACGAGAAAAAAGGGGGGACATTAATGTAATTTCTAAGAGCTAAAAATATTGATGGGTCGCAGTTTAAAAAAAAAATCAATTGAATCTATTAGCTTTAAGGGCGTAGAAGACTATTCTGGAGATTCCATGAGCGTAGCTGGGCTTTAAGTCTGAGGGGGGTCAATTATATTTAGGCCAATTTTGTGGGTCGATTTTCGGGCATTTCTAGGAAGAGTTAAAAGGCAAAAGTGGGTATAGCATATTAGCCCCAAGCTAGGAGAAACCTCTCCCCCAAACGCCAGAGGCGTAGGTCATCTAGTTAACGAGATAAAGGGGGGCAATTATATTTAGACCAATTATTACGGATACTTCTCTTCCAAATTTGAATAAAGCACACTTTGATATAGAATTCTACGCCTGTGCAAATTTCGTTTGGAAAGCAACATTTGAGTTGCTTATGTATAGTTTACAGGATAAAAATTTAACCAAATTATTATGATATCTCACGAAATGTTCGCTAACATAGGGTGCCAAACGTATGTCTGTTCAAATTCTCCCGTTTCTGTAAAATCATTCATAAATGTATGCTACAGATATTCTGCCATTAAGATACGTCAAAATTCACATTTATTTTTGTTTTTTACAAATAAGTTTTTTAATGAATATTACTTGAAAAAGTAGCGAACAGACCTACATTCATTAAATTGTTGTGCTATTAAACCCGTTTACATTTTGTTTACTGTGGAGGGAAAATATGCGAGAAAAAGACAATATGGTATGTGTGTCGTCTATTGTAAGTAACATTAAGAGAACAAGACAAGGACACCTGTATTCATTTCAAACATTCATGATTTCAATGGATTCAGCCGAGAGTTGCCATGTGTTCTTTTATAAAATCCCCAAAAATGTGTAGTAAGCGTAATGCGCCTGTCGTGCTATACCTTTATTTATTCAATAATGTTTATTGCAATGATATTTTTAACAAAATTGAATTTCATAACATTCTTTATTTTCTTACAATATGTGATTTTATTATTTTTCCCCTTCTTGAAAAAGGATTTTTTGAAATTTCGTAGGGAACTTTCAAAAATCCCTTTGGCATCACTGTTGGAATAATAAAGTTCATTCGCTGTGTGCACTAATGGCGCTTTTTTTTTTCGCCGAAATCAAGCTGAACACAATTTATCAAATTTGGCCGACTTTTGATAAACTAATTGTTGCTCAAGACTATAAAAATGCGCGTCGATCTGTGTCAACGGCGTTTACAATCAGAAAATACTTGGGAACCAGAGGAAAACCTCGAATGTCAAGATTTAACTCAATCTTTCGAGCAACAAAGAGCAAAAGATGAGGCTGGCGCTGGCGCAACAACAAGCTCAAAGCTACTGAAAAATCATCAGGCTGTGATCGATCAAATTCTATTGGCAATAAACGCAAAAATCATCAGGCAATAAAAAGAAGCTCACATATGTCGGATAATGAATCTGTATTCGATATTTCAACTAGACATTCAGAGTTGTTTGGTTTCGATGAGCTTGTACAAGCTGAAAACACTCCAATGGTGGTTCATAATTCCGTATTCAATTCAAAGGAGTCGTTCAGGCTGAATTGGTGGCCAGGTCAGGCTGTCCAAAGTCATAATTTTTATAGTGAAAAACACGTCGAACCTTAATATGAGTACTAAGTACGAGTTTAGCTGATAAAATCAGAAACAAATTTGCAAAAACGGAATTAAATTATACTTCGTTAATGCAAATTTTAATATAACTTGATGGGGATAGCCCAAAGCAACTATTCATAAAGTTAATATTCATTGAAATGGATTATTAAATAAGAGTAATCGTGAAAAATGACGATTTTAACGGCTAAATTCGAACTTAATAACCACATTTATCATTAAACCCCTTAAAGTCAAACATTTAAAAAGTATTTTTTAGTATATTTTGCAATTTTTTGGGTACAAGATAATCTACAATGAACTTGAAAAACAGTAAATTATAATTTGAATAAAATTATCTTTAAATAAAATCTGTGGACACATTGAAAGAAGTGTTTTTGTTTTCTGAAGAACGAGATTTTAGACAGTTTTTCTTTTGAAGCTAAAAGCAAATAAAATTCATTCTGAATTTCGTTTGTCTAAAATTTCGTTCCGGAGGAATGTATTTTCCTTGGAAGCCTAAGATATTTATCAATAAATCGTCATATAAATCATCGATCCCATATCTTTTGGCTCATTATTTGATTTCAAATGTTAGGCAAGGATACGAAAAGAAAAACAAATGTGCGCAAACGCTATTCTCTTGTTTTTTCAATTTATTGAAAAGTTCAACGTTTTAGCACCATTCTTTATTGGCTTCATTTGTACGCCCCATATAATATTACCGGTCTACTCAGGATCACATCTAGCGCGTGATGTGCACACATTTGCCCATAGATGGTAAATCTTATGGCAATTTCGATTGGGAAAAACGGTGCAACATTCTCGAAATTGATTGCAAAATATGAAGGACATTTTCATAGATTTTGGATCCTGTATCCCTCACAATATTATGTATTAACAATAACTTTGGAATGACATTATCATTGGAGCAAAAATACAATGAGGACAAAAGTAGTGTAACACCAAGGCAACATATTTTTTGCGAAACGAAAGCACACTTAATTCGATTTTAAATTAAGGCAGTGCTTTCCTGATATCACTCAGAAAAAGTGTCCCCATCACAAAAGAAACTAATGGTGTTTTCTTTTCTTGTAAAATTATGCGCACTTTTTTTGCATTTTGCACGGAAATTGACTTTTTAAGTTCTTTTCTGAAAAACAGACAAAAGTGCGAAAAGTCTTAGAATTCTGTTGTGAAAACAGTGCCACGCATTTTCAGCACTGCTGACAAATGAGAGTGCTGCGATTGCCCTGATTTTTCTTTGAAATCTTTTCTACCCGCCGAAATGATCACATTTGTTTAGGTTGCTGGTAACATTTTAAAATTGCGCATTCTGTACAGACAAAATGAAGGCAAAGCACTTCATTTAGAAAACACCATAATATATATTACAAAATGCCATACTTTTCTCCGGTATAAAAGTTTAAAAACAGATTATTAGTATTATACAAAGTTTATGATGGACACACTTTACCTCATATTTACTCTATATTTAAGTGGACTTCGATTTTCTACTTTTGAATACCGACACGTAGACAAAATGAATTATTTATGAAACACGAAATTAATACCCATAATTTTTTTTTCAGTCCTATCTTGATATTGATGGGGATAATGCATAACTTTTGTCATTTATTGTGAAGATTCGCCCCGACACCATATTTACAATACAATTAAACACCTATAATTTTCGATTTAAAAGTTTTTTTCAATAGGCACTGTATTTTTATACCCACCACCATAGGATGGGGGGTATATTAACTTTGTCATTCCGTTTGTAACACATCGATATATTGGTCTCAGACCCCATAAAGTATATATCAAAATAGATTTAGCAAGGTAGTTTTAGTATTACAAAAACAAAAATGTCATTCGCCTTATTGAAACTTTAATTGTCAGTCAAATTGAATTAAATTTCCCACTAGTTGAAAAATATGTTCAACAAGTGGGAAATTTGGAATAGAGAAAATCTGGAAATGTATCGATGTATGCTTCGAAATATGAGGAAATGTGTTACGGTTCGCAAGAATAATTAAAGTAATTCTTACCATAAATTATGAGTGCAATTTATTTCGATACTTTTCAGTCATAAATTAAAAGCAAATTGAAAATTTCAAAATTTTTGGTATAAAATAATTTTATTTTGAATTTTTATATTTATTTGTCACAATTGTTAATTAAACATTGGCGTAGCTAGCAACATTTTCGTAAGGGGAAAAAGCTACAATGTGCGCCCATTGTGAAGATACATCAAAAAAAGAAAAAATGAATTCTTGTAGATGAGAAGAACCACAATATTTAATTCAATGATATATAATCATAGTTTGAAGAAATACTGCATGGTATTTGGTAGGGGGAGATGACAAACCCATAAAACCCAATCTAAGTTCTGCTCCAATGAAAAAATTGTAGGTGATTAGCTTGAAAGTACCTTCCTAATTCTGCCATGGTATATATATTCTGGGTCGTGGTGAAATTCTGAGTCGATCTAGCGATGTCCGTCCGTCCGTCCGTCTGTTGAAATCCCGCTTACTTCCGAACGAAACAAGCTATCGACTTGAAACATGGCACAATTTGTTGTTATTGATGTAGGTCGGATGGTATTGCAAATGGGCCATATCGGACCACTTTTAGGTATAGCCCCCATATAAACGGACCCCCAAATTTGACTTCCGGAGCCTCTAGGAGCGGCAAATTTCATCCGATCCGCTTGAAATTTGGTACGTTAGTCTATGGCCTCTAGGTTAGGTTAGGTTAGGTATAGTGGCAGCCCGATATTTCAGGCTCACTTAGACTATTCAGTCCATTGTGATACCACAGTCGTGAACTTCTGTCTTATCACTGAGTGCTGTCCGATTCTATGTTAAGCTCAGTGATAAGGGACCTCCCTTTTATAGCCGAGTCCGAACGGCGTTCCACATTGCAGTGAAACCACTTAGAGAAGCTATGAAACTCAGGAATGTCACCAGCTTTACTGAGAGGGGATAATCCACCGCTGGAAAACTTTTTTGGTGTTTTGGTCGAAACAGGATTTGAACCCACGACCCTGTGTATGCAAGGCGGACATGCTAACCATTGCACCACGGTGGCTCCCTGTCTATGGCCTCTAACAATCGTGCAAAAATTGGTCCATAATTATATATAGCCCCCATATAAACCGATCCCCAGATTTGAATTCTGGAGCCTCTAGGAGGGGCAAATTTCATCCGATCGGATTGAAATTTGGTACGTGGTGTTAGTCTATGGCCTCAAACAGTCGTGCAAAAATTGGTCCGTATCGGACCATAATTATATATAGCTCCCATATGAAGCGATTTCCAGATTTGACCTCCGGAGCCTTTTGGAGGGGAAATTTCATCCGATCCAGTTAAAGTATATGTACTAAATTTATACCTTCGATTTTGTTGGCAGTCTTTAGTTGAATTTTGTATGCAATCCATGGTGGTGGGTACATAAGATTCGGCCTGGCCGAACTTACGGCCGTATATACTTGTTTATATTTCAAATTAAATTGTTTTGATTGTATGAAATATTACAAAGCATTTATTATTTGAGTATTGCATATGAATACAGTTTTTTATTAAATATAAGAAAGGCTCGTGTGAAAATAGAAAACAAAAGATAATGAAAACATACATTTTGCAAATCTAGATGTGAATAGGGAATCAGTGGTGCAAAAAATTAAATCAAAAGTTTTCTCTCTTTAAAATACGATTTTACGTAATTACTATCTTAATATTAACTGCAATAAAAACGATTTACAAAATAAAAAAATAATTTTGATCATTTAGCTAGGTATGGTGTTCATGTTAAAGAAATCTTTTCATCATCAATTTTCATGAATAATTTTTTGAAAAGAACACATTGATTTGATCATTCTTTTCCAAATTTCAAAAGATTTGGCAAAAGAGTGATATAAACATCATTTTTTCCACTATTAGTTTGTTATTTATTGCTACATTCGAATTTGGCAACCAACTTTAAATTTAGTAATCAAGGCCTTGATGGTAATCTTAGACATAGTAAAATTAGAAAACTATAAACATAAAAAGTATTGATAAAAACAAAAATCGGTTGCGACGATAGTGATTATGCATTTATAAATAGCTTTGGAAGCATCACTATTTACATTAATATTACATTAAATGTAATCAATAAAAACTGAATTTTGGTAAAGCTATGGTCATTTTAGTCAATTATTTACATCGGTATTAAAAACCATATAAAAATATTTTTTAGAATTTGTTTACCGCATTAACAATAACTTTTTGACTTAACAATAACATTTTGTTAGGTATACTATAAACTTACAAAGTATTGATAAAAACAAATTAGAAAACTATAAACTTAAAAAGTATTGATATAAATAGCTTTTGAAGCATGACTATTTCCATTAATATTACATTAAATGTAATCAATAAATACTGAATTTTGGTAAAGCTATGGTCATTTCAGTCAATTATTTACATCGAGTTTAAAAACCATATAAAAAATTGTTTAAAATAAAAAATGTTTGACCCATTTCGCCACATTAACAATAACTTTTTGCAGATTTTTTAGAAAAAAATGTTTGGCCCGTTTTACAACATTAACAATAACTTTTTGACTTAACAATAAAATTCTGTTTGCTGAAGCCTGTTTCTAATGTCGTGTTTTACAAGGAATATCATGAGGTTTCCATGGATTTCATAACATATCTTTTTAAACATACTAATTTTTTTTAGTAAAATAGAATAGAAAATTGACATTATTTTTTGATTTTCAGTTGTGAAATGCTGACGTAGTACACACATAAAAAACTGCTATTAAACAGGAAATTTCTGCAATTTTGGAACAGGAAACATATAATTGCGGCTGATCCGAATAAAAGTTATATATCCACGACAGTTTAACCGTTACAGTATGTCCAAAGCGGTCGCATAGTACACATTGGCCATCTGAAAAACTTAAAATATTACAACAAATATTGATTATGTAATAACAGATGGTAATAAGTTAGTACAAGTCGCGTTATTTTAATATAGGATTTCACACAAAAATAGCAATTTACATTTTAAAATATTATTATGATAAAACTGACCATGGACTTTTTCTAAACATCAATGGAATGGAATTTTTCTAAACATCAATGTTTGCAGGGTCTAGTAACTTGCATGAGATTTTGGTCTCAAATATGTTGCATGATTCAATCCTAATACTAATCCTGTTTAGTATGGCTTGGTTGAAACTATAAAAAAGAAAATATAGGCGGTAAAGTAAAACTATCACAGTTACATATTAAACATATACCTTGTTAATAAATATTTTTGAATCTTGAAAATCTTTTTGGCAATGATAAGTAAACAATATAGAAATATTGTATACTAAGAAACTTACGGCTTATACCTGCAAAGGTAACACTGGAAAGAATCGTCGCATTGCTGTATGTTATAATGTTGCATCAAACATCCGCTATCAATTATTCTGTTACAAATTGTACATTTTGATGTCGGCAAATCGCGAACATCTTCGCAATGGATGCATTCATTAGCCATGTCTTTATTGTATACAAGAAATTTTTCTTTCATTGTTTCCCTATATAGGTCAGGATTTGGCAAATTCTTTAAGGATTTCTTTTTGAAAATTGCTTCTACCATCATACAACAATATATACCGCAATTATAGTTGTCATCTTGGATATCATGTGCTATAATTTCATTTTTCCAAAGATTTGATGTTTTCGGATCTGTGTTCAATATTTCTGACAATTTTGCGTGCATGACATTAGTATTTCTGGAAACTCCTTTAGGATCAATGCAAACGTATTTTTTGTCCGTCACATCAATTAGAGAAAACACGAAGTGACCTCTATGGACAACGGGTATTACAATTACATTGCATTTGAGGTATTTTATAACGTCGTCTATTTTATCACCATAAAAAATAAGGTTTCCTTGTTGGCATGTAAATACCTTTGAATTTTTAATGTTATTTTCACACATCAATATGTGTATGTAAATTTCCAAAATTGTATCATATATCCATTGATTTCGATTGAGTGACTCGTATTCGTGGAGATATAAATAATGTACTTGAAACGGATCTATGTTGTTTGAACTCTCATCGAATATGTGCAAATAGCCTCCAATCAAAAATCTTTTCTTTTTTACATCATTTGGCATATTTTTTGTGCTATATGTTTCTTTTTTTTCTGGTGAAAGGAGACTTTTTAAAAGTTTTTTTCCTTGAGTTATTTTAACATTTAATTTTCTTTTTTGTTTCTTTGGTGTACGTTTCCAAGTCTCTTCTAAAAAGGTGCTCCTCTTTTTTGGAGATTTTTGACAATTTTCTGACAAGTTATATTTTATTTCCAAATCTTTAATTTTTGCATTTACGTATAATTTGGATTGCCGAATATATTCACTGGGTCTGACATATCTCTTTTCTTCCATGGTTTTATTTTTCGTAATAGAAAAATATCCTTCCACAGGGCTATTTGAAATGGTAGATTTTTTTTTATCTACATATACTCCCATTACATTGGACCACAATGGAACGTACGGCATATATTTGTTTAAAGAAAACATCAAAAACTTTTCATTAAATAATTTATTCTTAATTTTGCTCTTTGGTTGGCTCAAAATTTCTTTTTGTACCTCCAGGAGTATTTTGAGTGCCTCTTTGTAAAATAAACTTTTTTTAAAATTTGGTTCTCTTTCATTAAAGTCGCTTTCATGCTTGGTAACAGGAGATGGTTCAGGAAAATCAATTTCCGGTGATTTTAAATTTCGTATATGGGTTTTCGCGGAAATGCACAATGGCGTTTCATTTCGTGACAATAAAATTGTGCATGCCATTCTAAACCAAGACCACATATCTGTCAGTTGTCCAATATGGATAGCCTTTATGTAAATGATTTTGAAAAAATTTTCTTGAAATTCATCCACTGCATGCTTTTCTATGTCTTTCCGAACAATTTTTATAAAATGACAATAGCACAACTGCACAATGACAAATGTCAACCGTTTATTTCTTTTCGAAAGTAGGGTATAACATTTGTCGAGATAATCTGCAAAACTATTAATGTCCTTATTAAAACGACATATGCAAGCGTTTATGAGAGCCCAACTCCAATCTGTCACAATTCTAGATGCTAATGGCCATTTAATTTTATTCTCCTCACAAAATATGTTAAGCTCCCAGAGGAAATGGGAGATGTCTTTTTCATAGTGTCGACACAAAAGGGCTTCAGCAATCGGTACCACTATTCCTTTTTTGTCGTCATCACTAACGTGCAAAACAATTGAGTATGTGAAAACCCTTTTTGACGATTTGTCAAACTTTGCAATTATTCCACCAGTCGAATCAAAGAAAAGAGAACAACGGCTCTTTTTAAGCAATATTTTATTGTCTCTCTCAAGAAGCTTTAATTGGTCTATGGAAAATAAGTATATTTCCATGGGTGAAGACACTCTTCTTATAAATGAGGAATATTTTTCATCTTTTTGCATTTTGATGACATCAATTAGGGGATCTTCATCGCGGTCAAATCGCCGAAGTCCTTCAGATCTGATCTTTCGTGCAACAGATTCGGTTACTAAGTCACACATATTTCCAACTTTTTGTAATGGTTTGGGTAGATCAATTAATTTTTTATTTCTGTAATTTGTTGCTAGTTGTGTTTTAAGCTGTTGTTTTGCAATTTTTCGACGTATTGCACGAGATTGTTGCATTGCCCTGCAGCTTTTTGGATGACATATAATTTTTGTGTCCGTAAATACAGCTACAACAAAAGGTGTTTTGTTTAAATCCAAAATAAATTTATATCTTCGGCAACCTTTTTTCTGATATGCACATTGTGCATATAATGTAAAAAACAACGATCTTACAGCCATTCGGTGGTTACTAAAATTTATTGGGCACACATTATTTATTCGTTCATAATAAGTCTGCCGAATAATATCCTCCCAAAACTTTATTGAGTCTTGATTTAAAACTTTTCCAAATCGATGATTTAGAAAGTCCATGTCGCCAGATTCAAAGTTAAAACTACCAATCATGAACTTGTAGACTCCTTTCGCACCTTTTTTTAAACATTTATTTTGCGCAGGTTTAGCTAAAATTCTAAAAGTTGTGTTTGGATGGTGTTCTATCTTGTGTCTACGTCTCAAAATTTCATATTCTGATAATATTGAACTGTCCTCTGTTATCGCTATGATAGATTCTTTATTTGCATATTCAACGCTTTTAGGCTCCAAACTTGTTTCACTGTTATAAGGGAATGATTTTTTACTGCAATGCGACGTCTTGAGGTCTATATTGGATACATTATATATTGGTTTTGCTGGTATTTTAAAATCTTGGTCTTGATTAATTAATTTAGAAATATTTGGAGTTGAATGGATGATTTCATTAAAAAGGGTTTTTCTTGCCTCGAATTTCGAATAATTTTGCAATTTTTGGTTTGAATATAAAGTTCTATTTATTATTTTTGAATCATTGGATGCAGCCGAAACGGAATATTCTGTATCGAATACAATTGGATTTGAAGGGCTTTTTGGGCTAATTGTTCTAAAATCTTGAATTGGATGTGTGATTGAATCAGTTTGTGAAATTTGAAATTGTTTGATGATACCATGTTTGGAAAATGATTGCTGTGTATTCGATATAACTTTTGATTTCATCTGTTGTTTGTCAAAATTTGAAACTTTATGGCTGGAGGACATGTGATGCTTAAGTTCGTCATATAAGCATTCAAAGTTATTTCTTTTACAAAACTCCTCAAAAGACTTCAATATTGTACTTAGCCTGGTGGATTTTGATACCTAATTTGAGTGAACAATTAAACATGAAAAATATTTTTGGGAAACATATAAAAGAAACAAATGTGAAAGGGCAAACATTACAGTACATGAGCTTCGTATATAACCAAAATCAAAATATGTAACCAACAATCAAAACATAATATCACAGCCATTTTCTCATGAAATGCCAAAAACAGCGGATTTTCCTTTATAAATTCATAGGTTTTGAACACACTAGTCGAACGAAAGCATTCGTTTCGGATATCAGGAATTGGCTGTTAAGGTTGAGTTACATACTATGCGTTAATGCGTCCGTTGATTGAAGAGTTGAAATTTCTCTTTGAAAGCAACATTATTGTGCTTCAAACTGAAAAATATCAACCCTTCCATCAACGCACGGATTAACGCATGATATGTAACTCAACCTTTACTCTCTCTTACAAATTTTTACACAAAAAGTACGCCAACAGACCTAATAACACTGTTGTAAAAATTGATATTCTTTAGAATACTACTTTTTGCAACGATGTTTTTTTATGGATAAATTTGACATGGAAATAATTGAGATCCATAAAGAGATAATTCAAATTTGGTTTATATCAGTGTTTGATATATCGGTCTATCGATTTAAGTTCTTGAGACTATAGAAGGAGCACTTATCTTCCAAATTAGAACAAATGTTCCAGATCTATTTCTTGTGCTTATTCGAGAAATGGGAGTAAAAATTTACAGTATTAAATATGAAATCATATGATAACAATATTTCATCGGATTCACTTGAACGCTTAGGAATTTAAGACTCGTTTAAAATGCATACTAAAATGATTCCTATAAATCCAGAATCTGCTGAAGCCTCCAAATATAGAAACTTTAAATTTCTTGACCTGTAGCACTTGAAGCTATCTTCTTGACAAAGTACCTTCAAACAATTACAAGTAACGAGAGGAGTTTGAAGTAAACTATTTTAATTGATCCAAGATGGATCACATAAACATTCGGCCTGGCCGAATTTACAACAGCATATATACTTGTTTCTACTAGATACATTAACATGTCGATAACGCGTATGGTTTTACACACCCATAAAAAGTGAACCCACCATTAAGTAAAACGTTGTTTTATTTTACAAAAATATAACAAAAACATTTTACGAATTGCAACATGATACAAAAAAGTTAATATATTATAGCCTGTGTCATTCTCCAGACCAACATTTGTGATACCGAATATCGGAACATACCCCATAGTAAGAATGTGAATTCTAGTCGCAGTGCAAAATTTCATGAAAATCGGATTAAAAGTTTGGACTCTGTAGTAATATAAGTGCATATCGGGCGAAAGATATATATGGAAGCTATTTCTAAATTGGAACCGATTTCTACCAAAATTAAAAAGTTCTATTCTGACTTAAACACATTTGTGCCAAATTTTAAGACGATTGGACTGCGACCTAGACTTAGAAAAAGGAATGACGGACGGACATGGCTACCGACTTGATCATTATTTCCAAAGACACAATGTGTGTGTATCTAGTCTCCTTCTGGGTGTTGCAAACATATGCAACACCCAACTTATATGTAATCCACAGTGGTGCGCAGGGTATGAAAATGTACTCATTTGAGAAACTTACGAACGCAATTTAGTAAACTTCACCAGTTCTAGGAAAACGTTTTCAAACTTCATTTGTATAGAATTTTTTTTAACGTTATTAGTTCATTTTGATTAAAGTAAGCAAAAAGTAATTCAAATTAGGAATATTATAGTTACTTCAAGCGCGTGATAGAGATGCAATATAAACTATTTAACATAAAAAGTCAATAGCAATAACTATATATATACAGAATGTGAAAATTTTAACCAAATATTTGGTTGATTGGACGACAGAGTGAATCTCTGAATTCTTCTAAAAAATCTGATCAAAACTCAGTATTGCAAAATGAGTTTTTAATGGCGAATTTCTCTACCAATGCTAATTCTATTTTACTTACAGTTCGGACAATCGTCAATAATTTTACTAACAGTTCGGACAATCAATTGCCAAAATTTCCGTTTATTTGCCAAATTATCGGATATATTCCTTTTGGTAAAATGATGAACACCTCTCAGGTACGAAAACATTGTATCGAAAAATCCCCCGCTTTGGTTTAAACGCGTAAAGCTCGGTTTGTTTCCTTGTTGATGCTCATCAGAACCAAGATACAACAATTTGACGACATAATTCACAAGTTGATTTCCGGACATTGTTCTACAAAAAGGAAGATTTTGCTTAAATTATTACGGCAGATGGAGAATTAGCAAACTTGATGCATGCTATTTGCACCAATGGTTTTAAAAAAAGTATTGTGCTTTTAAGGAATACCTGCGTATATTCAAATTTACACTTTTTGGAAGATGCTTCAAAACTTTTGCTTAACGTTTTTATTTTTAGTTGGTAATTCTACTTCAGTAAATTCAACTTTAAAATTCTCTTGGAATGATGTTTGTTGAAGAATTTCTGTCGTTGGTTTAAATGTGCAAGTCACTATCAGAGAATGAAGCCGTAAAATCGCGCTGCTTATTTTACCGCCTATTTGTCGCCGTCATCGCCAAATAACTCAGCGTATATCGATTGTAATGTAGCCACCAATAAGTCGATATACATTCTTTAATATCTGAAAAAGCTTCATCTCTTTCCCATTCCCTGCCCAAAGAAAGAGGTTAATCTTTCAATATTACGATTTTATAATAATTTAACAAATATCATGTACAAAAGGAGTGATTAATACATAAATTAGATATTAAGATGGGTTGTACGATTAATCTCATAGTGGTTCGGATACGTCTAGTTTCATGTTTTAATTGACCGACGCCGAGTACGCATATTTAAGTCAGCTTGAGGCCTGGTTATGCATCTAAAAATGTAACGTAGCCGTAACATAACGGCAACGTATGTTTTTTGGGCGATTAATGGCGGAAGTATGTTTGCTTTTCGCGGTTACTTTATTAAAATAGTTGTGATGGACAAGGTTTGTGGTATTAACGGTGGCACTATGAATTTAAGCTGCGGCTGTAGCTCGCCGGAAATGTGAGTTTCAATCCGTTATTATCCATCCATTTAAAATATGAAGTGCCTGGTGTTGATAATAATTTCTCTTTTTATTTTTTTTTTATTTTTCAACAACGGACAAGTAGAAATTCGAATTTGAATTTTTTTATAACAGAAAGGCGGACGGACATTCTATAAACGTTTTTATAAAATACAGGGAATGAAATTGATTTTTTAATGATTCATCGAACCTGGTGGATGTGGTTTGTTATGCGCTTTACAGACTATCAGTTATTCCGGACGACAGTGCTCGTGTCGAACATATCCCATATATTGTGCACATTATAAGTTAAGTCCGAAGGCATAATCGATACTGCTGCATGTTTATGGGATCGATAACACATTTACCGATTATTTAGTCATCGCCGACAAGTCGTATCGATCCGGCACAATGTAAGATTCTTTACAAACACCGTCATTCCGTCCGGAATAACTGATAGTCTGTAAAGCGCATTAGGCTACCCACCTTAACATGACCCTTATATAGATCATCCTTGAGATTAAAGCATAATGATGGCAACAGTTAATAAAGGTAAATGGCGAATCTGCCCTAATATACGCGTCTTGCGCAAAAGAATGTCGCCTAATATGAGGCATGCCGGAAATTCCCTAGCAAGAAATGAAATTCCCCAAATATCTAAAGGTTGTCCATATTATGAAATATAAAGAAACGATAAAATATTGTCTGTGGAGACATTAGATAACTGTAATGGTGTAACAAAAACATACTACCACCATTGTACAACTTTTCCCTTCCAATAGTATATATCCATATCTCTACAGAAAATAAAAAATACAGAAACAGAGAATGAAGCCGACCCATTTTTGTCGGCGGCGGCTGACACTACATTTTTGATTCCGGCGGCGGCGGCGGCTTGATGGCTAAGCCGATATAAATTTGTCTATTCGGCGGCGGACAATTATCCATTATAAAATCAATTTGAAGTTATCCGAATGGCAATGAGATAAGTTGTACAACAAATCTTACAATCAAATTTACATTTGATTCAAATTTTCTGAACAAAATTTCTGCAAAATTACTATAGCTACTTGATACTGATTGATTGTAAGTGGAAGGTTCAATATTTTGGCAAAAACTACAACAATTACTAATACATTTTTCTGATTTAAATCAATATATTTGATTACTTGGCGGCTAAATTTGAGTCGAGATGAGTCGATATATTCGGCGGCGGCGTCGACTGGCAAAAACTGGTCGGCGGCGGCTAAAATCTGCGGCGCGACTCGGCGGCGGCTAAAATCTGCGGCGCGACTCGGCGGCTTCATTCTCTGTACAGAAATCATAATCGCCTATACTTCAACAAGTTGTACGATAATTCATACGTACGATGTAAACAGATCGAAATGTATTCTATATGTCATATGGTGGCCGTCACATAGTGCAATTAAAATCAGATAAATTAACTCAATTGATACGCATTGTCTTTTTCATATAGATTTGAATAAGATTTAACAGGAATATATTTATTTCCATTTATAATTTTGATTGTTTTAGAAAAAGTAATGGCGAAAGTAAAATCCGTTCGAAAACCGAACCAGACTATAAGTGTATCCGGACTACAGTGCTCGTGTCGAACATATCCCAGATATTGGCCACACTATAAGTTAAGTCCGAAGGCATAATCGATAATGCTGCATGTTTATGGGATCGATAACACATTTACCGATTATTTAGTCATCGCCGACAATTCGTATCGATTGGCCACACTGTAAGATTCTTTGCAAATACAGACATTCCGTCCGGAAAAACTTATATTTTTGGACGACGCATAATACTCTCCTTGTGTTTGTAAGGAATCTTACAGGGTGGCCAATCGATGCGACAATTCGTTGATGATTAAATAATCGGTAAATGTGTTATCGATCCTATAAACATGCAGCAGTATCGATTATGCCTTCGGACTTAACTTATAATGGGGCCAATATATGGGATATGTTTCGACACGACCAATGTCGTCCGGACAGAGAATGAAGCCGCCGAGTCGCGCCGCCGATTTTAGCCGTCGCCGACCAGTTTTTGCCAGTCGAAGCCGCCGCCAAATATGTCGACTCATCACGACTCAAAATTAGCCGCCAATTAATCAAAAATATTGATTTAAATCAAAAAATGTATTAATAATTGTTGTATTTTTTGCCAAAATATTTAACTTTCCACCCAAAATCAATCAGTATAAAGTTGCTGTAATAATTTTGCAAAACTTTCGCTCAGAAAATTTGAATAAAATGTAAATTTGGTTGTAGGATTGGTTGTACAACTAATCTCATTACCATTCGGATAACTACAAATTGATTTCATAAGGGATAATTGTCCGCCGCCGAATAGACAAATTTATATCGGCTTAGCCGTCAAGCCGCCGCCGCTGGAGGCAAAAAAAATGTCAGCCGCCGCCGACAAAAATGGGTCGGCTTCATTCTCTGCGTCCGGATAAACTTATAGTCTGCAAGGCGCATAAGTATAACAGCTTTTCGTTTTCGAAAACGTGATCTTACTACTAGGCTTAAGAAAGTAACGAAAGCAAGGCAAATCTTTGTGTATTTGCAGTAAATGGCTTGAACTAAAATCAGAGAGAATGTTAACACCAGAGGATGAAAATTTCTCTTCTACAAAAACAACAAATGTCAACCGTATAGATGTCGCACAATATCTGCAGCTTTGGTATTACCGACGTTGCGGCCGAAGCGCTGTTTTGATAAATTGTTTATAAAGGCATCGGCAGTTATAATTTCAAATTGTCTGCCAAAAAATTTAATGGAATGAAAACATTTATAAAAAAACATTTGTTACTACAAAGTAGGTTTTAAATGCTATTTTCTTTACGTTTCGTAAAGTCGGCAGAGAACTGAACTGGGTGACACCGACGCAAACTGTATGATATTTGAAAGAAGCGCCGACAAAAACTGCATGATATTAGAGAAATTTTCCTCATGACTGCCACCTACTGATGCAGTTTCGCTTCACAGTTTCGTCCTCTTGTATTTTTATTCTCTCTGGCTCAAATATTTCTTTGTGATGCCACCTAGGATTGCTGTGTGTAATGAGTTCATTAATTTTTATTCAAAGCGTACTGGCAATACTTTTTCGCCACAAATGCGCCGCAATGTTAAATATGGATAATGGATTTGGTTGAATTGTTTGTTTATATAATAATATTCCTAATAATCGCTGTTTTGAGTTGCGAGTGTAAATTGATGCATTTGTACGCGCAGTATTTATTTTTGTCCTAGATATGCTCAGTTTTTGTGTTTTGTTTCTGCAGCTTCAACATACGACCGCTGCATATGGTTACCAATTATGTCTCTATTTCCTGCGTACAATCAAAGTAGCAATGAATGTCACCAAATCCAAGAAGATTCCTCACAATGATTGGAAAACATCTGTTTTCCAGTGGAAGCTATCAATGTAGCTCCGGTTACCCGTTCAAAGGAGTAAGAATTGCATTCTGACTGGATTGATACTAGCTCTATCGTAGCGACGACATTCGTATCCTTGCCTAACATTTGAAATCAAATAATGAGCCAAAAGATATGGGATCGATGATTTATATGACGATTTATTGATAAATATCTTAGGCTTCCAAGGAAAATACATTCCTCCGGAACGAAATTTTAGACAAACGAAATTCAGAATGAATTTTATTTGCTTTTAGCTTCAAAAGAAAAACTGTCTAAAATCTCGTTCTTCAGAAAACAAAAACACTTCTTTCAATGTGTCCACAGATTTTATTTAAAGATAATTTTATTCAAATTATAATTTACTGTTTTTCAAGTTCATTGTAGATTATCTTGTACCCAAAAAATTGCAAAATATACTAAAAAATACTTTTTAAATGTTTGACTTTAAGGGGTTTAATGATAAATGTGGTTATTAAGTTCGAATTTAGCCGTTAAAATCGTCATTTTTCACGATTACTCTTATTTAATAATCCATTTCAATGAATATTAACTTTATGAATAGTTGCTTTGGGCTATCCCCATCAAGTTATATTAAAATTTGCATTAACGAAGTATAATTTAATTCCGTTTTTGCAAATTTGTTTCTGATTTTATCAGCTAAACTCGTACTTAGTACTCATATTAAGGTTCGACGTGTTTTTCACTATAAAAATTATGACTTTGGACAGCCTGACCTGGCCACCAATTCAGCCTGAACGACTCCTTTGAATTGAATACGGAATTATGAACCACCATTGGAGTGTTTTCAGCTTGTACAAGCTCATCGAAACCAAACAACTCTGAATGTCTAGTTGAAATATCGAATACAGATTCATTATCCGACATATGTGAGCTTCTTTTTATTGCCTGATGATTTTTGCGTTTATTGCCAATAGAATTTGATCGATCACAGCCTGATGATTTTTCAGTAGCTTTGAGCTTGTTGTTGCGCCAGCGCCAGCCTCATCTTTTGCTCTTTGTTGCTCGAAAGATTGAGTTAAATCTTGACATTCGAGGTTTTCCTCTGGTTCCCAAGTATTTTCTGATTGTAAACGCCGTTGACACAGATCGACGCGCATTTTTATAGTCTTGAGCAACAATTAGTTTATCAAAAGTCGGCCAAATTTGATAAATTGTGTTCAGCTTGATTTCGGCGAAAAAAAAAAGCGCCATTAGTGCACACAGCGAATGAACTTTATTATTCCAACAGTGATGCCAAAGGGATTTTTGAAAGTTCCCTACGAAATTTCAAAAAATCCTTTTTCAAGAAGGGGAAAAATAATAAAATCACATATTGTAAGAAAATAAAGAATGTTATGAAATTCAATTTTGTTAAAAATATCATTGCAATAAACATTATTGAATAAATAAAGGTATAGCACGACAGGCGCATTACGCTTACTACACATTTTTGGGGATTTTATAAAAGAACACATGGCAACTCTCGGCTGAATCCATTGAAATCATGAATGTTTGAAATGAATACAGGTGTCCTTGTCTTGTTCTCTTAATGTTACTTACAATAGACGACACACATACCATATTGTCTTTTTCTCGCATATTTTCCCTCCACAGTAAACAAAATGTAAACGGGTTTAATAGCACAACAATTTAATGAATGTAGGTCTGTTCGCTACTTTTTCAAGTAATATTCATTAAAAAACTTATTTGTAAAAAACAAAAATAAATGTGAATTTTGACGTATCTTAATGGCAGAATATCTGTAGCATACATTTATGAATGATTTTACAGAAACGGGAGAATTTGAACAGACATACGTTTGGCACCCTATGTTAGCGAACATTTCGTGAGATATCATAATAATTTGGTTAAATTTTTATCCTGTAAACTATACATAAGCAACTCAAATGTTGCTTTCCAAACGAAATTTGCACAGGCGTAGAATTCTATATCAAAGTGTGCTTTATTCAAATTTGGAAGAGAAGTATCCGTAATAATTGGTCTAAATATAATTGCCCCCCTTTATCTCGTTAACTAGATGACCTACGCCTCTGGCGTTTGGGGGAGAGGTTTCTCCTAGCTTGGGGCTAATATGCTATACCCACTTTTGCCTTTTAACTCTTCCTAGAAATGTCCGAAAATCGACCCACAAAATTGGCCTAAATATAATTGACCCCCCTCAGACTTAAAGCCCAGCTACGCTCATGGAATCTCCAGAATAGTCTTCTACGCCCTTAAAGCTAATAGATTCAATTGATTTTTTTTTTAAACTGCGACCCATCAATATTTTTAGCTCTTAGAAATTACATTAATGTCCCCCCTTTTTTCTCGTTAACTAGATGACCTACGCCTCTGGCGTTTGGGGGAGAGGATTCTCCTAGCTCGGGGCTAATATGCTATACCCACTTTTGCCTTTTAACTCTTCCTAGAAATGCCCGAAAATCGACCCACAAAATTGGTCTAAATATAATTGACCCCCCTCAGACTTAAAGCCCAGCTACGCTCATGGAATCTCCAGAATAGTCTTCTACGCCCTTAAAGCTAATAGATTCAATTGAATTTTTTTTAAAAACTGCGACCCATCAATGTTTTTAGCTCTTAGAAAATACATTAATGTCCCCCCTTTTATCTCGTTAACTAGATGACCTACGCCTCTGGCGTTTGGGGAAGAGGATTCTCCTATCTCCGAGCTAATGCCCTATACCCACTATTGCCTTTTAACTCTTCCTAGAAATGCCCGAAAATCGACCCAGAAAATTGGCCTAAATATAATTGACCCCCCATCAGACTTAAAGCCCAGCTACGCTCATGGAATCTCCAGAATAGTCTTCTACGCCCTTAAAGCTAATAGATTCAATTGAATTTTTTTTAAAAACTGCGACCCATCAATATTTTTAGCTCTTAGAAATTACATTAATGTCCCCCCTTTTATCTCGTTAACTAGATGACCTACGCCTCTGGCGTTTGGGGGAGAGGATTCTCCTAGCTCGGGGCTAATATGCTATACCCACTTTTGCCTTTTAACTCTTCCTAGAAATGCCCGAAAATCGACCCAGAAAATTGGCCTAAATATAATTGACCCCCCATCAGACTTAAAGCCCAGCTACGCTCATGGAATCTCCAGAATAGTCTTCTACGCCCTTAAAGCTAATAGATTCAATTGAATTTTTTTTAAAAACTGCGACCCATCAATGTTTTTAGCTCTTAGAAAATACATTAATGTCCCCCCTTTTATCTCGTTAACTAGATGACCTACGCCTCTGGCGTTTGGGGGAGAGGATTCTCCTAGCTCGGGGCTAATATGCTATACCCACTTTTGCCTTTTAACTCTTCCTAGAAATGCCCGAAAATCGACCCAGAAAATTGGCCTAAATATAATTGACCCCCCATCAGACTTAAAGCCCAGCTACGCTCATGGAATCTCCAGAATAGTCTTCTACGCCCTTAAAGCTAATAGATTCAATTGAATTTTTTTTAAAAACTGCGACCCATCAATGTTTTTAGCTCTTAGAAAATACATTAATGTCCCCCCTTTTATCTCGTTAACTAGATGACCTACGCCTCTGGCGTTTGGGGGAGAGTATTCTCCTATCTCCGAGCTAATGCCCTATACCAACTTTTGCCTTTTAACTCTTCCTAGAAATGCCCGAAAATCGACCCAGAAAATTGGCCTAAATATAATTGACCCCCCATCAGACTTAAAGCCCAGCTACGCTCATGGAATCTCCAGAATAGTCTTCTACGCCCTTAAAGCTAATAGATTCAATTGAATTTTTTTTAAAAACTGTGACCCATCAATGTTTTTAGCTCTTAGAAAATACATTAATGTCCCCCCTTTTATCTCGTTAACTAGATGACCTACGCCTCTGGCGTTTGGGGGAGAGGATTCTCCTATCTCCGAGCTAATGCCCTATACCCACTTTTGCCTTTTAACTCTTCCTAGAAATGCCCGAAAATCGACCCAGAAAATTGGCCTAAATATAATTGACCCCCCATCAGACTTAAAGCCCAGCTACGCTCATGGAATCTCCAGAATAGTCTTCTACGCCCTTAAAGCTAATAGATTCAATTGAATTTTTTTTTAAAAACTGCGACCCATCAATATTTTTAGCTCTTAGAAATTACATTAATGTCCCCCCTTTTATCTCGTTAACTAGATGACCTACGCCTCTGGCGTTTGGGGGAGAGGATTCTCCTAGCTCGGGGCTAATATGCTATACCCACTTTTGCCTTTTAACTCTTCCTAGAAATGCCCGAAAATCGACCCACAAAATTGGCCTAAATATAATTGACCCCCCTCAGACTTAAAGCCCAGCTACGCTCATGGAATCTCCAGAATAGTCTTCTACGCCCTTAAAGCTAATAGATTCAATTGAATTTTTTTTAAAAACTGCGACCCATCAATGTTTTTAGCTCTTAGAAAATACATTAATGTCCCCCCTTTTATCTCGTTAACTAGATGACCTACGCCTCTGGCGTTTGGGGGAGAGGATTCTCCTATCTCCGAGCAAATGCCCTATACCCACTTTTGCCTTTTAACTCTTCCTAGAAATGCCCGAAAATCGACCCAGAAAATTGGCCTAAATATAATTGACCCCCCATCAGACTTAAAGCCCAGCTACGCTCATGGAATCTCCAGAATAGTCTTCTACGCCCTTAAAGCTAATAGATTCAATTGATTTTTTTTTTAAAAACTGCGACCCATCAATATTTTTAGCTCTTAGAAATTACATTAATGTCCCCCCTTTTATCTCGTTAACTAGATGACCTACGCCTCTGGCGTTTGGGGGAGAGGATTCTCCTAGCTCGGGGCTAATATGCTATACCCACTTTTGCCTTTTAACTCTTCCTAGAAATGCCCGAAAATCGACCCACAAAATTGGCCTAAATATAATTGACCCCCCTCAGACTTAAAGCCCAGCTACGCTCATGGAATCTCCAGAATAGTCTTCTACGCCCTTAACGCTAATAGATTCAATTGAATTTTTTTTAAAAACTGCGACCCATCAATGTGTTTAGCTCTTAGAAAATACATTAATGTCCCCCCTTTTATCTCGTTAACTAGATGACCTACGCCTCTGGCGTTTGGGGGAGAGGATTCTCCTATCTCCGAGCTAATGCCCTATACCCACTTTTGCCTTTTAACTCTTCCTAGAAATGCCCGAAAATCGACCCAGAAAATTGGCCTAAATATAATTGACCCCCCATCAGACTTAAAGCCCAGCTACGCTCATGGAATCTCCAGAATAGTCTTCTACGCCCTTAAAGCTAATAGATTCAATTGAATTTTTTTTTAAAAACTGCGACCCATCAATATTTTTAGCTCTTAGAAATTACATTAATGTCCCCCCTTTTATCTCGTTAACTAGATGACCTACGCCTCTGGCGTTTGGGGGAGAGGATTCTCCTAGCTCGGGGCTAATATGCTATACCCACTTTTGCCTTTTAACTCTTCCTAGAAATGCCCGAAAATCGACCCACAAAATTGGCCTAAATATAATTGACCCCCCTCAGACTTAAAGCCCAGCTACGCTCATGGAATCTCCAGAATAGTCTTCTACGCCCTTAAAGCTAATAGATTCAATTGAATTTTTTTTAAAAACTGCGACCCATCAATGTTTTTAGCTCTTAGAAAATACATTAATGTCCCCCCTTTTATCTCGTTAACTAGATGACCTACGCCTCTGGCGTTTGGGGGAGAGGATTCTCCTATCTCCGAGCAAATGCCCTATACCCACTTTTGCCTTTTAACTCTTCCTAGAAATGCCCGAAAATCGACCCAGAAAATTGGCCTAAATATAATTGACCCCCCATCAGACTTAAAGCCCAGCTACGCTCATGGAATCTCCAGAATAGTCTTCTACGCCCTTAAAGCTAATAGATTCAATTGATTTTTTTTTTAAAAACTGCGACCCATCAATATTTTTAGCTCTTAGAAATTACATTAATGTCCCCCCTTTTATCTCGTTAACTAGATGACCTACGCCTCTGGCGTTTGGGGGAGAGGATTCTCCTAGCTCGGGGCTAATATGCTATACCCACTTTTGCCTTTTAACTCTTCCTAGAAATGCCCGAAAATCGACCCACAAAATTGGCCTAAATATAATTGACCCCCCTCAGACTTAAAGCCCAGCTACGCTCATGGAATCTCCAGAATAGTCTTCTACGCCCTTAACGCTAATAGATTCAATTGAATTTTTTTTAAAAACTGCGACCCATCAATGTGTTTAGCTCTTAGAAAATACATTAATGTCCCCCCTTTTATCTCGTTAACTAGATGACCTACGCCTCTGGCGTTTGGGGGAGAGGATTCTCCTATCTCCGAGCTAATGCCCTATACCCACTTTTGCTTTTTAACTCTTCCTAGAAATGCCCGAAAAAGTCCAATGAATGTAAAATACATCTTTCCATATTTTTTTGAATTGCATTTATATTACTCTAAATAACTTTTTGCTCAAAATTGTGTTAAGTATACACGCGTTTTCGTTCAGAAAATGTGTCATGAAGCAAAATATATTTAATTTGTTTCAAAAAAGTCTTAAATTCGCAACAAAAAAGAAAATTATAAAAAAATTAAAGTGGTTTGTGTCTTCGCTAAAACAACTTTAGAAAACAACTTTAACTTCACACCCTTGGGCCTGACATAGACAGCGACCACGAGCTAGTAGTCGCTTCAATAAAAATCAAACTAAAAAACATTATCGCCAGAAACAAGGGAAGGCTACACAAACTCCTAGACGTATCGAAACTGAGAAACGTAGAACTAAAAGAGGAGGTAGGAAACTCTCTACGGAGTTGCTTACCGGGAAATGACGACACGTGGGAACATACGTGCAACATGCTAAGAGAAATAGGAAAAAATAAAATAGGACACAAGCAACCCGAGAGAAGGAAAAGATGGATATCGGAAACAACGTGGGGACTTATACAGGAAAGAAACCGACTAAAAAGGCACCAGTCTGATAACTTGAACCTCAGAGCCCAATACCACGAAATCGCAAAGGCAGTTAAGAAATCAGCGCGAAATGATAAAAGGAATTACCTCCAGAATTTGGCAAACGAAGCAGAGGCGGCAGCAGGAGCCAATAATATGAGGGAACTACACAAAATAATTGGTCAAATATCAAATCAGTACAGAAACCACAATCAGCTAATCAAGGACGAACAAGGTAGACTCCTAACCACAACTGAGGAACAAACACGTAGATGGAAACAACATTTTGAATCGATTAGCAACGATAATGGAGTTTACGAAGACAACGGGTATAGCGAACACAACGAATCGGAAGCGAATATCAGTAGCATAAACGTGGACATGCCAGACATTAATGAAATAGCCAATGCCATCCTCAAATTAAAATCTAACAAATCTCCAGGAGAAGACGGTATCCCACCTGAACTCCTAAAAACAAACCCTCAGGTATCAGCGGAAATACTAACCCCACATATAAAAAAAGCATGGCTAACGGAACAACTGCCAGAAGAGTGGACAAAAGGAACAGTAATAAAACTACCAATGAAAAACGATCTCACGGACTGCAATAATTGGAGAGGCATTACCCTGCTGAACACGATTTACAAAATACTAGCGATAATTCTCAATAATAGAATGCAATGTGTAGAGCAAGCGTTAAGCGAAGAGCAGGCAGGATTCAGACCACACAGAAGTTGTTTAGATCAAACAAACACACTCCGTATAGTTATAGAACAATCTATCGAATGGCGTACACCGTTGTATATGGTACTCATAGATTTCATTTTAAAAAAGCGTTTGATTCAATTAAAAAAGCGTTTGATTCAATAAAGAGAAGATCGATATGGGAAGCTTTGGTACGCAAAGAGGTCCCGAAGAAAATAATAAATATCATCAAAGCTATGTACACAAACTTCACGCTACAAGTACGTCACAATGGTACGATCAGTGACCCATTTTACACAAATGCTGGTGTTAAACAAGGCTGCCCACTTTCGCCACTTCTGTTTGCAGTAGTGCTAGATGACATCATGCTAAAGTTGTCTCAACAAAAAAGAGGGATAGTATGGAACATGCACAGGCACCTTGAATACCTAGCGTACGCAGACGACATCTGTCTATTATCCCATAAACACTCTGACATGCAAAATAAGCTTAACGACCTCGTCGCCATGTCAAAACAAGTAGGTTTGGAAGTGAATATTAGCAAAACTTTCGCAATGCGTATTAACCAATCTACCGATAGCAACTTCACCATCTCCAATCAGCCTATCTCTTTTGTTCAGAACTTTTGCTATTTGGGTAGTATGATGTCTAGTGACAACGGGATAGAAGAGGACGTTGACAATCGGCTGAAAAAAGCCAGATCAGCATTTGGCCGACTGAAGAAAATATGGAGGGCAAGACAAATATCTCAGAACACAAAAATAAAGATTTTCAATTCATGCGTGAAGTCAATACTTTTATATGGAAGCGAAACCTGGCTCATGTCTAAAAACATAGCACAAAGAATTCAAACTTTTATCAACAAGTGCCTCCGCATAATATGTGGTATATTCTGACCCAATACAATAACAAATGGAGAACTGTATACAAAAGTAAATGAAGAACCAATAACAAGACAAATTGCTAGACGTAAATGGAGATGGATTGGGCATACATTACGGAAACCGACAAACAGCATCTCTAGAATGGCCATGGAGTGGAACCCCCAAGGATCGAGAAGACCAGGGCGACCCAAAAATACATGGCGCAGAACTGTACAAACTGAATTATTAAGAATAAACAAGACACTAAACGATATTAAAATTATATGTATCGATAAAAGTAGATATAAAATTCTTGTAGAAGCCCTATGCTCCCAAGAGGAACAATAAAGGAAAAAAAAAAAAATATATATAATTATGGACCGATATGGACCAATTTTTGCATGGTTGTTGGAGACCATATACTAACATCAGGTACCAAATTTCAATCGGATCGGATGAATTTTGCCCCTCCAAGAGGCTCCGGAGGTCAAATCTGGGGATCGGTTTATATGGGGGCTATATATAATTATGGACCGATATGGACCAATTTTTGCATGGTTGTTAGAGACCGTATACTAAGACCACGTACCAAATTTCAACCGGATCGGATGAATTTTGCTGCTCCGGGAGGCTCCCCAAGCCAAATTTGGGGATCGGTTTATATGGGGGCTATACGTAAACGTGGTCCGATATGGCCCATTTTCAATACCATCCAACCTACATCAATAACAACTACTTGTGCCAAGTTTCAAGTCGATGGCTTGTTTCGTTCGGAAGTTAGCGTGATTTCCACAGACGGACGGACAGCCGGACAGACGGACGGACGGACAGACGGACAGACGGACGGACGGACGGACATGCTTAGATCGACTCAGAATTTCACCACGACCCAGAATATATATACTTTATGGGGTCTTAGAGCAATATTTCGATGTGTTACAAACGGAATGACAAAGTTAATATACCCCCATCCTATGGTGGAGGGTATAAAAAACTTTGGCCGAAGCAGGGATCGAACCCACGACCCTTGGCATGAGAGTCGGACGTAGCTACCAATGCCAAACTAAATGTTTGTTTCTGTTAAATAAACTTTGTTTATTCGGTTCGTGGGCGCCGCAAGCTATGCTATATAAATATAACTTATATGGATATTTATCTATTGATGACCATAACAGGTACATAGCTCAGTGGTTAGTGTGTTGGCTTACAATGTGCATGGTCCGCGGTTCGATTCTCCGTCCAGGCGAAAGGTAAAAAAAATTTAACAATTTATAAAATCGTATAATTTCTTCTACATTGTTGGTATTACAGGAAAAGGTGTTAAGAACTAAAAATCCTCGTGGATGTGAGAAAGATGTGAGGGACAATGCAATTAGCAAGAAAATAATGTTTTTTTGAGCTAGTCTTTATGAAATTGTTTTTACATCCTGGAAAAGAATAAACGTTTATCACAAAAAGTATATACTTTTCTTCCAAATACACTTCTTTACAGCGAAAAGCAAATGAGAAACGAACTTTGTTTGTCCAAAATTTCGTTTGGGAGGAAAGAATTATTTTTTTTTGCGTGTAGACTTAAGCATATCAAGTTCTTGGCAAAGCCTGGTTAACATGCCAATCGTATAGCCAAAACAAATGAACACATAAAACAGTTTTCGAAACAACATACAAGCAGTTTCACACAAATTGCTCTCTTTTGATTCTCTCGCTGTGTTATGTTGATATCTTTCGTCAACTCTCCCGGTTTCCATTTCTATTTTTTTCTCTATACTCTCTCTCTATGTCGCTCCCTGAATAATAATATATATGTTTACTCTAAATTTGTAAATTTATATATGTTTACATTCACACATATTATTTTTATGAAACATTCTTGTCCCAAAACTAATATATTCTAAAATATTAACATATGTGTCCCAAACGTTTAATGCTAGTTTAGGAACATTACATTTTTGCACTTAAATAAATTGTGAGTTTAATTTTTATGTGATAATACTCGTTCATGCTGTGATACCAACTCCCGAAGTACAAAAAGCACCAAAAAAAATATTGTAACTTCCAACATATCAGTCCCCTCCATAAAAACTAATAGACCCTGCTAAAATTCAATGTACTACAAAAAAAAACAAGTAAGGAAAGTCTAAAGTCGGGCGGGGCCGACTATATTATACCCTGCACCACTTTGTAGATCTAAATTTTCGATACCATATCACATCCGTCAAATATGTTGGGGGCTATATATAAAGGATTGTCCCAAATACATACATTTAAATAGCACTCGATCTGAACAGAATTTGATAGACTTCTACAAAATCTATAGACTCAAAATTTAAGTCGGCTAATGCACTTGGGTGGAACACAATTTTAGTAAAAAAATATGGGAAACGTTTAAATCTGAAGCAATTTTAAGGAAACTTCGAAAAAATGTATTTATGATTTATCGCTCGATATACATGTATTAGAAGTTTAGGAAAATTAGAGTAATTTTTACAACTTTTCGACTAAGCAGTGGCGATTTTACAAGGAAAATGTTGGTATTTTGACCATTTTTGTCGAAATCAGAAAAACATATATATGGGAGCTATATCTAAATCTGAACCGATTTCAACCAAATTTGGCACGCATAGCAACAATGCTAATTCTACTCCCTGTGCAAAATTTCAACTAAATCGGAGCCAAAAATTGGCCTCTGTGGTCATATGAGTGTAAATCGGGCGAAAGCTATATATGGGAGCTATATCTAAATCTGAATCGATTTCAACCAAATTTGGCCCGCATAGCTACAATACCAATTCTACTCCCTGTGCAAAATTTCAACCAAATTGGGGTAAAACTCTGGCTTCTGGGACCGTATTAGTCCATATCGGGCGAAAGATATATATGGGAGCTATATCTAAATCTGAACCGATTTCAATAAAATTTGGCAAACTTGACTATAGTACTAATTGTTCCTCTTGTGCAAAATTTTAAGAAAATTAGGGTACAACTCTGGCTTCTGGGGCCATATAAGTCCATATCGGGCGAAATATATATATGGGAGCTATATCTAAATCTGAACCGATTTCAACCAAATTTGGCATGCATAGCAACAATGCTAATTCTACTCCCTGTGCAAAACTTCAACTAAATCGGAGCAAAAAATTGGCCTCTGTGGTCATATGAGTGTAAATCGGGCGAAAGCTATATATGGGAGCTATATCTAAATCTGAACCGATTTCAACCAAATTTGGCACGCATAGCTACAATACCAATTCTACTCCCTGTGCAAAATTTCAACCAAATTGGGGTAAAACTCTGGCTTCTGGGACCGTATTAGTCCATATCGGGCGAAAGATATATATGGGAGCTATATCTAAATCTGAACCGATTTCAATAAAATTTGGCACACTTGACTATAGTACTAATTGTTCCTCTTATGCAAAATTTTAAGGAAATTAGGGTAAAACTCTGGCTTCTGGGGCCATATAAGTCCATATCGGGCGAAATATATATATGGGAGCTATATCTAAATCTGAACCGATTTCTTCCAAAATCAATAGGGATCTATTCTAAGCCAAAACACATACTTGTGCCAAATTTGAAGTCGATTGGACTAAAACTGCGACCTAGACTTTGATTACAAAAATGTGTTCACGGACAGACGGACAGACGGACATGGCTATATCGACTCAGGAGCCCACCCTAAGCATTTTTGCCAAAGACACCATGTGTCTATCTCGTCTCCTTCTGGGTGTTGCAAACATATGCACTAACTTATAATACCCTGTTCCACAGTGTGGAGCAGGGTATAAAAAAAAAAACAAAACAAAACAAAACATCCAGAGATGTATTTTAGAACTTTTGGGTATTAATTTGAAGCATTTTTAATTTTATCTATTCAAGAGTACATCTCTATAATTGTTAATATTTATTTTACTTTCATTCAATTCATTTTAATCAGTAATGACTTTCAAATTTCAAAATATGTTTTTTAGAGGAGAAAATAAATTTGTCTACATAAAGTTTGGAAATATTAATATTTACAGGCTCTCTATTTCTTATTTCAATTATGAGTGCTTCTGTGAATTTAATATAAACGGATTTAATTACATATTAATCAAGTTCAGAAATTCTGCACTAGTCGGTAGACTTATACCGACTCGTCGGTAGACAATACCCCAAATAACAATAATGATTAATACCAACTTCATAATATATATATTTGCTAATATAGTTGAGTTTCTTTTCACAGTCTAATCTGCATTTTTGTATAAAAAGATTTCGTCAAATAAACTCAATACTGTTCAATTGAAAAAAGCACCAAAAGGATTAAATGAACACGCACAGAAAAAACATATTTGGACATGGTTGCCGCATCACTTTAATGCTTATGTACTGAATGGAAAATATCAAAAGTTCTCCCAGTTCCTAAAAGCAATGGAGACTTCAGGCCTAAAGCCATATTATCCCTGTTATCGAAAGCTATAGAACGAATCATGCCTATTCAAATCTCAACATACTTAGAAGAATATAACTTAATGTCTGACAGACAATCTGGTTTCAGGAAGAAGAGAAGTTGTACAACGGCACTAATAGATGTGATTGAAGACATTCGCCAAAATATGGACAGTAAAATGGTTTCATTTTTAGTTCTTCTCGATCATAGTAAAGCATTTGATACTGCCGACCATAAAATCTTACTACTGAAACTTCGAAAACTCTTCAACTTTTCAGATTTTGCCTGAAGACTGATGTTGTCCTATATCTCCCAAAAAATGCAAGCTGTAACTGTTGACAACACATGCTCCGGTCTTCTAGAAATTTCTAAAGGTGTTCCACAAGGATCTATTCTGGGACCCTCGCTATTTTCGATATACATAAATGATCTACCTGATGTGCTAAGAAACTGATGATGTACAACTTTATACTGGCGGAAAACTTAGTCGTGTACAACAGTGCATATCTGACATAAACAACAAATTAAATCTTGTCAACAACTGGGCCAAGAATAACGGACTCTGCATAAATCCAGCAAAATCAAAACTTATTCCCATATATAAGCGAAACATATCAGATCTGAAAGATACAAGCGTGCTACTCAATGACTGCAGGTGTAACATTCAATTCAACTCTGACATGGCAAAATCATATTAACAAAAGCATTGGCAAAATATGCAGAATGTTAAGAAATTTATGGCCAGTACGGCACTCCACGCCATTTGACATACGCATGCTATTAGCAAAATCTTACCTAATACCTGTACTTCTATATAGCAGCGAGGTTTTTGGAAACTGTGATTCCCATGATAGTCACAGACTCAAAATAGTTTATAATGACATCGCTACACGCAAAGAAAAAAAACGTTTGGAAAACGTGTACCGAAAACGTTTTTCTTTTGTTAGAGTTTATTGAATTGCTTCGAAAAGTATACACTTTTATCACCAAAAAACTTCGTTTGTTACAAAGTGTTAATTTTTTTAATAAAAAAAGTTATTTTTGAACCAACAACACAGTCCATTTCGTTTATATCAAACACTGTTCTTTTCTGACTCTAGGTTTTTAATAAGACACATTTTACAGTTCAAATTTTAATATACTACAATGTAATGTTAAACATTTTTTTGGAATCTTCCTAACATATCTGGAATATATGTAAAAAAAAAAACAAAAAACAAAAAAAAACTTTGGTCGAAGCAGGGATCGAACCCACGACCCTTGGCATGCAAGTCAGACGTAGCAACCACTGCTCCATGGTGTCCAACTAAATGATTTTTTCTGTGAAATAAACTTTGTTTAATCGGCTCGTGGGCGCCGCAAGCTATGCCATATAAATATAACTTATATAGGTAATTGTCTATT